>NC_083279.1:9245367-9545367 GCF_963506605.1 Zootoca vivipara | reverse complement strand
CCCGCTTCTTCCTGGCAGTAGTAGAGCATATGGTAACTATGGCAATAATAATAAAAATAATAAATTTTTATTTATACCCCACCCTCCCCAGTCAAAACTGGGCTCAGGGCGGCTAACACCAATAAAATTACAATAAAACATAAAAAGCAATTAGTTAAAATACAGATTAAAATACAATATTAAAATTTAAAATGCAGCCTGATTTTAAGTAGTCCATAAATCCAAGCCATGAGGGAGGAAAACACAGGGGTCAGACTGAATCCAACCCAAAGGCCAGGCGGAACAGCTCTGTCTTGCAGGCCCTGCGGAAAGATGACAAATCCCGCAGGGCCCTGGTGTCCTGTGAAAGAGCGTTCCACCAAGTTGGGGCCAATACTGAAAAGGCCCTGGCCCTAGTAGAGGCCAATCTAGCCACCTTATGGCTCGGGATCTCCAGAATATTGTTGTTTGTGGACCTTAAGGTCCTCCGTGGGGCATACCAGGAGAGGCGGTCCCGTAGGTACCCCATAATTTAGTGGGCATTGCAGAGCTTGGGCTCACCATCTCTCTTGCTTTTTCCTGAAGTGTGGCTGCTGTTTTCCCCACCCCCAGAAAGAAATTGCGGCATTTTTAATCCCCTTCCTTTGTGCGTAATGCAACCATAAAAGTTAACGCAACCACTCTTTCTGTAAGCTGCAGCTTCATAATGGAGATTTAGTGGGCTGTAAACAGGATGTCGAGTGGTGACCTCCGTCAAAAATTAATGGTGGCAACGGAGATTAAACCATTCTTCCGTCAAGTTGGAGCACATAATGCTGGGATAGGTTTTCAAGCAAGCTTAAAATAGGCTGTTCTCCTCCCCCCCCCCCGGCAGCCCCAAGAGCTCGCTGCTGTCTCCTCCATTCCCCACAGAAACTTCACTCCACAGAAGGGAGCAATTCCTAAGCCCTGTAGAAAACCAGGACAATGTTTTTGAGTCATTCCAAGTGGGAGCTCTTTTATGTAGCCATCCTCTCGTGTATATGAGTTACAGCGGCCTCAATGGCTTGGGACTGGCCCATCTCTATGGTCTTGCCCTAATGGAGGTTAGCGATTTTGTAAAAGGACAGGATGGTTCGCAGGGACTGACTCTGGATCCCTTCCCCCTTCAACAGTGCGCCTACTGAGGTGGGGTCTGGGTACATGGCATGAGAGAGAGTGAGATTTAAATGGGGGGGGGAGAGAGACTTAGACTTTTGAGCTAGACTTACCTGGAAAACTGGGACCTGAAAAGGGGGTTGGGTTGGGTTGGGTGGGAAGATGCACAAATTGGTTTCAGTAATCTATACCAAACAACAATAACAACAAGCCTGAAGCTTTTTCTTTTAGGGATGATAGGGACAGAAGTTCCCCACAAAATGGCACACAAAATGGAAAGAAGCAGAAATACCCACTGAAGAAGAATCGATAAGCAAAGCAGTGGATCACACAGAACTGGCAAAGTTAACAGCTAAAATAAAAGAACCTCATGACAAAGGTTTTTTTGGAAGAACGTCAACCCTTTTCGGATTATTTAAAGAAATACAGTGGTACCTCGACTTACGAATGACCCGACTTGCAAATGTTTCGAGTTACGAACAGAGTTCCGTCTGCCATTTTGGATGCGGTTTAGATAGGCTTTTTTCGACTTGCAACTTTTTTTAAAAAAATCCCTATTGGCTTCGACTTACGATTTTTTCGACTTACGAAGGTCCATTCGGAACGGATTAAATTCGTAAGTCGAGGTACCACTGTATGATTGTATGATGAACACGCTAGCAGGATTCGAACTATGAGCAACAGAAGGGATTAAAGAATGGAGTAGTTTTGCTAAGGTTTAAGAGAGAGACGACGGCGTTATCCCAAGTAAGAAAGAGGTAAACATTCACTCCTATCGAGAAAAGTAAATTCACTACAAACCCGGTTTCAAAATCCCACCTCCTCTGAAGACACTGAGGTGACTTACTCCCCCCCCCCCATATGATTTTTATTGAGTTTTCCGAACATAAGCATAAGCATAAACATAAACTTTTGTACATCTTTGTATATCATTGGTCATTTTATACAATATGCCAAAATACAACCAAATACAGCAAATTCCCTTACCCCCCCCCCTCGTTGTTTTTTTAACCTTTTATTTTTATCCGTCCTGCCGAACTCAGCTTCCTTCTTCTTTCACGTTTGGTTTTCTATACTCTTTTATCTGCTCATTTCCTTTTGTTTCTATACGTTTTCTCTTTTGCTTATTTCTCCGTTATTTCCCTTTAAAAAAAAAACTATTGTAGGTATTATGTCAAGCCAATCAGTGTTATTGCTGGTTTACAATGTACTCTCATATATTCTCTAAATTTGTTCCATTCTTTTTGAGATTTCTGGTCTTTTTGATCTCTTACTCTTCCAGTCAGTCAAGCCAATTCTAAATATTCTACCATTTTTACCCTCCACAGTTGGAATGTCTAACGCATGCATCCCCAAACTTCGGCCCTCCAGATGTTTTGGACTACAATTCCCATCATCCCTGACCATTGGTTCTGTTAGCTAGGGATCATGGGAGTTGTAGGCCAAAACATCTGGAGGGCCGCAGTTTGGGGATGCCTGGTCTAACGTTTTCCATTTCTGAGCCAGCAGCACTCTGGCCGCAGTGGTTGCGTACATAAATATTCTATGGTCTTCTTTTTTAATTTCCTTCCCCATTAATCCCAACAAAAATAATTCTGGTCTTTTCGGGGATGTGTACTTTAACAATCTTTTAAGTTCATTGTATATTTGTTCCCAGAACGGTTTTGTTTTCCTACATCGCTACCACATGTGGTAGGTATCCCCATCTTCCAACATACATTTCCAACACCTTTTGTCTTTTTTCTTATAAATTTTTGCTAGCTTGACTGGTGTCAAGTGCCACCGGTACATCATTTTCATTATGTTCTCCTTTAGTACCGTGCACACAGTAAACTTAATATATTGATTCCACAGTTTTATCCATAAATCAACTTCAATGTTATATCCGAAGTCCATCGCCCACTTGATCATGACCTCTTTCGTGTCCTCATCTCACAAGCCTTTCCTGCACACAGCATCTGGCTATGGTTCCTTTTTGTTGCTCTTCTTTTTTCTTGTTTTCCCGGCTACCTGTAGAGATCTTCTACTCGAGTGTTCAGTTCTATACAACTGCACGATAACTACCCAGCGCTGGAAAATCTCCCCTTCATTTTGCTCTCCATAGGCATTCGCTGTCATTTATTTTACATACGTAAGCGTTGCTGGATGAGAAAAACAGACTGATTTGTCTCCAAAATGGAAAGCAGTCATCGTCTTGTTTTATCAAGCTTGGTTTTAAAAAATGCAGATGTGCTTCTGATACATTGCAAGTGCCTCAATAGATGGAAGAGGTCTATGTGGCAGTGCTAGTTATGAACCCTTTCTCATTTTATTTATCAATTTTATTTCTCAGCTTTTTTTAAAAAAAGGATTTTAACAGAAATTCAAATCCAATATTTCCCCAATAAACATACATATTATGCTCCCCCCCCCCCGGGGTCATGGTTTCTTTCCTTTTTTTTAAGTTTGTAACACTTAATTTCCTTCATTACACCAATTATTAATTCTTTTAGCATTAATTTTAGCTGCTTGGTTTTAGTTGATCCTGCTAATGAACTTATATGTGTGCAATAACATTTCAGGTAATCCACAAATTTCCCCCAGTCTTTGATAAAGTTCTCCCCCTCTTGGTTTCTGATTGCTTCCGTAAGTTTTGCCATTTTGGCATAGCCCATTAATTTAGTCTGCCGCTCCTCCTTGGTTGGTACAGAATCTTCAAGACAATGCACAGCAGGGGTGTAGCCAGGATGAAAATTAGGGGGCCAAGGGGCGGGGGGGCCACAGCGGGCCAAGGAAAGCTCCCTTCTTCCTTGCCAGCTTTCCCTCCACCCGCCCCGGCGATCGCGGAGGGGGAGGAGGGGATCGGAGGCTGCTCCGACCCCCTCCTCCCCCTCCTCGAACGGCAGGGGCGAGGGGGCGCCAGGATCAGCCCAAAATCGGGCTGCTCCGACTCCCTCCTCCCCCTCCGCGATCGGCAGGGGCGAGGGGGCACCAGGATCAGCCCGAAATCAGGCTGCTCCGATCCCCTCCTCCCCCTCTGCGATCGCCGGGGCGGACGGAGGGAAAGCCCCAGAGCCGTGCAAAGCGTTTGGCTGGCTTTCCCTCCACCCGCCCCACAGCCAGCTGGCTAGAAGGGACGTCTCCCTTCTCCCTTGCTGGCTGTGGGGCGGGCGGAGGGAAAGCCAGCCAAACGCTTTGCGTGGCTCTGGGGCTTTCCCTCCGCCCGCTCCACAGCCAGCCAGGGAGAAGGGAGACGGCACCGGGCGGGCAGCGGGGCAGGCTAGCCAGCGGCCCTGCTTCTGGGGGGGGGGCAATTGCCCCCTCCTGCCCCCCTGCCTACGCCCATGATGCACAGGGTCATTCGGGCTCAGGGCTATTCAATGAAGCTGAATGTTGCAAAATTCCAGGCAGACGAAAGCACTTCATAGCCATTGATATTATTAGATACAGTATGTTCTGCCTTCACTTCTTGGAGGAAGCCTGCTTCTGAATACCAGTTCTTGGGAAAAACAAGTGGGGAAACCGCTCTCGTCCAAGTCCTGCTTGCACGCTTCCCATTGGCATCTGCTTGGCCACCGTGTGAGCAAAAACCTGGGCTTAGATCATCCATATTTCAGCAAGCACCATTCTAAAATAAAAAGCCACCTTAATCTTGTGCTTCGCAGAGTTGCCACTAGATGGCGCCCCATCTCCGAAGAAGAATTTCCAGGCGAATAACGCTCCTAGCCTGATACAGAGGATTCCCAAGGCAACGTGCTTCCCAAGCTGATTTTTTTTTCAGATTATCGTTCTGCAAAGATGTAAACATTGCACGAGCGCACGAGAAATAATTCTTTCGAAAAGCATGTGCGCCCTGCAGGGGCGTGGCTGATCACTGGCTTTGTTCCAGATATTACAGAATGACGTCTTCCATGGACCATATCGCCTGGACCTTTTAATTCTCCCACACAAAATAATTGCTGCTGGGCGGGGGGAAAGGGGCAGCACATTGCTCTCATTATCACCTTGGTCACCTTCTCAGCTCAAGCATTTCTTCGCTAGGTTCCCAAGCAGTAGCAGGCAATCAAATCAAGTGAAATTCCTCATCTATTTCATTGTGTCCTCTGCTCTTGTCTTCTGGTTCTGGCACAATTCTTCTGAACGGATTCCCCCCCCCCCTGCTCTCTGCAATCTGATTATAGAAAAATGCACCTTTTCAAGCTGGTTTTTTTTTTTTAAAGGCGGGTGTTTTAAAAAAGGACAGGTTAACATATTAGAGAGTTCTAATATGATGATTACAGGAAAAGCTCTGTGGCGATCTCTCTGTAAATGCAGGACCATGTCCCTTGAGAAGGGCTATTGAGTTATTATTACTGTGCAAATAGTTTCATTGAGACTATTGGCCAGATGAGTAGACTACAGGCTAATTCCTGAGGCAGGTTTGGTTTGTAGAATCATAGAATAAAACAGATGGCAGTCACATTTAAAGATCCTTGTATGTTTTTTTAAAAAAAAATGTGTCTAAAGATCAAAGAAGACATTATACAAGCTATCTCCTTCAGTTCAGAAGCTTCTCATAGTTGCATTGAAACCGATGAGAATAAAGACCTTTCCTTCTGAGCCATTTAAAGATTTCCCCAAACAACCCTGGGAACTGTAGTTTGCTAGAAGTGCAGGAATGGTAGCTCGTTGCGGGGCGGTTCCCATGATTATAGAATCATAGAAGAGTTGGAAGAGACCACAAGGGCCATCCAGTCCAACCCCCTGCCAAGCAGGAAACACCATCAAAGCATTATTGACATATGGCTGTCAAGCCTCTGCTTAAAGACCTCCAAAGAAGGAGACTCCACCACACTCCTTGGTAGCAAATTCCACTGTCGAACAGCTCTTACTGATTCCTTGGGGCAAGCCAGGTACTTTAAATGTGCTTTAATTGGACGGTGTGTACACAGCCCAAGTCGTCCTTGTGGATGCGAGCGTATGGTTGGACCTCAAATAATCTCGCCACAACTTCTTGCACGCTCTGGGGCAACACGGATGTTAACGCATTTGCTCCAACACGGCATCATATAAAATGTCTACCCAAGTGGCTGGGCTTCCTCGTGCATTTACACCACTGTAACGTAACATAGTGTCTGTGTTATGTATCCGCATGGAAGCTCAGCAATGTGGGCGGAAGTTTCCAATACATTCCCAACAGCAAATGGGAGCAGCCGTGTCATCCACATGTGTAAAAGAAGCCTTGGGTTGGTTTTATCATATGTGGTGGACGTGCGAAAAAATTAAAAGATTTTGTGAAATGATATATAACGAATTGAAAAAGATTCTTAAATATACCTTTCCCAAAAAACCTGAAGCTTTTCTATTAGGATTTATAGGACAGGAGATTGCGGAAGAAGATCAAGTATTATTTATGTATGCGACAACCGCGGCTAGGACTTTGTTAGCCCCAAAACTCAGGAATTACCGACGATTGAAGAGTGGCAGACAAAAATGATGGACTATGCGGAACTAGCAAGACTGACTAGCAGGATCCGAAACCAGGGAGAGTCAAAGTTCCAAAAGGACTGGAGTAAATTTGTGGACTATATGGAGAAGAACTGTAGAAGTTTAAAGACACTTGCAGGACTGAAATAAATCCTACGAATTGACTTTAGGTAGATGGAATAAAGAAACTGTGAGACAGGAATGGATAAGAAAACCGATTGGGGGGAAGGAGGGAAGTCAAAGCTCGGCAGAGCAAAGAAAATTGAAATAATTGATAAGATGTTTAGAAGAAAAATTGTATGTTTATTATGTTTATGTAATGTGTTTGTTGTTGTTTTGTTATTGTTTGTGTTTAATTGGAAAATTTAATAAAATGTCTTTAAAAAAGAAGAAGCAGCAGCCTTGGGTTGGTTTCCACACGAGCACCAATGTACCGTTAATCTCTGCGTCATTGGTAAATCTGCACAACTATTTTACTCCCTTTGGGGTGGGTGTTTGTCTGATTATCTTTCAAAGTTCTCTCCATACTTCACAACTTATTTGTTTTGCTCCAGTAAACTTGTCGTTTTCTCCTCCTTTGTTTCTGAGGAACGGTTCCATGGTGAATTTATGACATTTCAATTATTAGCATGGCAACAGGCTGCAGACTTGTAAAAACATGATTGCAGGGACAGGGGGTTGGTCCTTCCCAACTCTACAATTCTATGATTCGCAGCAGAATTATAGAAAAGAAGAAAGTAAGTGGTTACCATGAAAGCCACACTCTTCTCTCCCCAGTAAGAACGTACTGTATCAACATTAGGGCCAAAATAAAGACCAGCCAGGTATGAATTTAACTGCACCTTGATTTGCTGAATCAAGAGATGATGTTGCCTAGAAACCGGCACTGCCTACATACATGTCGCCGAATATCCTCAATAAGAACCCAACTAGCAATCTGGTTGGCTGGACATTTTCAATCAATATATCTCCTCCACAGACACCTCTGTGGTGATGATGATGGCATTAAAATACCCTGTTCTTCAATAAAAGAGAAAAAGGGAGAGCAGATCGTGTCAAAGGTATATTTTGGGGAGATTACCTTTGATTAATTGCAGGAGACTTGTAGGGCAGGAGAGTCCCGTGAATGAGCTTGCCCCACCTCATCTTTAGAAGCTTGGCAGGGGGGGGGGGGTTATGTCAAAGTGTTGAGACATCTTCCTATGTAGCTCCCACTGAGTTCTGAATCTCTTGCCTTGCTCAAGTGCCTAGGAATCTTGACTTATGGACCTTGCTGATGAGGCCGTCCTGAAATTAGCCTGACTAAAGTCCCCCCCCCCATTTCCGAGGAAGAATATGGAACGGGATGTGTATGATGTCACACCCTAAATGCACCTGATCGTACCCCCTCCATCAGCTTTAATGAACCAAGAGGAACACCTTATTGGCCACATTGCCACAAGCACTTTCCCCCCATTATCAAGACACATCCATTGAAACCGATCCCACAATGTTGCAGCAGACATACTGGGCATCTCGCAAGAGACTGCAGTGAATGTGGATTTAGGGTCAAGAATGCGATGGAAGCAAGCGACCTTACCCTCAAAATGCCTTGCAAATAAATCTCCATGGGCTTCCAAAGGGTCTAAAACACCATTATTAACAGACTTTGGACAATACAAAAGGATGGCTACTCAAGGATATGAGGCAGGGAGAGCAGAGGGTCTTCTTTGCCACCCTCGAGGCCAGGCAGCAGGCATAATGGTGAGCTCTTCCTCCTGCTCAGCGGACTTTTCAGTGACCCATTTACCACATGTGTTCTAGCCATTCTCGGGCATGTTTCATCACCCTTAGGTCTATGGTGCACCAAAATGCAGAACGCGTTCCACCGTGCTGGAGAGGGTGCTTGAGGGCAGCCCTGTTAAGAGCTTGAAGCATCTCAGTACAGCGGCACTCAACTTGGAATCTAAACACTGCAAACCTGGAAGTAAGAGTTCCGGTTTGCGAACTTTTTTCAGAAGCTGAAAGTGCTCCGTTTTGAGTCTTACGCTTCCATTTTGAGTGTTACGCTGAGGTCTGTCTGTCTTTGCTATTTATTTTGCATTTTTGTTTTTGCGGCTCTTTTTGTTGTTGTTTTTTGTGACTGTGTGGAACCCAGTTCAGCTACTGATTGATTGATTGATTGATTGATCGTCTGACTGCAGTCCATTGTTTATTGCTTTCATTTTATGGATCAATGGTCTCGTTAGATAGTAAAATTCATGTTAAATTGCTGTTTTAGGGGTTGTTTTTAAAAGTCTGGAACGGATTAATCCATTTTGCATTACTTTCTATGGGAAAGTGTGCCTTGGTTTTGGAACGCTTTGGTTTTGGAACGGCCTCCCGGAACAGATAAAGTTTGAGAACCAAGGTACCACTCTGTTCCACAAGGTGGGCTTCAATAGGGTCACCTGCTCTATCCACTGGGGAAAAACCCGAGGGCATTCAGAAATCCATTGGATTCCATTTGTTTCCTAGGGCAGATAATTAGTCCACCATCCCTGATTGGAGAATCGGAGACTTAAGTCCAAAATTCTCCAGGAAGTGGTCTGACATTGACCGTGGGGTGCTATACGGTATGTCATATGCCGTTGTAATTATTTTCTTATATGCACACACACTTTAAAAACATTATAATAAAATGTAAATGCAAAAAAGCAATCACTAAGGTAAGGGGCATCCGGAACTTTGCATTTCATGCTTAGCTGCTGCAGGAATATTGTAATCCAGACTGTTTGTGTGTCTGTCTGCATGGAAAGGTGGGAATTTGTTTAGGATTGGAGGAGCAGAGAGGAGCACATTCTCTGGGGTTTTGTGTCTTTACAGCAGGAAGCTCCTGGGGGGTCTATTGAGACTCAGCGATATTGAGCATTTTACTCAATTAATTAATTGATTGGTTAATTAACTTCTATAGAGAAGCCTTCCTAAATCGCTTGGCAAATTTTGTTCGTAGTAATTATTGTAGCATTTGTGAAACCCTAGAACAACATCCCCAGGAATTTTACTGCCTCTGGTGGCAGAATCCACAGGGGCAGCAGATCCAGCCTCGAAGAAACACACTGTTTGCTGCTCTTGCAGAAGCAGTGACTGCTGCGTGCTCCGTGGAGGCCAAGCTCTGCCTCCTTTTCCACAGCCCCTGCCTCAAACCACTTCCACAGCATCCTTTCAGTGAATAGGAGGCACTGCTGGCCGAGGGAGGAAATGGTGGGGGGGCTGCTTTCTGGGAGCCCCTGGGCTCTTCCCCCACCCTACATGATTCAGCGCATGCCCCTTTCCCACCTATTACGGGTACCGTTGATTGGTTTCCCTATGTAGGTCCCCAGCCCTGCCTTGTTCTTGAGGTAGATCTTCATTCCCTCCTCATTCCTGATATAGATCTTCACCCACCCCTTCTTCTCTGGTGGGGAGGGATGCCATCTTGTGGTTCGCCTCAGGTGCCGAAATGTCTTCGGCGGATCATAGCCATGGAGTGTATCTGGGTGTCCTTGCAGAGGGATGTACAGCTGGAGAGCCTCTGAACATACCTGCCAAGTTGCTGTCGGAGAAATAAGGGACCGGGCGGAAGTAGCAGACCGGAAGTAGCGCTGCCACCATTTTGGAACTGGGCGGGGCATGCTCAGAAGTGACTTTTGATGCTGCTTTGCCCAGTTCCAAAATGGCCACGGCGCCAGAAGTCGCACTGCAGCCATTTTGGAACTGGGCAGAGCAGCATCAAAAGTCGCTTCTGAGCATGCTCCGCCCAGTTCCAAAATGGCCGCTGCGCCAGAATAAACCGGGGAAAAACAAAAAAAATCTGTTTTTTCAGCTAGGAACAGCTGGAAAAACGGGGATTTCCCGGGGAATACGGGAGACTTGGCAGCTATGCCTCTGAAGTCCAGTTCTCATCTCATCTATCTGTCACAGACAGGTCTGGGGTGGTAAATCGGGGTGGGAGGCCCACTGTCCTCCAGCTGCTTTGGCCGACGACTTCTATAAGGAAGCATCCAGATCCCATGGGGGCCAAAGCAAATCCTCCTTCAGAAAACCCTCTCCAGATGTAGCTGCAGCTGTCGTGCCTCTGTAAGTAATGGTTTGTGTGAGGTATCTATGTGTGTGAGCAGGGTTTTAACTGGAAGGCTGAATTCATGAAATATTGCCACTTCTCTTTTGTGAATAGGCAAATCACAACTCTCCATTTTCCTGTTAAGGAAAGAGAAGGGAACATTTATTTCTGTGTGCCTGCCTGCTTGGTGCTCACTGACCCTCTGGGAGTGTCTTTCTCCAGAGAAACAGCCTGCGACCGTATTTCTATGGCTTGTCATTCCTAAAGGGGCTACACATCAACTTAGCTTTCCTGCTCTGCTGCAAGCAGCAGGGGAAATTTTGCCTCGTTTAAGAGGGTCTCTGCTTAAACTAGACTGTGTAATAAATATATTATTATTATTATTATTATTATTATTATTATTATTATTATTATTAATGTGCAATGTACAGTATTTTTTATTGTTGGCATCCATCAGTCTTGAGAGACAGTGGCATCAGGAGTAAAGTCAAACTGTTGGAGAGTTACAGAGCCTGCTGTGGTCTGATATGGGAGAGACATGTTTTATTCCAGCTGGGGCAGATGAAGGCAAGCAATTTCACTGTTACAGGTGCAATATGGCGTTTCTTCTCTCTGCACTGTTCCCAGTGGTCATTTCTCCTCTGGTCACTGCTGCGGATACACAACCTGACTGTCTCCACACACTGTGGTTGCCTGCAAGGGATTTCTACAAAGCGGGGTTAACATTCCCAGCCTTCATGTCATGAAGACCACAAACTTGACATGAGTCAAAAGTCTGATGCAGCAGCTTAAAAAGCCAATGCAATTCTGGGCTGCATCAATAGGAGTATAGCATCTAGATCAAGGGAAGTAATAGTACCACTGTATTCTGCTCTGGTCAGACCTCACCTGGAATACTGTGTCCAGTTCTGGGCACCACAGTTCAAGAAGGATATTGACAAGCTGGCATGTGTCCAGAGGAGGGCAACCAAAATGGTCAAAGGCCTGGAAACGATGCCTTATGAGAAACGGCTTAGGGAGCTGGGTATGTTTAGCCTGGAGAAGAGAAGGTTAAGGGGTGATATGATAGCCATGTTCAAATATATAAAAGGATGTCATATAGAAGAGGGTGAAAGGTTGTTTTCTGCTGCTCCAGAGAAGCGGACACGGAGCAATGGATTCAAGCTACAAGAAAGAAGATTCCACCTAAACATTAGGAAGAACTTCCTGACATTAAGAGCTATTCGACAGTGGAACTTGCTGCCAAGGAGTGTGGTGGAGTCTCCTTCTTTGGAGGTCTTTAAGCGGAGGCTTGACAGCCATCTGTCAGGAATGCTTTGATAGTGTTTCCTGCTTGGCAGGGGGTTGGACTGGATGGCCCTTGGGGTCTCTTCCAACTCTATGATTCTATGGTTCTATGTTTGCAGACATCTTTATTTCATAGAGTTGGTCTGCCAACAGGCCTGGGTACCTGAAGCCAGTTCCCCATAAAGCACACATCTTTGGAGATCCTGCCACCTTCTGTGGACGTGACGAAGCCGGCATAGATGTCGCTGAGACAGAAGAGCGAACATGCTGGGAAAGTGGGCTTGAAAGAGCACATGTTTGTCTGAGACTATCCTGCCACCTGATGCCCAAAATCTGGTAGACCTTCATCTTGGTATTGGTTGTTAGCCTCCATACCCTTTTGGAGAGGTGAGCCATTGCCGTAGCTGTCTCACCAATATGCTTCTCAAGCTCCGTGGTGATGGAAAGGTTGCTAGTTATGGTGGAACCTAGGAAGGCAAAAGTGTCTACTACCCTCAAGCATGTGGTCACCATGCCAATACATGAAGTGCTGGCAACATCCTGACCCAATATGTTGGTCTTCGTTGGACTGATGGCGAGGAGAAACTCCATGCAGGCTTGGGGGAAAGGTTTGATGAGTCTCTGTAGAGCTTCCTCAGTTATAATAATAATTAGTAACAATATGAATGTGCGATGTACAATATTTTTTATAGCATCAGTGATTTCCAGAACGATACCACGAGCAGATATCCTGAAACCGATATTGGAATAAACTGGAATAAACTGAATAAATTGGAATAAACAACCCTGGTTTCCCTAATAGGAAGCACCCCAAACTACCATCCTACAGTCATTTAGGGTAACATCCTCGGGTAACTTCTAATGAACATGGGCTTATTGAATTAGCTAGGAGCACTTCATACAGCTTGCAGAACTGCTGAAGCTCAGAGGGCATGGAGGTAAATAAAAGTGTCACCATAGCCTTATGTCAGAAGCTGACATAAGCAATTTTTAAAAAGCATTTTACTACCCCCCAAGGCAATTTCCAATGTATCCCAGGGTGGTCATATGTCCCCAACAAAGCCATGTGTGCAGAATGAAAAGAAGGGCACTGATCAGCTTATATTGCCTAGGCTCTTTTATATTCAGGAAGAAAACCCTATCTGCTATGGGGTTAAAATTCAGGGATGTTTGCTTACTACTCTGCAGGTGATAATCTATTCGGAAAACTGCACGGGTGCGGGTGGCGCTGTGGTCTAAGCCACTGAGCCTCTTGGGCTTGCCAATCGGAAGGTCGGGGGTTCGAATCCGTGCGACGGGGTGAGCTCCCGTTGCTCCCAGCTCCTGCCAACCTAGCAGCTTGAAAGCACGCCGGCGAAAGTAGATAAATAGGTACGGCTGTGGCGGGAAGGTAAACAGCATTTCCGTGCACTCTGGTTTCCGTCACGGTGTTCCATTGCACCAGAAGCAGTTTAGTCCTGCTGGCCCCATGACTTGGAAAGCTGTCTGCAGACAAACACTGGCTCCCTCGGCCTGAAAGCAAGATGAGTGCCGTAACCCCAGAGTCGCCTTCGACTGGACTTTACCGTCCAGGGGTCCTTTACCTATTAGGAAAACTACATTGTGGGATGTCTATTCATGCGCAAATTCTTCATGGAAAAGTTCCCTTGTGGTTGATTTTAATCCCATGGTGGTATCTTAGGAAGGAAAATCAGTATTTTTAAATTTTTTTAAAAGTCATCATTGCAATTCTGACCCAACAGAGCACCTGTGGCACAGGTAGGGCTGAGTGTATGTAGCCGTTTTTGGCAGCTGTGGTCCTGCTAGACAGCTGGGAAAAGTGGATATAGTGTAAAAGCAGCATAGCAATTTTTCGAATCCAGCCTTTGCTTCCTCTCCTGAACATCTGATTTATTGAAAGGGAAGGAACAAAAACTTCTTTTTAAAAAATCGCTCTGTTGCTGAATCAGGTGGAGAATTGCCTCACACAACTCCTTATTCAGCCTAACTAGGGATGTGCGTATCAAGGCCCGTTTCCTCAGGTATATTGGACGCTTTATGGGATTGGAAGAGATTCCTTTAATTCTACTCAATGCAAGCATGCCCTTTTCCTGAAGAGAAATCCAGAGGGGAGGGGATGGAAACTGTTGACGCAGTAATGTTGTCATAGATCAAAGGAGAAGAGAAATATACTGGCTAAATATAATGTCCCGCCCACAGATGACCTTCCTCTTTACGGATAGCCATGAACAAAAAACACTCACAGACGAAACTCTGCAAAAGTGGACCGATACATCATTATAAAGTGAAAACACCCAGAAACTCCGAATGGTGTGCTGTGGGTTTTCTTTCTTTTTTAAAAAACATCCTCTGTGTTCGTAGCAGATGTAAATCCAGATAGCACTGCTACTGCCTCATGTTTAGAAATTGGAAATTCAGGTTTTAAATCCCAGTCCGGCTCAAATTATACAAATACTGGAGGTATGTGGCGTGTGAGGGAGTGGGGGGGGCGGAAATCCCCCGAACTGTCGGCGTGCATCCAATTATGTGCAATATTAAGTGCTTTGATAATAGCCATTTTAAGACAACAATGTTGGCAGCCTTGGAAAAAAGGACAGAGAGGAGAAGAGGACAAACGAGGTCTGACGCGGAGATTGCCGGATGAATGTGACTTGAAATGAAATTTCAGCTTTAACGCGGTTGGAAGCCGACCCCTTTGACCTTCTTTTTCCCGGTGCCGCACCACCACACCCACAGGCCTCCATTTCATCTCCCGCCCTAGATGGTCCCCAGGATACCACGGGCTTCAGAACTCCCTCCCATTAGCTGCAGGAATCCAGGATATCCATGGCAACCAGTCTCGATTCTAACCCCAGGGAGGAGACAGCGGAATTGAAAAGCCCCAGCCTGCTCCTTCGTCTCCAGCTCAGTAAATTGACAGTCTAGTTGCTGCCTCGGCTCCATTAGATTACGATGTACATTTCTGTCTTTCTTTGTTCCTTTCTTTCCAGCCTCTGCGGCTCTCCCTCTTTCTCTCGCTGTCAGTGGGCGAGGCCCTTTTTCGAGGCAACTTGCTTGGCTTTAAGGTGGGGTTTGGGAGGGTGGAGGTGGGTGGGTGAGGCAGGGTGGGGCTTTTTTGCTCAGTATTCCCAGAGCGCACCAAACAAATGAGTAAAAAGGTGCTGCAAAGTCCCTCTGAATACGCCAAGTCTATCATAGGGCTGATCTCATAAACCAGGCTGCTTGGATAATAAATAGGTTTTTATGATGCAGTTAAAATGAAAGACCAAATAACTGCGATCATTACAAAAGTGATGGTTTATATGGCACAGATATTAAGATGAGATGCATTCTCCCTCCTGGCTAATGCTACATGGATGCAGCTAATTTGTGCACTCCAGTATACCTGAAGGAGCGTCTCCACCTCCATCATTCTGCCAGGACACTGAGGTCCAGCACCGAGGGCCTTCTGGCGGTTCCCTCGTTGCGAGAAGCCAAGTTGCAGGGAACTAGGCAGAGGGCCTTCTCGGTGGTGGTGCCTGCCCTGTGGAACGCCCTCCCAACAGATGTCAAAGAGGAAAACAACTACCAGACTTTTAGAAGACATCTGAAGGCAGCCCTGTTCAGGGAGCCTTTTAATGTTTAATAGATTATTGTGTTTTATTTTTCTGTTGGAAGCCGCCCAGAGTGGCTGGGGAAACCCAGCCAGATGGGCAGGGTATAAATAATATATTATTATTATTATTATTATTATTATTATTATTATTATTATTATTATCACTACAAACTTATGGAATTCTAGTTTGGGGCCCAATAGGATTGCATGGGAAAGTTAGCCGGTCCCTTAACACATCAGTCTACTAACTATATTTTAGTAGGAACTTTTCTCAAGATGGTATTTTGCAGGTCATGTACACCTCAGAGCATTTAAGAGTGGTTTAAGCCCACATTACAATGGGTGTAGAAAGCTGCAACTTGTAGGCATTTCCCAGAAACTATAAAAACAGTGTTAACCGTCTCTTGCCTGTCATTCAAAGTAACATTCACAAATGCAGGTAGTTTAAATTAGTGATTTAAACGGACTCCAGTTAAATACCTGGGGATCTAATCCCACAAGGATCTATCTATGTAATCCTCATAATATACCACCTTCAGAAATAAGTAGGGTTCTTTTGATCAAACTTGCAACTGTCTCGGCTTTGAAAGATAGCAGGGTGAACTCTGTAAAGAGTTTATTATTATTTTATCTACCAGTATCCCTCTGGAACATAACACAGACATGGCAGAAACTAATAGCAAAACTCATATGGCAAAACCAGCAAGAATAGCAACAACGTTTAAAAGCCAGTTCGATGGAAAAACCGACCTTTGCGATGATCACAGGCTGTGTTATTATGCATCCAAAATAGCTAAGGTTACAGCACTGGTGGAGGAAGGGTGCGATCCACCTCGGGTGTCATCCCTGAGGGGGAGTGACATTGCCGCACCACCCCCTGGGATGCTTGCCCCACCCCTGGGTGCACAGCTAGCTCCGCCTCTGGGTTACAGAGAGCTTTATTTAAGATTTAAAAAGCTCTGCTTCCATGCCCACCAAGGAGGGAACTTATTCCGGCAGGCAACAATGGCAGGGCCTTTTCCATGATGGCCCCATGGTTGTCCAGGATTGGTGTTATATGCTCAAATCGTGAGTAGCCTGGCTGCGGCATTCTGCACCAGCTGAAATATCCAAACCATCTTCAGAGGCAGCACCATGTATAACACATTGCAATAACCTAGAGATTACCAGGGCATAGATGACAGAAGTTAGGCTATCCCTGTCCACATAGGGGTGTAGCTGATGGAAGGCACTCCGCACCACTGAGGCCACCTGAGTATCCCCAAGCTATGAACCTGCTGCTTCAGAGGAAGTTTAACCCCATCAAGAGCCAGCAACATCCCAACCATCCAGTCCAGGAAACCACCCACTAACAGCGCCTCAGTCTTATCTGAATTGAGCTTCAGTTTATTGGCTCTCATCTGCTCCATAACAGAGGCAAGACAATGGCCCCACACATCCACTGGCCCACCTGCAGATGTAAAGAAGCAGAGCAGTCTCTCATCAACATATTGCTGACAACGTACTCCAAAGCTGCAGATGACTCCACTCAGTGATTTCATGCAGGGCCGGCACGTCTATTTAGGCGAACTAGGCAGCTGCCTAGGGCGCCAAAATGGAGGAGGCGCTGGCCAGCCTGCCCGCCGCCGCTGCCTAGGGCCGCCTCTACTGCGCCTGTCCTGTCACCTGTTGAGCAGCTTCAGGCCGCTATCCTGAGGCACACGCGTGCCTCCGGAGAGCGGCCTGAAGCCGCTCAACAGCTGACAGCCGCAGTTACCCTGGGCTTGACTTCTCATGAAATTCCCTTGCAATTTTTTCGCATGAGGAGAAGCCCACATGGGCATTCCAGCAGAATCTCTGCTCTGTCTCCTGGGGCTCTTAAAAATGACCAAATGATGGTTCTTCAGAAACCCGCAGGCTATCAACTTGCATGAATAAGCAAAGGCATTGCTTCCAAACAAGACATCACTTCATGTTTAATTTTAACCATAACTTGGTTTTCTGCCACCTGCGCAAGAAAGGTAAAGCTCTGATGAAATGAATGCTCACATGCATAATTAAGCAGCAGTACAATATGACATAGCTTACTAATTTGTTGAACAAGACTCAGCATAGTTATAAAAAAAGGGAATATCGAATGAGCAAAATCATAGCTCACTAGATGACAGAAGGAAGGCAGACCTGACACTATTCTTTGGGTATTAGAACACTGTCCTGGAAGAAACTGCATACAAATTAGGCTTTTAGTAATTCCAGAGCTTGAAAACAAAAGGCAGAGGCTGCTCAATTCTGCAGCAAAAATGGTCTGTTTAAATATGTATGTCGCAGAAACTGAAAACTGAGGCAAAGCTCATAAATCGGAGCATTGTTTCAACCCTTGGAAATGGATTGTGTGTCGTCTCCTTATTGCCTTGCAGCACGGGTGGGGCATCTGTTCTGGGTTGGGTCCTGCAGCTAGAGATCTTTGGCAGCCATTTATCTCTATGTCAGCCACCCGTGTCATTGGCTCTGGGAAGGATGGAAAAGGGACTTCTGTTACTAGGCAACATACTGGCTTTCATCATGCAATGATGGCCAGTTGCACTAGGGAGAGAACAGAAGAAATTACTCCCACAAACCCTGGCTGAGGGATTGGCCACTTCAGGACTTTGGCGAGGCTGTCGTTCTGTGTGGTAAATGTCTCTCCGGCAAGGGCCTATATTGCGGGATGCAACCGGAACGTCAGGGTGACTTATGCCTGGCGCTGCGCTGGTTGTAAGGGCAAGGGAGGGAGCAGAGAAAAACCACCCGTTACGTAAGAGGTTAGGGAAATGGTGGAGGTCTGAGCTGAATTCCCCCATCCTAAAACAGGCAAATTGCTTTACCACACTCACTCGTTCCCTCGGGGCTTGAGGGAAAATGTTCACAAGACAGAACAGGAAAGGCCCATTGCTGCAACCATTTCAGCTGACAGAAGTTCATAGAATCATAGAGTTGGAAGAGACCACAAGGGCCATCCAGTCCAACCCCCTGCCAAGCAGGAAACACCATCAAAGCATTCCTGACAGATGGCTTAAAGACCTCCAAAGAAGGAGACTCCACCACACTCCTTGGCAGCAAGTTCCACTGTCAAACAGCTCTTACTGTCAGGAAGTTCTTCCTAATGTTTAGGTGGAATCTTCTTTCTTGTAGCTTGAATCCATTGCTCTTTGTCCGCTTCTCTGGAGCAGCAGAAAACAACCTTTCTCCCTCCTCTATATGACATCCTTTTATATATTTGAACATGGCTATCATATCACCCCTTAACCTTCTCTTCTCCAGGCTAAACATACCCAGCTCCCTAAGCCGTTCCTCATAAGGCATTGTTTCCAGGCCTTTGACCATTTTGGTTGCCCTCCTCTGGACACGTTCCAGCTTGTCAGTATCCTTGAACTGTGGTGCCCAGAACTGGACACAGCACTCCAGGTGAGGTCTGACCAGAGCAGAATACAGTGGTACTATTACTTCCCTTGATCTAGATGCTATACTCCTATTGATGCAGCCCAGAATTGCATTGGCTTTTTTAGCTGCTGCATCACACTGTTGACTCATGTCAAGTTTGTGGTCTACCAAGACTCCTAGTCAAGGGAAAACTGTATCTGGTGGAGTAAGGTAGAGAAAGCTTATGGGAAATTACAAAATATTTACAGATGGAATGAAGATGTGACAGGAAGAGAACATTTGCTGGTAGGAAATCCATACTAGGTGCTCTTTGCAGCACAAAGCAAAACAAAAAACAAAGGTGAAGAGATTTGTGGGAAGAAATGTCAGTCACTTAGGTTATTGATGGCATGCTACGAATCACTATTAATTGGCTGGATCTTACGCATGCCAGAAGCTTTTCACAGCTACCTTGTCCTTGTCTAACCTGACCTAGGGCTCATTTCAGGCACGATGTAGTGTTGCTCAAAGCGCCTATGCTGCAAAGGTCCTTTTGCCCTGTGTATTGCAGGGCCTGCACCGCATCTGGATGCAGCCGAGACGCAAAGGTGCCAGCTTGCAAATACTGCGTGGGGGGAGGAACCTTTTAAAAGAGACACTGAATTGGGGGTGAAAGATGCGGGACATAATATACAAATGACAGGTTGGGAGAGGCTATGGAAAAGATCTGAAATTTACGGCGTGTTCTTTATTGAAAGGAAATTATATGAAAATGATGTACCGGCAGGGCTGGCCCTACGGCCAGGCTGGGTGGCGCAGGGCACCACAGCGCCGGCCCGCCAGGACGGCGCCGCGAGCTGCGCCCGCCCACTGGCCGGCCGGTCCGCCGCGCAGCTGCGCCCACGGCAACCGCGCTGTGCCTGCCCGCCAGCCGCGCAGCAGTGCCTGTGGCAGCCGCGCTACGCGCTACGCGCTCCGCCCACCCGCCCACCACGCTGGGAAACAGGGCGGGGGGGGCACCGGAGGGATCCAGTGCACCACGGTGCCAGGGGCGCTTAAGACGGCCCTGTGTACCGGTGGCATTTGACTCCGGTAAAACTAGCAAAGATGTATGGAACCAGTACCAATATATGCTGGAAATGTAAAGAAAAAGGAGGTACCTTTTATCATATGTGGTGAACCTGTAATATAACTAAAAGATTCTGGGAAATGATATAAACTGAATTGAAAAAAAATGTTCAAAATAACTTTTGTTTAAAAAAAACAGAAGCTTTTTTATTAGGCATTATAGGCAATGCTTCCCCCCCCAAATGTATAGGGGTACTCTCATTTTCCTAGTCATATCGAAATACTGCCCCTCAATGAGGCCAAACATTCAAAAAATGTTTAGGGGTATGTGTACCCCTGTCCCCCCCCCAGAAAAGCACTGATTATAGGGACAGATACCAAAGGACCAGAGAAAACTGTTTATGTATGCTACAACAGCCGCATGGATGTTACTAACCCAGAGATGGAAGGAAGAGACAGAGAAGACTGGGAAACCAAGTTGATGGACTAGGCCAAAATGGCAAAACTAACCAGGAAGCTCAGGAATCAAGACCTCAATAAATTTAAAAAAGAATGTGAAATGTTTATAATGAATATACAAAATCATTGTAAACAGGTCAAAACAATAGCAGGATTTTAAATACACTTGTAATATAACAGAAGATATAGATAATTTAGGAAGATCAAAAAACGGAAAAGTATTGATATGCAGTTGAAAATAGCATCAAAAGGAAGTGGGAAGTCAGGAGTGGGTGGGAAGTCAGGAGATTCAGAGTAATCTCGATATCTTGAATTGCTTTATGTTGTATGTTTACATTTTTGAAAATCGATAAAAAAGATTATAAAAAGAGAGAGAGACTAAAGTGGGAGGGGCGAAGGGAAGCAAACGTTTCCAATGACTGTAATAAAATTAAACGAGAGATTCCTGTCGCTGGGTCTTGAGTTCCCTGAGCTAGAGACGATCCAACTGAAAGAGGGGGGACAAGAGAATCTTCCTCAGGACATAGCAACATTTTACGCTTCTGCATGACCATCAAGTGACAACTTTTCAACAACTCTAGTCTATTTAATCAGCATGCTCATTCCAACACCATTTGGATCCTTGAAAATTACATGATGCGTGGCTTCATAATGGAGGTTTCAGGGGTTTGTTCTCATACCTTGGTTTTCATGAACTTCAGATCACTGGAGCCTGGTGGCGCTTCTCTTATGTAAGGCTTTATTTACATACACATTCAGGGTTGAGTGTAAGACTGATGGTTCACAGCTTTAGCACTCAGTTTCCCCCATCAGGTTTCTTGAACTGTGCTGTAAGATTCTCCCAGAGAGCAATTCTGTGCATTTCTTCTCTCTGCCTGGCAGCTTAGCTCAAACAATAATCCTCTGCCTGCCCGGCCTATTCCCAATGGCAGCAGCTGAGCCAACAACCACCAGTTAACACAGAAAAATGTCCAGGTCCGGCCCTATCATTAGAGAAGTCAGGTCCTCTCTCAAAGAGGGCATCGGTTGTGATAAGACCTGGAGAGCGACACCCTGTGTTGTGGTTGGGTAAGACTGGTCAGCCACAACACCCGATTGGTAGGTCCCTCGAAGATGGGTTCAATCTGGCCAATGGGGCGCAGTCCAAACGGATCAAAGGACCTATATATACCCATGCACGTGACCCAGAGGTTCCTCTTTCGGCACGTGCATTCGGAACAGCAAGAGCGTGTCCTCTGTGCAACTGAGAGAGAGAGATTTACCTTCGACAGATCGTCCCAGTGATTTCTTTCTGTCATCCCTTCTTTCCCTTTGATCCCTTTCCAGTTGTTTTCTGTCCCTCCTTGGTTACTTATTCCCTTCCTTTCTTTTCCGTTCCCTTCCCCCCAGAGGGGCTTTCACCCCACGGGGCTACGGCCCCTAGAGCCTGCTTAAAATTTGCCTGCTTAATTTGCCGGTGGGCTTTTGCGCAGTGGCTTTTTCTTCTCGGTTCCGGCTGCGGCTTTGGGGCTTGGACATTTTATTGGTATTTTGTATTTTGTGATATTTGGCATTCTGTCTACCCAATCGCTTTTGGGCATCGCGGAAAGTCCCTCTCTGAGCGAATTGCTGAGTTTCACCACTGTTCTGCTTGGGAGCTGGTGGGGAATTTCCTAGGGCTGGGAAAACCCCCCCCCATCTTAACGCAATCACCATTTTGTACCTTCTTTTTGAGTAGGGGAGGTGTTAGCCCAGCTAATTTTGGCGGGAGCGCCATCTTGTTTTGGCGGGAGTGCCATGTTGATTGTGGGGTGCCTTTTTAATTCCGTCTGTATTGTCTGTAATTCCCCCCGTTTAATAAGGTGGTTTTGGGATGCCTATTAAGTAGAATCCCAGTCCTGCTCTCCCTCCCAAAAGGGTGATTAGAGGCCCGTCCCCAGGGCCGGCTCTAGGGGTAGTCTGGGTGGTGTAGGGCGCCAGCCCGGTAGGGAGTGGAGCTGCGTGGTGGAGCCGTGCAAAATTCAGAGAAGTGTGGATTTCAAAGAATGCCTTTGTTTTGGGCAATGCATTGTTTTGGAAAGGGTGGATTGGAGAGAATCACCTTTACATGTGAACTGAATCAAATTTCTTCCCCCATCCTGAGGGAGAAGAGGGTTTTCCACTCCAAAGCAAAGTCAGTATTTAGGTATGGAGCCTCGTGTATTGCTGCACTTTAGCACACCACACGTTAATGAAATGGGCAAACCTCTCCACATTTTCTATATGGTAAGCTGGTTGTCCAAATTCACATGACAAATAAATAGTGATTGATTTAAAGGTAAAGGTAAAGGGGCCCCTGACCATCAGGTCCAGTCGTGACCGACTCTGGGGTTGCGGCGCTCATCTCGCTCTATAGGCCTCGGGAGCCGGCGTTTGTCCGCAGACAGCTTCCGGGTCATGTGGCCAGCATGACAAAGCTGCTTCTGGTGAACCAGAGCAGCGCACGGAAACGCTGTTTGCCTTCCCGCCGGAGCAATCCCTATTTATCTACTTGCACTTTGATGTGCTTTCGAACTGCTAGGTGGACAGGAGCTGGGACCGAGCAACGGGAGCTCACCCCGTTGCAGGGATTCGAACCGCCGACCTTCTGATCAGCAAGCCCTAGACTCTGTGATTTAACCTACAGTGCCACCTGGGTCCCTAGCAATTGATTTAGCTTGGTGCAAAGATACAATTAAATCTTGTTGTTGTTGTTTAGTCGTTTAGTCATGTCTGACTCTTCGTGACCCTATGGACCATAGCACGCCAGGCACTCCTGTCTTGCACTGCCTCCCACAGTTTGGTCAAACTCATGTTCGTAGCTTCGAGAACACTGTCCAACCATCTCATCCTCTATTGTCCCCTTCTCCTTGTGCCCTCCATCTTTCCCAGCATCAGGGTCTTTCCCAGGGAGTCTTCTCTTCTCATTTTAATTAATTAAATTAAATCTTAATTAAATCTTACTTCCTCCATATTAAAACAGTGAAAGGAAAAGAATGCCCCTAAATGATCATTATATTAGCAAGGTAGTATATCTACCAGCATGTGTAATAAAGTCTGCAATCCTAAGTGTGCTTACTTGGGAATACGCTAAGTCCCATTAAACTTCAAGTGGCGGCTACTTTGGAGCAAAATGCATAGGGCTGGACTGTAAGTGGCTGGCTGACCAGGTCTCTCCACACAGAAATTGCTCTGATCTAACTAAATCAGTTCTGTAATTGATTCCTGTCTTAATTTGGTGTAAGCCACCACTGCAGGCACACTGGGTTTAGAATAATTTTGTTAAACTGACACAAGCTACACTTAATCTGATTTAGCAGTTGACTGTATCTCACTTGAAAGAATTAATTTTATTAAATTGGAACAGTTTCTATGAGTAGGCAAGTCTTAAGTAAAAGTGCAACCATATGGTTCCGTTTGCCCAGTTCTTTCTTTATAAATTTCCTTTTCTCAGTCCTTGTGAGAGTATTTTTTTTATTAGATGGGAAAAGGCCTGTTTTTCAAAAGTAAAAATATAAACAAGAAGTTTAATAGTATGAAATCTTATATAGGATTTCCCTCTTTCACTTCCTTCTGATAAGACTGTGCAAAAGGCAATGTATTATGGATGAAACTAGAACAGAGTTTCTTGGACAAAATTTTCAGTCTTCAAGAAACAAGTTGCAGTGTCTCTGTGTGTTTAACCTCGGGCCTTATTTTCACATTTTGGGGGGGCGGGGTACTATCTTACCGCAAGGGACCCAGGTGGCGCTGTGAGTTAAACCGCAGAGTCTAGAGCTTGCTGATCAGAAGGTCGGCAGTTCGAATCTCTGCAACGGGGTGATCTCCCGTTGCTTGGTCCCAGCTCCTGCCCACAGTTCGAAAGCACATCAAAGTGCAAGTAGATAAATAGGGATCGCTCCGGCGGGAAAGTAAACGGCGTTTCCGTGCACTGCTCTGGTTTGCCAGAAGCAGCTTTGTCATGCTGGCCACATGACCCAGAAGCTGTCTGCGGACAAACGCCGGCTCCCTCGGCCTATAGAGCAAGATGAGCGCCGCAACCCCAGAGTCGGACACGATTGGACCTGATGGTGAAGAGGGCCATTTATCTTTTTACTATCTTACCACTTTAATTCACACCCTATTCTAAAGGATTTTCCCTTGTGTCCTGTTACTGTGATATCCATTCAGTATGGCACAATGCCACATTTGGTTTGCGGCAGCCCTCTTCCTAGAGCACTGGGCAGTTAGTTTTTATTAATCATCTAAAAGTATATGCTGTGTAGTAGAATCAGGCTAGCCTCATCATTTCACCTGTTGCCACCACTCAAGCTCAAATGGATGAACCTGTCTATTGCACCGTTGTATTAAAAATGATAGGTCTATAAACGCTGCAGTAAACATTGAAAAGCCGCCTCTTTATTTCCCGATCAACTTCGGTGTAGGCAAGGATTATGGGAGCTTACTGTGCCGCCAGGAGGCCCCAAGCGATAATGGAACAGACTTTGCCTGCCAGAAACGCAGTTGACACCACACCAAATTATTTCATTTTCTGACGAAATCTAGACTTGGGCTCAGTTCAAGCAAGATGAGACCAACACTATCCCCCAGGTATGTGTCTCTCAGAAGGCGGCCAACGCGGGACGACACATTTGCCACTACCATATTATGCTTGAGTCCCCTGTGAACATCTTTTTATAGTTTTAACTGTTATGTGAGGTGGCAGGAAGAAAACGACACGGCAGCCTTTCATTTTACGATTCCAAAGTAGCAAAGCTTGGAGAAAATAGAGATATTACAATTCTAATGCCTGGGATTAGTTTACCTCAGCAGAAAATCTATTACAATAATAACTTTTCAATGAAAGGCAATTGACTTTTTCTTTCCCTTAAAGTCCTGCAATATTTCAATGGCAAGATTTCAGTTATCTATTACACCACTCCAAGGATTTCCCTTATCAGCTGGACTGTGTGTTCCCGCTGATAACCAAGAGGTATACACATGCTTAGGGATAGCAACTAACCCGGAATTGTAAAGAGTTATTTGTAAAAAGCTCCTTCTCTCTGTGTGTATGCGTGTTTGTTTTTTTTAAAAAATAATCTGCAGATGACATTAACAATAAGAATATTCCATCAATCCTAATTTAAGTGTATGAAGCAATATAAGCACTTTGTGTGTTCCAAACAGTTATCTAAACCAAGACTGACGATTAATTGCTAAAATATAGAAAAGGCAGTGAGATGTTCAGACCATTGAGTCATGGATGGTGGTATTTGTCCTTCCAGCAAGGCCAAGAGTGAGGTCCTGTCATCTGGGCAGCCTAGGACCTCATACAGAATGCCCAGGCTTGTGCCCCAGAGAAGTCGTATCAGTGCTGCTATTGCAGCAGTTTGACCTCACCTCCAGAGGCCCACTCTATGGTCTCTCAAGACAAATACCACCACCAAGAAAGAAATGCAATATAGGTCTCTTTTGCCACCAAAAGGGCTAACAGAATCCACTTTTGCTGTTCATTTGCTGGTCCCCACACCACAGGATTGCAATCTAAGAGTTCGTGAACATCCACAGTTAATGCAAGCAATAATTTCCAACCAGGAAGAGGACACCTCCGGGGCGGGTGCCAGGAGTAGGTCAGCAATAAATCACACTGCTTCAGTGAAGTTCAAGGAAACAAGGTTGACTCAGGAGGCCAGGCCTAGTGAGCACAGCAACTCTTCCTGGTAGAACTTCCCCTATGAGGCAGTTGTGGG
This sequence comes from Zootoca vivipara, assembly GCF_963506605.1. NCBI lineage: Eukaryota > Metazoa > Chordata > Lepidosauria > Squamata > Lacertidae > Zootoca > Zootoca vivipara. The sequence goes on along the minus strand of NC_083279.1, from coordinate 9,519,233 downwards.
GATTGAAGCTCCCACAGCTCCCTAAGGCTCCTCCTCCCCGGTTCCTTCCCAAGGAATCTGAGGCGCCATTGTTCTGTCCTTGCTCCACCCACTTCATACCCCTTCTGGTCCTGGGAGACCATGGGAGAAGGGAGCTGGTTGCAGAAGGAGGGGGAGACCCCCGGGCTTCTTCAGCAGCCTGCCGGATCTCTGCCTCTTGCCCATCGTCCTCTCCAGCCTCCTCTTCTGCCTCTAGTTCTGGAATGCTCTCTGGCACAGCCTCTTTCTGCTCACTAAACCCTGTTGCCTCTTCAGCTTCTGACACCTCCTCCTCCCAGTCTGCTCTGTCTTATCCCTCGGACCACTCATCACCGTCCCACCACAAATCCCCTGACTCTGAGCATCTTTTTGGGGGGTTCCCATTGGTGCCTCCCACCAGTCCTCTGCAGCCAGCCAGTCCATGACACAAAGAGGAACTTTCAGCATTAAGTCACTAGCGTCTATTTGAACTAGCCAATCCATTCGTATAAAGGTGTTGCACAGTCCCAAGATACCAGGAACATCCATTTTTTGTTCAACCAATCTCAATTTTAAATCTAAAGAAACACGACATAAAGATGCAAAAACAATGTTCCGGGACTGAGCTGAATGGAACTCTCTGTGCTACTCATCTCTAGGTTCCTGAGATCTCCAAGATACAACAGTCCAATAAATGTTTATAAGCAACAAATACAGGGTTAGCCAATCAATTCTATGTGCTAAAAGGCTTGCCCTATGATATAGGCAGAAATCTGTAAAATTTAAACCCTCTTTCCAATACTGACAACTGGATCTTTTAAAGTAAAAATCCCAAAGTTTAGAGCAGGCATAGGCAAACTCGGCCCTCCAGATGTTTTGGGACTACAACTCCCATCATCCCTGACCACTGGTCCTGTTAGCTAGGGATGATGGGAGTTGTAGTCCCAAAACATCTGGAGGGCCGAGTTTGCCTAGGCCTGGTTTAGAGGCTCCCCAAATAAACTTCCAAAATGCTGCATTAAATCTCTGAAATTACACAGGGAATATATAAAGGAATACCACAGGTGCATAAATTATATGTGGCAAAATATTTCTCTTATGCGTACTGTTGGCATCCATCTGCCTTGAAAAACCATGGAGTGCACCCTCCGGGAGTGAAGTCAAACAGTTCAATTAGCAGCATCGAAGAAACCACCCTGAGGCGCACGCCTGGGCAGTGTGTATAAAGGTCCTGGGCTGCCCAGATGGGATCAGCCCCATCTCAGCTTCAATGATTTGGTCCAAAGGAAAGCAGAGCAGTATGTCTGGCACCAACTTGGCTGCAGGAGCTGCTGGAAGGAGACATACCACATGCCACCCAACCATCTTAGGGACTCCACTATGGATTTGTGCAGTGTTTATTCCAGGCATCCCCAAACTGCGGCCCTCCAGATGTTTTGGCCTACAACTCCCATGATCCCTAGCTAGCAGGACCAGTGGTCAGGGATTATGGGAATTGTAGTCCAAAACATCTGGAGGGCCGAAGTTTGGGGATGCCTGGTTTATTCCTTAGCCCTTTCTTCTCCCAAATATGTTCTGCAAGGCAGCGGAGGTTAAGAATCAGACTGTTGTGACGTGGGGTTCTTGATTTCAGCTCTCTTGACAAAATATGCTGGAGACAGTTCTCTAGCAACACTTCTTTATTAAAGCAAACCAGACTGAGCTCTGAGGAGAGGAAAGCTACATTTATAGGGACAGGGGACTAGCTAGAAAGGGATACATTTTGGAGGGAACAATATCAGGCAATCACAGTGCTGCCTTTTGGAGGAAACCAGTAAGACAGAGGATCCAAATACAGCAGCTTAAATGAACCAATAGTAGCTGTACCTTCTGGAACCAAAAGGCAGTTACTTTACCCCAGGCATCCCCAAACTTCAGCCCTCCAGATGGTTTGGACTACAATTCCCATCTTCCCCGACCACTGGTCCTGTTAGCTAGGGATCATGGGAGTTGTAGGCCAAAACATCTGGAGGGCCGCAGTTTAGGGATGCCTGCTTTACCCTAATGCAAATACAGACAATAGTAATACAGATATAAAATCCTTTGACTCAATACACAACACAGACTTTTCCTTTTCCCAGATGGCATATGAACCTTTCAGGTTGATGAATCCCATTTGCCCCTCACTTCCCTCTACAGCACATGCAGAAACCTTCTTGATTTCTGGACCCACTATTGGTCTTGTCCACTCAATCTGCCACAGCCTGTCTTCTCATGGAGGGGAAGTCCCTAACTCACAGAGGGTTTGAGACCCGTCAGCTACCCTCACCCAGTTTAGCCGGCCAGTTGAAGCCGTTTCCTGGTGTGTGGCCACTGTCACATGCAGACAGTTTCCAGGAGTCACAGGTGAGCATTGAGTGAACGGTGGGGACCAAAGGTGGACAAACTACCCCAGAAGGAGCACAACATGTCTCCCACAAGAGGTACTGTCATGGTCCTACGCTGCACAGCCACAAACACAGCCCAGTGGAGTGAGAGACCAGCCAACCAGTAGAGTTTCAGAGGGGTACTTGCCTGGAAGCAGAGTCCATAAGCAAAGCCAGGTCCAGTCCTAAGGTCAGGCATATAGCAGTTCACGTGGTCAGATGGTCCAGGTGTCAAGGAATCTGATGATCTTGGGGTCAAGGGCACAGACAAGCAGGAAGGTCGGGCCAGGAACTACAAGTGTTGTTGCCAGCATCTGACTGCTGCTGGAAGCTCTGCTTAGGAAAGCTGAAGCCAGCTGGTTCTCATCAGTGCCTTCTCCTCTGTGTAATTGAAGGCTGATCAGCTGCAGGTGGAGTCACTCTGCCTTCTCCCCCTTCAGGCTGCTGTTCAGCAGGCAAAGCTGACTTCTGGCCCATGACAGGTACTACCCTTCCCCTAACATCCCATACACCCCATGTGTTTTAACTTTGCCCCCACTACTAAGGGCTCTGCTTGCCCCACTGCTTTCCCCTGGGAAACCCCAATCTTAACCACTGAATTGGAGGAAACATCAGCTGGCTTTTCTGCAGATTGACATTTGCTCAGATTCCGCACTAAAGAGCGGGTTTTCCTGGGGAAAGTGGCAAGGCAAACAGAGAACCACTCAGACCTGTACTTTCAAGGCCCAGGACAAGTCGAAGTGTGGCAGAGCCCTTTCTGTAAGGAACACCCATCTTTCCGAATCAATAGATACCTCTGTCACCAGTCTATTTAAGGTCAACTTAATCATTTGAGAAATGTGTCTAGAAACCAAAACACCTAAATATGTAATAGCCTCTGGACTCCAACCAAACTGCCAATTTGCACATAAACTAGATGACTTTGCACTGCTCATTGGCATTAATTCAGGGTTTGACCAGAAATTGCACCAAAATTAGAGCCAGAAATTCAACAAAATTATTCATCAAATTTATTAATTCTGATACAGACAATTTGGGCCCACGAATAATAACAAATCCTCTGCACATGCGGCTATTTTATTATTGTTTATTGTTTATGTACAAACCCATGAATCTCTGTATTCTGCCTAATTGCACATATCAATGTCACCAAACATAAATACAGTGGTACCTCTACTTACGAATAACTCTACTTACGAATGTTTCTACTTACGAACGGAGCTCCGTCCGCCATCTTGGATGCGGTTTAGGTAGGATTTTTTCTACAGTGGTACCTCGGTTTATGAACACAATTGGTTCCGGAGTCTCTTCATAAACTGAAGCGAACTTTCCCATTGAAAGTAATGGAAAGTGGATTAATCTGTTCCAGATGGGTCTGCGGCGTTCATAAACCGAAAATTCGTAAACCAAGGTGTTCATAAACTGAGGTTCCACTGTACTTATGAATTTATGGATAGGGTTGCTTTGACTTATGGATTCCCCCCCCCATGCATTCCTATGGGATTCAACTCACAATTATTTTCGACTTACGAATGTGCGTTCGGAACGCATTAAATTCGTAAGTAGAGGTACCACTGTAAAAAAACCAGAGAAGAAAGAGGCCTCTCCCTCTCTCTTGCAATTGTAAAGAGATATATGTAAAAACTGTGTGTGTGCTGATGATTCTATTTATAAAATGGTAGTGTGGCATGCCTGCATCCCAAGGTGAACTTAACCTGACCAGCCACAATTTTTTGCCTACTAGGTCAGCCGTTTCCCACCTTTTCAGTCTCTGCCTTCCCCCACTTGTGGTCTGGGGAACAAACAGATTCTGTGAGGTAGCAGTGCAGTGCACACCAGATGATATCACTAAGAAACACCTTCCCACTTTTAAAGTGTCATTTTGCACTTTAAAAGCAAGTCCTGTCCTCTCTTTTTTAAACTTCATCCCTCGCTCCCAATACTATAACAACAGATAAACAGAAAAATGCATGAACATTCATGTTTCACCTTTAACGATAAAAAAGACAAGCAGCCCTCATGCAGATGCCTGAGTCAGCATTTGTTTCGCTAATATGCAGACCTGACGTTTATTGGTTTGCTTTTGTTCTTCTTCTATTATGCATTTTGTGTCCTCATATTGTACTTTTATCTCATGAGCTGTTCTGCGATCTTTGATGAAATGCGGTATACAAAACAAACAAACAAACAAATTTAAGTTACAAAGCAGATTCAACCTACAGCTCAGAGACACACACTGTGCTCCTTTTTTCTGTCATGTCCTCCATCCTAAATACAGTGGTACCTTGGTTTATGAACACAATTTGTTCCAGAGGTCTGTTCATAAACTGAAGCGTTCATAAACTGAAGCGAACCTTCCCATTGAAAGTAATGGAAAGTGAATTAACCCGTTCCAGATGGGTCCGCGGCGTTCGTAAACCGAAAATTTGTAAACCGAGGTGTTCATAAACCGAGGTTCCACTGTAAACCAGGCCGTCACTGAAAGCAAATTAATCTTCCGACTAAGGCTCCCCCCCCTTCAGTGATAAAAACGGATAGGTGAAGGCAAAAACATGCTACCTTTATGTCCAGAAAGCCATCAGGCATGAAATGGAGAATCACCATTACCCAAATGACTATATGCTGTAGTCAAAATACCCTGTGCAGAGCCACCAATTTTCAAAGTAAACATCAAACGAAATTATACTACAGTTTATCAAATGATGCTCTATATGTTTTCGACATTTATTGCAGATATTTTTGTGACCCCCTTTGACCGTAATGGATTTCACTAATAATTTTTATGGAAAGCCTCGATTTGCTTGATTTGTGATGGCAAAAGACTATTATTATCAGGAACCTTAGCCCCGCAGTCGCAGGAAGCTCTGATCAGGTCTAATATATGGCTGTGTCTGGGAAGGCTTGAAAAATGAATGAGCTGGGAATATGAATGAGCAGAGATTTTAAAAAAAGATCCCAGGTCCCTGGCTACCTAGGTGCAAAGACATTTCAACTTTTCCCCAGCCTAGCATTAAAATATTGTGTACCGTACTCATACCAGCAATTTGATGCAGGCTGCCCATGTCATGCATTTTGCCATAGCTGTTAATATCTTCCATCATTATGTCTTATATTTTTGAGACTGTACACCTGTAAATTCAGCTTCTCCTCCGAACCACTTCCTTCATGCAGGCAGGAAAAGGCTTCTGGAAAGGGCGCAAGACAGCTGCATTGCTCTACAGGACACCTGCAAATAAGTCCCATTGAATTCAGTAGGTCTTTTTTTATTTTAAAAAATAGTTTTTATTGGTTACATTTTTATCTTCATCACAATGACATCATCTTAAATATAAAGCAAACCCGTATCCCCCCTGCAACTTCCTCTTCTGGTTTGTTGCATAATAATTCTCCTGCTTTTTGGTTATACCTTAATACTGTATTCTCTAAATTAGGTCCTTTCTTTATTCTATTTGGTAATTGTAAGTGTTTAGTCGAATCCTGCTAGTGAGTTCATTTCCTTACAATATTTCTGTAAGTACATCATAAATGGTTCTCACTCCTTTTGGAAGTCTTTATTGTCTATATTTCTTAATCTCTCAGTCAGTTTGGCCATTTTGGCGTAGTCCATAAGTTTATCTTGCCAATCTTCTTTAGTTGGTATCTCGTCACTTTTCCATTTTCTGGGCTAGGAGTATCCTAGTAGCCGTTGTAGCATACATGAAGATTTTCTTCTTCTCTTTTGGCAGATCTTGGCCTGTAATGCCTAGTAAAAAGGCTTCTGGACTTTTGACAAAAGTTATCTTAAACATCATTTTCATTTCATTATATATCATTTCCCAATATTTCTTAATTGCTTTACAATTCCACCACATATGTAAGAACGTAGCCTCTTTTTCTTTACACTTCCAACATTTTTAGAGCCTGTTCTATACATTTTTGTCATCTTTACAGGTGTAGTATCATCATTTTCATATAATTCTCTTTTAACATTATACAATCCGTAAACTTTAAATTAAATTTCCTTAATTTTTCCCAATCTTCCATTTGTTTATTGTGTCCCAGGTCTTGTGCCCACTTTATCGCCACACTTTTGACTTTCTCATCTTTAGTTTCTCACTCTAATAGTAGAATTCAGTGGGTCTTAATCCTGAGGAGCCATTCATAGGACGGCACTTTTAAATTTCAGAAACTTGTAACTAGGAATGGATTAATATGTCAGTTTTGGTTTCTTTCATCTGCTTCTGCTTCCACCACCCCCTCATGAAAATTCACTAGCATGAATTTCTTCTGATGTGCACATTTTCTGATGTGCACAATTTTCCCCAATAAAATGCACTATTGCAAAGCAATTTTCCCTAATTTAATGCATGCTTGTATGCTATTTTCAACAATTTATGCAGTTATATGCATTCTTTAACCCAATATATGCATTTTGTATATATTATTTGATTGGAGAACTGCATTGCAAAACTCAGAGAAGTGTGAATTTTGAAGGACGGATGTCTTGGTTTGCATTTTGTTTGGGAAAGTGTGAGTTATGTAAATCCACTTTTAAATGAGAACTGAGTTGCCATTCTCACCCACGCTTAAATCCCTATTCCCAGGGATTTAATCCTGGTTCATATCCAACACTTTCCATGAGACAATATTTGGCTTTTAAAAGTACTTTAAAAATGTTTTTAAATATGACTGAAGGTATCTTGGCACGGTAAGATGCTCTTTTAGCATGAATGTACGTGGAACATTCCTACAAATGAAATGTCACAAAATATTTGTTCTTTTCCAGTTGTGTTCTAATCAGTCCTATGTTCATATTTTTCAAACTTTAGTAGAAAACCCCCCAAATAATTTATTTGGGAATGAATCGATGCTCACGGTGATTCCCTTTGCCTCAAAATGAAGAGGCAAAGGGAATCACCATGAGCATCGATTCATTGCCAAATAAATTATTTTGGTTTTTTTCTACTAAAGTTCGAAAGGCATGCACAGAAGACTGATGGAATGATATCTTTTCCTGGTTGTTATGGAAATATTCTATTTGCAACTGCTCTGCAATGGCATGCATATAAGTGAAACTCAGAATGCTTGCTGAGAAAACAACAATGGTTTGTTTAAAGAAATAACAACGATTTTAAAATGCTAGCCTCTTCAGACACCACATAGCATGACAGCCCAGATGTCTGTCTGGAATACCACACTGCCTAGGGGGAAGCAGCAAGGGAGAGGGAGAATTTGCAGTTGAAAAGTAGTAGGTGGAGAAACATTCCCATACTACCATATTTTGTCTTCAGGTCGCCTACCTCCTTAGAAAAGGCAGATGTTGGGTGTGAGATCCTTCACTGGTATGATGCCAACCTGACACACCGTTGGCAGGGTCTACATTGATGGCAGAGTGGGAATATACCTTTAGCTCCATCTTGGGTCTTCTTGGAAAAACTGTCAGGGGCTGGACTGAGGGGGAATGGTGGGAACTGCCCCCTCCTCTTCCTGCACCTTCCTGAGAAGAGGAGGACAGTATAGATTTAGAACAGTGGTTTGCAGAAGGTCATAGTTCAGAAGCTGCAGAGGGGAGAAGCTGGGAAATATTGGGATAGCAGGGGGAGGAGGAGCAAGAAGAAGAAGCACCAGGGGAAAGACAGCTAACACAGTGTCTCTTGAAAGCATTCCTGACCCCCCCCCCCCAGAACAAGGCGTTCCTTGAGAGTAATAGAAAACTCAGAGGCATAAAGTACAGATCAGCTGGCGCAGGGGTGATGTAGTATTGGAGGGACTGAGGGGGTGGGACTTTACTCGGAGCAATGCCTTTGTCTCAGAGAGACCGCATTCCATCGTCTCTGTGACTATTGAATAAACTACTTGGTAAGAACTCTTCTTTTTTTCCTGCTTCTTGGCATCGCACCGTGGGAGAGATAGGATTCCCTGAAGCCTTGACAATAACCCTGCAATGTGTATTGTTGTCTACAGAGAAAGTAAAACCCAACCTAACTCTCCTGCAGGGGTTCTACATAACCAGGACACCCGCTTTGAAGTTCTCCAATGTGCAATTCTTGCAGGAAGTTGCCCTGATGGAGGGTTTGGGACCAAATATATGGCTCCGCTTTGGAGTTGCTGAAGAGCCATATATATATTGTGCTGTTCTTCATTTCTTTTTTCAAGTTATATACCTGCCATATATAAAAATGGACTTCAAGACATTTTTCTTAGGGAACTGAAACAGGTCAGGGGAGAAGAGAAGATTCTTCCTGGTTGCAACAGAAGCTCCACATTGTCGCCTGACATGCTTAATGATTTCCCGCCAAACGTTATTTGGGATTTCAGAATGCAACAGGTTCACAATACAGTGAAACATAAAAAGTACCATATAAAATAAACGGCACCCTGTTGCCTTATAACTGTGTGTCCTGTAACCACTATAAAATGCCACTGTGATAAATCTTTAGATGTGGGGGTCAATAAAGCAATAGTACTTTACTGTGAAAACTGATCATTGAATGTAACAACTGATTCATTACACCATTAACATGTCCTCAGCTTTGTCTTAAAGGCAGTTTACTAAGCGAGTGCTCGTTAACTTCTGTAATGAATAGTTTCTTGGAGGGGAGAAAAGATATAAAATAGTCTCTCTGAATTTATCAACAACAGTGAGGGAAGTTTTCAGAATGCTGACAGCACAATCCTGCACTTCTCTACATGAATAAGTGAATTCCTTGGGGCTTACTCCCAAGTAGGAAGGTATAGGATTGCTGCCTGAACCTTGTGGCAAGAATGTGATGATACTAAGAGATGGCAGTGTTTCAAGACTTTGGATAGAGTGATAGCAAAAGGAATTGGGCACTGGAAAAAGCATTCTAGATTGTGATAAATTTTAGAAGACAGGTGCCTTTTTCATGTTCTCAAGGAAATTTATTTGTTTTATCCTGCTATTTCTCCAAGGAGCCCGGGGCAGTTGTTTTTTTCCCACCTCCTCTTTTATCCTTACAACAACCCAGTGAGGTAGGTTAGGCTGAGAAAACACAACTGCCTCAAGGCCCCTAAGCAAGTTTTTCATTTTGTGGTTGGGTGCGGGCTTCAACCTTACTTGTCTTAGTCTATATTTAAAGGATGGGGAGGCAACATGCATGCAGGGAAGCATGGAGCTACTGGAAATGCCGAAGTATAAACTAAATTCAACGAGCCTGACTTTTTGCTGTTATTTGACCAAGAAACGGATTCCTTCTCTCTGCATTTTCAACTCAGTGATCCTTGCGTTCATTGAGGCCAGAAAGGCTAGTTTGCGAAGGCTAAACCCAGGAATGTCATGTTTAGCACACTTCAGGAGAACCGCTGAAGATGTATTTCCCCTTCGGTATCCGAAATATTGACTAAATTCTACCATTTATTAATTTATAACGCTAACAGTTATGGGTGCTAGTTACAGGTAGGTAGCCGTGTTCGTCTGAGTCGAAGCAAAATAAAAAAATTCCTTCAGTAGCACCTTAAAGACCAACTAAGTTTTTATTTTGGTATGAGCTTTCGTGTGCATGCCCACTTCTTCAGATACACTTGAAACAGAAGAGTCAGACCCTTATGTATATACAGAGGGTGGTGGGGGTGGGTGGGAATGGGTGATGGGCTGATGGGCTGATGGGAGTGGTAAACCTGTTGATGGCTGTTAACGACTGCTGATGACTGCAATTGGTCCTGCGGGGAAAAAGCAAGGGCTGAGGCGCTAAATAAAGCTTGATCGTGCATAATGAGGTTTGAGCAGCTTCTTGGTGCTGTTGCACCTCTAAACTCCGGTACCCCAGATCTGTAGCAATATTATTCATTCATTCATTCATCCATTCATTCATCGCTGTTCCTCTTTAAACAATAAACACGTAGTCCATCAGAGAATAGCCTATATGACGTTTTCATACAGCACTGTGGTTTTCATTCCCTCAACATCTTTTAAATCCTTTAATCCTTTAAATAAGGAACATATCCCAATTTTACAGCACTGAGCTTCTGGGAACCTGCAGGAATAAAAGATTTTGAAATTCTGTGGTAAAAGGATTATTCTGCATAAACTATTGCTTCGTAGGCATTACCGCAGCTTCTAAATTCAAATGCCAGGAGGAAAACAGCAGACTCTGATTGGGTAGAAGACTGAATGGAGAGAAGTTAGCTTCATGGATTTTTTAAAAAATAATGATTCGGATATTTTCAGATCTGATTTAGATATAACTCAATTTGCAACAATCTGGCCAAATTAACACTTAGAAGCAGATGTATACTCTTCATGTGACTAAATTCTGACCCTGCAGAAGACAATCATTCCAATAAGGTTGCTTAAGATACACATGTGAATCATTATAATGATTTGCCCCAATTTCTTCCACGCTGAAAGATGTAATATGGTTACTATGTTTTACTGACCCAGTTCCCTTCAGCGGCCATTGTTATTATCTCTACAGCACTTGGTTGAGGAATATGAATGTTAATTTCTTTGATCTGTGCAGCAACATTTTCATGAACGAAGCCATTACTACAGATAGGAAAACTGAGTCTGAAGTCATCATTTGCCCTCCAGGACCATCTAGTAAGCCTATTACTGAAACACCGATCAAAGGTACAACCACAGGGATATTTGCACATTAAAATGACTCTATATGTAAAATGATATATCCGGCCTTTGGAAATATATGTAATTGATATGTGAGACATTGCAAAGAACATGTCAACATCCAAATGTACCCTAAGCTGCAATGTAGAAAAACCAGGCAAAAAATTGAATTCCTCTCTGGATTATGTTCAATGTTTGAAATATAATTTAAACCTGGGCTGAGCCAGGAATGAGTTGAAGGACATATTCTGAAAATCTTCATCAGAACTAGAAAAGCTTCCTCTTCAGTAATTTTTCAAGCGCTGCAAATGTATCCATTTACTTTCGACTGGGATGGTCACCCATCCCACGGGACCTGCTCTATTTCTAGATTGGCTTAACCTCCTTTGCATTTTGTGATGTCAGAAGCCAAATAAATAAATAAATAATAAAATCTGATTGGTGGCAGAGCACCACAATAAATGAAACAGCTGTTTTTCGAATTCCCGCTCTTAATTATATAATGATCACGGTCTGTCCTTTTCTTCATTTCAACGATCTCTGACTTCACCATCTACAATGCCGCTGCTGCCACAACCGCTGTGTGTATATACTTGTAATGCAAGATAACAGTATATCTGATGAAATGAACCGCAGGTCCCAAATCCTTATGCCGTAATAAATGTGCAAGTTTCTAAGGGGCCGCTCTCCGTTTATAAAATAGCAACTTGTCTACACCCATAGAAGGTAAACAGCTCTGGATTTACCTTTCTGTCCCCATAGCTTTAATTGCTATGTGTTGCTATGGAATTTAAAGCTGCAGAATCTCTAGTCAATCCAGGTGGCAAATTCCATTTCTTGAGAAATATCCTTGCTCTATAGAAGAAAATCATCAGACTCACAGGGATCCTTGCGGCAATAACTCTTGCAGCTACCCTTGCTGCCGCCACAGTCATTGAGTCCGTAGACAGATGCTGATTTATGTTACTAAAGTCTCCCAAGGTGGCAGTGATGAGTGTCATTAAATCCTTATTTATAGGCTGCCTTTTAGGTGATGTCCCTCCACAACGGGGCTTACATAAGAAAAACCAACAGGAAAGAAACCAGAATAAAATCATTCAATACATGGGTCAGTGTCGGGGCTGGTTCAGCTGCAGGTCAGCACAGAAACTCAGAGACCACCAGTAAAGTTAATTCTTTATTCAAGGAAACAGAATACACAGAGAGAAACCTGTGGGCAAGTCTAGGTCGCAGTAGAGCAATTGCCACAACTGAGGATCTGTGCCTCCCACTTCCACCTACGTTTCCTCCTTGGCTGGAGGACATGGCTGGAGGAAGAGGCACGTGTTGCGGTGAGACCTGGAGACCGACCTCCTGTGTTGTTAATATCTGCAATAAGATCTTGACCAGCTTTGCTAATCCTTTTTCTTCTGTGTACCTGTTCAGGGCCGTCTCAAGCAAATCCAGCGCCGTGTTGCAAAGGTCCCTCCGGTGCCGCCTCCCTTTCCCCAAGCTGCTCTCTCTCGCCCTGGCTCAGGGTCCCCAGTGCTACCAGCCCAGGCTTCCCGCCGCCCCTCACCTGCTGCGTGGTGTCCCGCTGCCAGTCCAGGTCATGCCACTGACCCCTCTCTGCCCCAGCCAGGGCGTGGGCAGCTCCCCAGCTCCCACCACCTCCCCGGCCCGGAGGCCGCGTGGCCCAGCAGCCGCCATTCGCACCCGAGGAAACAAGCGTGAGCGGTGAATTCTGGGTCCTGCAGTGCGCCGCTTGTTCCCTGGCCGGCTGACCTGCCCACCACTGCCTCCACCTGCGCTCTCTTGCTGTGCTCCCAGTGGCCCAAGGAGCAGGAGGTGGTTGCCAGTGGTGGTGGTGGGGCGGCGGGCACCAGATGTGGAGGAGGCCCCTTGGGAGCCACTCCCGCCACCACTGCTCCCGCAGGCGACAGCGACTCGGTGGGCAGTGGCTGAGGGGATTACCACGGGTCGAAGGAGAGGCGGCGGCGGCGGCAGAGCCATAGGGCTCAGACATCAGCTGTCTGGCGGGCGCAGCAGCGCCCCTGGTGGCCAGGCGCCCTGGCGCAATGCGCCACCCAGCCCAGGCCTAGAGACGGCCCTGTACCTGTTCTGGATTATACATAAATCAGTGCCCGCCTGGTTTAAATGGTCCAGATATTTGAGAACTTAGTATACGCAAGTCTCTAGATACAGCATGCAAAAGAAAAAGAGCAAGAGAATCCCAAAACTGCCCTGGAAGAGTGTTTCTCCCATTTCTTGAGCATGGGACCCTTTTCTGCATTCTGGGACATTCACCTCCCCACAAGCCATCTATTTTGTGGCTGTCTCAAGATCCTTGCAGTGCACACAGAAGCCTGACGGTTTGCTGTTGCATGTGAAAACCCGTTGATCAAACCAAACAGATTATTACGAATTATTTTAGTACTGATAACATTCCTTTTCTATATCTCTATAAATCCTAACTCTCTTTCTCACTCTCATTATCTTGGCTTAATGAGACCTGCACAAACATGCAAACTCTTGGAGACATATGGCTCCACACGGATCCCTTTTGCTGCTTTGCCTGCCATGAAGAAAGTAAAACAAGGTTTGTCTTAGCATGTCTTTGTCTAATCCCTTTTAAAAGTCATTTAAGTGACTTGTCATTGCCAGTATCATATGGCAGTGTGTTTCAGAAGCTAGATACCAGTTATGTCAGCGTTTCTCAACCGCTGTTCCGCGGCACACTAGTGTGCCGCGAGACGCTGGCTGGTGTGCCGCGACGTGCGGCGACGAGAAGGGCGATTTGCATTGTCACATGCCTGGCGGCCGCCAATAACCAACACTGACCCGCCGGAAAGGAAGCCGGCCGGGTCACGACGCAGCTCTCAACAGCCACCACCATGGGAGGGTGGTTTTAGACAAACTTAAAGAAGCTGGCTGCATGAGCTCAACCTGAAACTTGCTGAGCAAAGGATTGTGCTGGCAGAGAAATCAGCGGCTTGTGAAGCCTTATTACAGGAGATTGCAACCAACACAGCAATTGGCAAGTGTTTCTTACAGTCATAATTATATAGTCAATATAGGGCGGCACAGAGTTAATTTTTAAAACTTTTTTAATGGTGGTGTGCCTCGTGATTTTTTTCATGGAACAAGTGTGCCTTGGCCCAAAAAAGGTTGAGAAACACTGAGTTATGTGACTATATGTAACCTACATTTTCTAAAGAATGCTACTTCTTTTTACAGTATGAGCTAAGAAGGGAAGTAATTAATTAATATTATTATTTACTTATTTGGAATTACAACAGCCAAGTGTTTTCCTGTTATACTGTTGTGCTATTCCACACGTGCCTCTGTTTCATTCCAACAGATTATTAAATCAATGACAAGTCTTCTCAGGGTCATGGGGAAAATATCCAACAAAGACATTTTCCATATGGATGCAATATTTGTAACAAAAAACACAATTCTTATGGGTTTTGTCAGGATTTTCTTCTTGTTCGTCTCACACTCACAGACTTTTGTTATCAGCTAATAAATCTGTCTTTAAAAAAACTGCTACATTTGGATGTTATTGGATGAAGTGTTAGGAATAAAAAAAGGGGTGGAGGAAAACTGCAATGGTTGGGGCTTCCAGCTTCCATCTCCTCTTTCCTGCCTGTAGCATCTATATTTTTTAAAGAATCTTATGCAGTGGTCCAGGGATTCTTGCTACATGATATAATAATCGGGACATGTCCTACTGCTATGCATAAGTGAAAAGATTACATTTTGTATTGCTTAATTGCTACCTAATAGGCACGGTTAGTGTAAGTTTCTAGAAGGGCTGTGAACACTCCTTGATCTGACACTTTGGAGTGGCCTTTATGTGACCCAGGAGGAACCAACCTGGATCTGGACCATGAAGCAATTTTGGGGCCTTGCACAGTCATGTGCACAGGGCCTTCTCGGTGGTGGCAGCCGCCCTGTGGAACGCCCTCCCATCAGATGTCAAAGAGAAAAACAGCTACCAGATTTTTAGAAGACATCTGAAGGCAGCCCTGTTTACGGAGGCTTTTAATGTTTAATAGATTATTTTATTTCATGGGCGGGGTATAAATAATAAATTATTATTATTATTATTATTATTATTATTATTATTATTATTATTATGTGCTTGGGAGAGGGGAGGAGATATGTATCTCCCCCCCAACCATATCTTTAGTCGGGGTTCAAAACCCTAATTAAACATGAAATCAGAAGGGGGACACGCATCTTGTTCTTCCCTCCTGGGTGGGGAGATGCACACAGGCTGTCTACATGTGTCAGGGGCTGGACTGAGGAGGAATGGTGGGAACCGCCATCCCCTCTTTCTGCACCTTCCCAAGAAGAGGAGGACAGTATAGATTTAGAACAGTGGTTTGCAGAAGGTCATAGTTCAGAGGCTGCAGAGGGGAGAAACTGGGTAATAATAATAATAATAATAATAATAATAATTTATTAATACCCCACCCATCTGGCTGGGGATCCTCAGCCACTCTGGGCGGCTCCCAATCGAATATTAAAAACACAATACAACATTAAACATTAAAAACTTCCCTAAACAGGGCTGCCTTCAGATGTCTTTCAAAAGTAGGATAGTTGCTTATTTCCTTGACATCTGATGGGAGGGTGTTCCACAGGGCAGGTGCCACTTCCAAGAAGGCCCTCTGCCTGGTTCCCTGTAACTTTGCTTCTCGCAGTGAGGGAACCGCCAGAAGGCCCTCAGAGCTGGACCTCAGGGTCCGGGCTGGACGATGGGGTGGAGACGCTCCTTCAGGTATAGAAGACCAAGGCCGTTTAGGGCTTTAAAGGTCAACACCAACAGCTAACAGACTCAGTGTCTCTTGAAAGTATTCCTGACCCTCCCTCCCAGAACAAGGCATACCTTGAGAGTAATAGAAAACTCAGAGGCAGAAAGCACAGATCAGCCAGCGCAGGGGTGACGTAGAATAGGAGGGACTGAGAGGGTGGGACTTTACTTGGAGCAACACCATTATCTCAGAGAGACCACATTCCTTTGTCTCTCTCTGTGACTATTGAATAAACTACTTGGTAAGAACTCTTCTTGTTTTTTTCTGCTTCTTGGCATCCCACCGTGGGAGGGATAGGATTCTCTGAAGCCTTGACAGCATGTCTCCTTCTCCCCTCCTCTCCTTGTTCTCAGACTGGCCCCCACAAGGTGGTCTCAATTTGACCCAAGGTGATTTGTGATTGCCTCAGCTCAATTCAGCCAAATCTTGAGGCAACCCAAATTGGCTTGGCTGGATCCAGTGCACAGTTCTAGAGCATGGAACACAGGTCATACCAACATGTAGAGTGTGTGGGGGGGGGGTAACCATTTGGGGGCTAAGAGCCGCCAACCCCCTGGGAGCCACATATGGGAGCCAGTACATGTGGCCAAGGTGAAAAATTAGGTGTGTTCAATATAGAAATGGAACATGGCACAAGTAGAAAATTAATACTACCAGTATTGTTTCCCATCAAAATCCAATCAATTGTAATATTTACAGTCAAATCTAAACAGGTTATACTTTCTCTCCCCAAAACAGGCTCCCTCAAAATCATTTCTGCATAAATTTGTGTTCCTTCTTCTGCTCACAGATTTCATTCAATCCAAGAATTAAATCTGGCTGCCCCCCCCCCCGGCCCGGCCACTCAGAAAAATTATCCCATCAGCTTCCAAGTCAATCATGTTATGCTATCTGTTTACCACCGAAACAGGTCCCTCAAAATCCACCCCATTAACTTTCCAGCTTGAGATTTAAATCTCTGTTTAAATCTTGCTATTCATTGAATTTACTTCTCCCCTCTTCCCTCAGAGTCGTTTCCTTGCCTTCCAGCCTCTTCCCTTGCATCAGATGCGTCACGAGTGCCCCCAAATCGAGAGGCAATTGGCTCACCAATGCTTTCAGTATCGGTGCTGCCTGCTTTTATTGCTGAGCTTTAAATGGATGGCGCTGGCTGCAGTGCATATCCCTGTGCAATGCTCTCAGCCATCCCTGGGACGATTCATTGATTATCGTTAGTCTTCGGATGCTGACAGCATCACAGCCACCTACTGAGTAGCACTATTAATAGAGCGACTGGAAACTGTCGCTCTGACAACGCAGAAGGAGCATCAACAAATAAGGAGCCATTTTTTTGGGGGGGGGGAGCTACAGAGGTGCAAATTGTCTAATACCCACTGGTGGGTAGTTGGACAAATATCAAATGCCACAGAAGATACCTGGTAGAAGAAGCTATGCTGTACAAGCTCTTACTTCTTGTGGAAATGGAGAACCACGAAACTATGAGTGATCTTCCTCCCAGGCATGGTCTGAAGGTTTATGATGTGGAATCTCTCTGAAACTATGCAGCCTTGGGTGTCTTCAGCGTCTGGGTGAGAGAATACCTGGGAACTCTGCGTGTGCCTTCTTGAATTCCATGGAAGAAAAGCATCACATAAGTAACTTATAATTTAAATAAATGTATTATAGTGGAAACAACACGAAGGGGTCCTCCTACTCACTGACCCCTGCTGTATGTCTTCAGTAGAAACTTGCATCCAAATAAATAGTTGTTCTATATATTTATCGAAAAACGCTGTCCAAACTGGTGGGAGCAGGCAAATAGTTGGTCCTAGGGTTGCCATACGCCCGGAATTTCCCCGGATATCGCAGTTGGAAGCAATGTCTGGGTGGAAATTGGCAAATGTCTGGGAAAATCTGGATGTATGGCAACCCATGTCGGCAGTGTGGTTTTTGCTGATTTTCCTGAAAAATAGCTCAAAAATGTCTTTTTTTGGCGATTTTGCCAGAAAAGTTCAACAACTTTGCCCCCCAACCCAAAGCTCTGGATTTACACTTTTTGAAATATGGCAAGCCTAGCTGGTGACAGCCTTGAGCCAGTGCAGCAATTAGGCCCACAGGGAGGCTGACTTGGGATCCTGTGGCAGAATAGCCCTTCTTCCACCCCTGATGACAGAAGACTCCACTTTGGGGCCTTCCAAAGGCTACTGCTGGCAGATCAGTCTCCACCCAATCCAACCCAGTGGCGAAATTTTGGGACTTGCCCCCTGTGTGATGGCAAAATTTGGTGCCCCAGCCTCTCGCACTCCGTTCTAAAGCCTAGTTGCAGCATCCCCAAGTCTCTGTGCCCCTTGCAGATCCCCTAAATCTGCCTCGGGCAATCCCCAATTCAACGCCGCCACCCAGCCTGGCTCAAAGCAGGCATGTCCTTCCCCAGGATCATGCCCACTGAACTAAGTGGCAGTTATTTTTGAGTATACATACTTAGGATTGATCAAGTTCAGCTAAGCCTTCCGCTTCCAAAAGCTGGACAATCCCATTATTCGTAACTGCCGTAGAAAAAGCTAACTAAAGACCATTTGTCCAACCCATTGATCTGTAGAATTTATATAATCTCATCTCTACCTACCCAGCTACCTACAGATAGGTACCTCAAAAACAAAGTTTTGATATTCCTCCTTTAGCCCTTTAATGCCCATCTTTAGGTGCTTTTCTAATAATACTTCTGACAAACAAGGCATGCAAATAAGTCTCTCTCTCTCTCTACACACACACACACACACACACACACACACAAACACACACGTATATATATATCCCCATCCTTCTCCTTCTGCTCTTTCTCAGTCACACTAAACCAAATCACTATTACATCAGCAAAACTTGTGGTTACACCTTGAGTTTCCTCTGTGCTATGCACTGGGGACTCATGAAGCCTTTCAAGGCCAGAAAGGAATAACAGGTGTTCCTTGGCTTCCCCCAGAAATATAAAATTCTTTATATGCTGTCTATGTTTTACACTTCCTAGAATCCTCTCTTTGGGAGCCGTGGACAGAGCTGGCCGAAGCCCAAAGGTTCTCAAAATATGACGCTGGCCTTTTTGTGGAAATTGCCAGGGGATGCATGACTCCTCTCACATTCCAGGAAGCAGAGACTCAGATGCAGCTTCCGTCAAGTCGGGCGAGAGCTGAAGCAAGACAGAGGTGACTTAAGGTGCATGGGAAGCTGCTACAGAGCTGCTACAGAGCTGCTGCCATGATCTGCCACCTCTAGTTGCTCAAATCGGGAATCAAGCTTGACCTGGAACTTTTTTTAACAATTTTGGTGTAATGTGGATAAAAGTATTTGATGCCAGATCTGGGGGTGGGGTGGGGGTGTTAGGGGAGGGGTAGTGCCTCCGGTGGGTCATGCTCCTTCTGGGGTTGTTTGTCCACCTTTCATTCACTACTCAGATCCCCCTTCCCCTCTTTTGTAATTGGGTTCTTCTTGTATAAAGAATGACAGAGAGCATGTTATTTCTTTGGATTCTTGGCTTGGAGGTGGAGTGGGAGAGGTAACAATAAAGGTGACTAATTTTTTTTCCTTTTTTTAAAGTCTGCCAACCACAAAATGAAAACACCAATGCTCACCTGGTAAAATTTCTGAATCGGACTCCCCAAACCCACCTCTGCATGTTTTGCAACCTGCACTAAATCACAATCATTTCCCAGCTTTGGCCTCTTCTATTGCATTTTACTTGGAGATCTCTTGCTGGAGCTACTTCTAAATTCCCCACTCTCTCCAAATCCGCAGAGCGGTTTCTCCTTATCCCTTTCTTCGGAACGGCCTTCCCTCCTTCATAAAAAAAAAGTGCTTCTACTTAGGCTGAAAATCGCTAGTCTGTATTTCCAAAGCAAAGTCCCAGATCTTCAGTAATTTATTACAGCACAACACTGGGAAAGTTCAGCCCTGTACAGACAACTGAAAGCAGAGTACCCAGAGGTGGCAAGAGGGGAGAGCAGACCCCCTTTTCCCTGATCTCCATGCATAGTTTATGCCTTCTGCACTGCTCAGTCTGTGTGAGGAAGAGCAATGCCAGTGGCAGGAATAAATTTTTTGGCGAACCTGCAAACTTTCACTTGGGAGAGGGCTCCTCAAAGATCCTCCCCTAATAAGGACTGCCTAGGACTTCACACTGATTTCCCTTGTTTTTAGGGAGGAATTGCAGCATTCGTGACATCAGCATTCACCTGGCCTGGGTGTATGGACTCCAACTGCAAAAGCTGAGACTGCTGAACAGGATATTGGGCTGGGGTGTTCTTTGGGAGGGTTGGTTGTTTTGGAGGGGGGTATCGCTGTTGCTGCCGTTGGTCTTCTGTAGCTTTATTTTAGATCCTGTTATAAGAAAAACTGCTCCCTTTCCCTTATGGGATATTCTGGAGTCCGTATAGAGTCCTTAAATGGGTTCCTTATTGGTAGGAGAAAATAACAGAGGCCAACCAGAGAATATTGAGAAGCAAAGCGGCTAGTAAGCCTGATATTTATTAAAGGAACTGTTCCAACAGGGTACCCATTCAGCACACACAGGAGGGAGGAGAACCCTGAACAGTGGTGTGCAAGCCCTTAGACTTTTGAAACTGCCCACCCTGTAGCCCCCCCTCCAAAAAAACACACACCATACATACATCACAGAAGGAGGCGGTCTACAACAGAAATCCTGTCTGCCAGGATACCTGATAATGGTCACTGATTGCATTACCTGGGCAGTATGGCCATTCTTTTGTGATGGTTAACACTTTAGTTCAGGCATCCCCAAACTTTGGCCCTCCAGATGTTTTGGGCTACAACTCCCATCTTCCCCGACCACTGGTCCTGTTAGCTAGGGATCATGGGAGTTGTAGGCCAAAACATCTGGAGGGCCGCAGTTTGGGGATGCCTGCTTTAGTTCCTGAATGCATGTCACAGGCTCACCCTATTCATACACAAAATATACCCTTAAGACAGGATTTGTAAGCAAAAAGACAATGCTACCCTTCCCACAGAAATAACAGCATGTGCCCGGTTACAAGCCCCTTTGTCCCAGTCACTGCAGTGAGGAAAGGAACTGGCGAGATTCTCAGCCCGAGTGTTTTTGTGACATTAGCAGCCAACAGGCCAATCCTCTCCTGCTGCCTACAAGTCAAGAAATTTCTGAGCTCATTTGGGTGCGCTGCTGGTTCCTAAGGTTGCTTAGAAACCAGCCAGGGAGAAGGAAACAGGTAAAACAGCATCCATGGAAAAGAGATGGGCAAAGAGAGTCTGAAGTGTGGAGGGAGCAGCTGCTGCTTTCTGAATTAACAAATTGGTTTCCATTCACCCTGTCACACCTTTTCTTTGCGTTATTTCTTGTCTGCCTCCTCCTTTTGGCATGGCAGGTCATCTAGTGGTTTAGCCCTAAATAGATTCCCACCCTGCAATAAATCTTCAGAGTCTCCCCTGGCTGGAGAGTTGATGAGTGATCTCTTGGCCTCTCAGCCCTGAGCCTCTTTTGCCTGGCATGTTTCTTCCCCAATTAATTCCTTTCCTTATGCTTCAAGAACAAGGCCAGGCTGAAGATTTGGCTGTTCTTCACAAGCTGGCCAGAGACTTGGCAGGCAGGCTTAAATATTTCCTTTCATCATGCTTATACTGCTAAAACTGAGCTTTATCTTTCCATTAAGTGGCACACAAGAGAGAGAGAGAGTTTTATGGTAACCTTTATCTAGAAACCTCTATCTATCTACCGGTATTGCACTCAGGGATGTGTCTAACTAACTGAAAATGGAGCCGGTGCCTACTTCCTCGAGCCACCTTCTGAAACTAGTTCTAAACAAGATCACGTTGACAATCTCTGAAGCACAAGGAGTAAAACTGCAGCTGCTTTAAATAGGACAGATGGTGTACTTAGGGATGGGCGAATCTGTCAGGTTGGGTTTCTCACAGTTTCTCAGTTTTTGTTTTCCAGTCGGAAGGAAACCGATGTCGTTTCCGGACTCATTTACAAGCAGAGCCTGGCTCTAGTTTCTGATGAGTCCCTGGAGGAGACATGATGGCTGCTCTTGAAAATATGATGGCTTCTCACTGCCGCTCCCCACCTACTTTCTTTTTGGAGTGATAAATGGACCTACATGAGCTGGGAACAGGGCCTCTCCCCACTACCCTTTGGGAGATGACCGCCATTTCCATACCCTGGCCTGTAAGAAATAATGTGGTCTCGAGGCAACAAGAATGTGATGCACTTGCATCTCCACATCAGTTTGTGTGGTTTTTAAAAGCTGCATGAAAATTGATTAGTATTTTGTGTGAATTCTTCCTAAAATACACATTTCACATGCAATTTTGCCTAGTAAATTATTATTATTATTATTATTATTATTATTATTATTATTATTATTGGACCCAGGTGGCGCTGTGGGCTAAACCACTGAGCCTAGGGCTTGCTGATCAGAAGGTCGGCGGTTCGAATCCCTGTGAGGGGGCAATCAATAAGGATCCCGTGATCTACCAGGATCACCAGGGGATCTACCAGTAGATCGCAATCCACCCGTTGTACATGTTGGCTCTATACCAATAGCCCTAGCCCAGCTAACATAAAAGAGTAGTAGTAGATAAGAACGTGGGTGGCGCTGTGGGTTAAACCACTGAGCCTAGGGCTTGCCAATCAGAAGGTCGGCGGTTTGAATCCCTGCGATGGGGTGAGCTCCCGTTGCTCGGTCCCAGCTCCTGCCAACCTAGCGGTTTGAAAGCACATCAAAGTGCAAGTAGATAAATAGGTACTGCTCCGGCGGGAAGGTAAACGGCATTTCCATGTGCTGCTCTGGTTCGCCAGAAGCGGCTTTGTCATGCCGGCCACATGACCTGGAAGCTATACACCGGCTCCCTCGGCCAATAATGCGAGATGAGCGCACAACCCCAGAGTCGGTCACGACTGGACCTAATGGTCAGGGGTCCCTTTACCTTTATTATTATTATGAATATGCACATTTTTGCAAAGCATGTTTTCTCTAATGTACACACACTATGTCGATGTAGGTATACATACATAGACTGATATTTCATAACATAAGGCGTTGCTTTCACTATTTTATGGACATTTTACCTTATTATCTTCATATCACATAGCAACATTCAGAGGCGTGCAAATCTTGGAAGGATGGCTGTGTTTTCCCATCACCACAATGAGGAGGGACCTGCTGTAGTCCCCCAGATCAGCTCCCACCCTGTTTGGAAGGGTCCCCTAATTCTGAAAAAGATTTGGGGCGCATGCAGAGGACTGGGCAGGGAGGATTGGCAAAATAGCCTATTTCCCCATTCCACTAACGGAAGACTGCTGGATCAGACAGCCTTCCATCAGTGCAAAGGAAATTTTCAGATACCACCTCATGTAATCCAGGACTTCTCTTATATATCCCCCCATTTTACTAATTGCCCAACCATATTGGATGTCTTCTTGTTGCAAATGCCGGAATATATATTGTCACATTTTTTTCTGAGAATGCTGTGAATTTTGTCACTTGCCCTTTGTACTACAGATGAAATCTAACAGGTGGTGAGAACGCAAGCAATGCAGGGATTATGAGTGATATTCTCATTTGAGAAAGTAATTATTTCATCTGATTATGCATTGCATTGTATTCATGATCAGAACACCCGAAATTATTCAATTGTTTTAATGCTTTAGCAAATAATTCAGGTTATCCATTTCTTAGCCATTCTAGCAGTCGGGGGATATTTTTTATATTTTCATTTTCTTCAGCCTTGTTTAACTGGTTTGGGTGCACAGTGACTTTTGGATACAGTGGTAAGAATTTTGCAAAATACGCAACGCTGGAAAGAGGATACCACAAGGTTGAATCTGCTAGGCTGACCTGTGCCAGAATGTGAAATACATTATCATTACCAAAAGTGAATGGCTGCTCAAGGTGTGTGAAAGAATTAAATTTGTTAAGATAACATTATCCACAGTTACTGAGGAAAATATGGAGGCTGGCTTGCAAGTTTGGTATTTGTCTACTATGCAGTCCCACTCAATTCAATGGGGCTTATACCATGATAAATGGATATAGGACTGCAGCCTGCAGCAGAATATTCTAAGCAGAATATTTAAAATTGATTTAAAATACACTGACTGGTTTCAGTTATGTGGCAAGGAATCTATTGATTCTTTGGTATAGTAAATAAATATAGTGAGCGGATAAATGCAGGAAATTTCTCTTTGTTTCTCCCCACCTGGCTTTGGGATCTGCCTTATGCTAAGGCATCACCTGCCCTATATATTTAAACCAATACAGTGGTGCCTCGCAAGATGAATTTAATTCGTTCCACCAGTCAATTCGTTTTGCGAAAAATTCGTCTTGTGAATCGCGGTTTCCCATAGGAATGCATTGAAATTTCTTTTTTTGCCCATAGGAACACATTAATTAAATTTCAATGCATTCCTATGGGAAACCGCGATTCGCAAGATGAATTTTTCGCAAAATGAATTCGTCTTGCGAGTCACCATCAGATCACCATCAGATCGCAAAACGCATTCGTCTTGCGAAAAATTCATCTTGCAGGGCATTCGTCTTGCGAGGTACCACTGTATCAGGCCACTTTAAACAGCCAAGGCTTTCCCCAAAGCGCCCTGGCAACTCTAGTTTATTAAGAGTGCTGATAATTGTTAGGAGATCCCCTATTCCCTTTGCAGAGTTCCCTGGGGAAAGGAACGGACTGTCAAATGAGAGGAACAGACTCAGACTTCCCAAGGTCCCTCCACTCTATATCTCACATGGCAGAGGGTCACACAAAAGGCCTCTCCTAAAGACATTAGCTTACAAGTGAATTCATGTGGGTGGAGGTGATAAGACAGGCTCCTCAGTTGTAGGGAAAGTTCTCAAATTCCGCTCACATCCCTCACTCAGCATGAGGAAGGTTGGGGACTGAGCACCCCCCTGTCCCCCATCCATGGATTCAGCTCCTGGTCCAGCTGTGAGCTCCAGCTGACTATCATGCAGAAACAAATGGGAAAGAGAGAGCAAATGATGATGTTGAAATAGAGGGAGGTGATGGCATGGCTGGCCATGCCAAGCTTGACCAACATACAGGAAGTAAGGTGATGCCAACACTCCTGATTGGCTGAGGTTGACCGAGGAGGAGGGAATGGGGAGGAGTTGCCACCAGCAAAGACGGATGTGTTCGTCAATTTCAATTTCTCTCTGTTTTTCATTCCCTCCCCAATCTTAAGCTGAGTTCTGCCCATTTCCAGATCAGTTTGTGGTTTTAAAAAAATCATGAAAATTCGCATACAGTACTTTCACGTGCATTTCTTGACATACACATGTTCATATGCAACTTCCCTATATATGCGCAACTTTGCAAGCATTGTTACCCAGTGCAATGGATTCTGTACATTATTTTCACCAATATACTCTCCCCTAATACATGCTTTTCAAATGCTTTTTTTTAAAAAAAAGATGTAGAACTGCATTGCAAATTTCAGAGGAGTACAAATTTTGAAGGATAGCCTCATTTCAGTTCATATATACTCCATTTGGAAAGATGTGATTGCATAAAAATGTGAACCCAACAATTCCTTTTCACCCCTGCTGGCCAATCCTCCTCCCCTTCACTCAGCATGGGAGGTAGGTGGGGTTGGGGTAGGTAGGAACATAGCTGCCAAGTTCTCCCTTTTTTTAAGGGAAATTCCCTTATGCTGAATAGGCTTCCTTGCGAGAAAAGGGAAAACTTGGCAGCTATGGGTAGGAAGCAGGAGGAATAAGTCTGGTGGAGGGTGGGAGGAAGGAGATTTGGCAAATGCAGCCTGGCTGCAGAATTCAGTCGGCTGAATCCGGCCCTTGGACCGAGAGTTATCTATCTGTACCCTATTGCCAAAATTATTATCTCATATATATACTGTATGCTGCCAGTGGAAACTCCTTAACAGTTAGACATATAGCTGCTGCTTTCTAATGTGACAGAAAAGCATAAAATAGTGTGCTTTTGTGCACTGGGAAATTGCTTTCTGGAATTTTTCTTATGAGGTGATAGTGGGTGACATAATAATTCTGGGAGATTAAGTACTACTGAGGTTGGACATTGAGTTTATTAAATCTATTCTACCATTGTATTATCTGAAGTTTAGTTTGTTTAATGTCAAAGCTTTGGAGCGATTATTGACTTTTTATTTTATTTTATTTAAAAAGGCTGTCTTTAAAACAGGATATGGATGCAAAGATTTTCATTTTGACCATTTAAATCTGAAGCGTTTGGAAAACATTAATGTCAAGAGTAGGTAATTCAGGAAGGGTTCAACTGAAATGACCATGGTGGCAATATTTGCTTTAGAGAGGACATAACGGGGCGTATGCAATAGGAGACAATTGCTCCTTTGAAATCGAGGACAGGCAACTGAAGATAGAGTATATAGCCAGGGCAGATGCTGACAGCTCAGGGCTTGGATCAAATGTGGCAGGTGAAGAGTGGAACCTGGGCAGAATCTGATGGGTTGAATGGCAGAGCCAGTGTGGGGACTTTGTGAGATACTAGGTGGAGCCATTAGGTCCAGTCGCGGACGACTCTGGGGTTGTGGCGCTCATCTCGCTTTACTGGCCGAGGGAGCCGGCGCACAGCTTCCGGGTCATGTGGCCAGCATGACTAAGCCACTTCTGGAGAAACCAGAGCAGCGCACGGAAATGCCATTTACCTTCCTGCTTGAGCGGTACCTATTTATTTACTTGCACTTTGACGTGCTTTCAAACTGCTAGGTTGGCAGGAGCAGGGACCGAGCAACGGGAGCTCACCCCATCGCAGGGATTTGAACCGTCGACCTTCTGATTGGCAAGCCCTAGGCTCTGTGGTTTAACCCCCAGCGCCACCCGCGTCCCTTAACCACTTGCCAAAGTCCCTTCTCAGCTGTTCAAAATCATGTTCCTGATGACAGTTCAAGCCAGGCTGAGATAATTTTAGTTTACTCGTTTCCATCCTTTTGTGCACAAACCATCACATTGAGGGTCTGAGTCTAAAGCAAGGAAGCAGAAAACTCCCTAGAATCACAAGTGAAGGAAGAGATTTTATGGCTGCTGAAAGTTGAAGGCCACTAAATCCCATGTGTGAATTTCTTTTTAAGAAAAAAAAAAAACTGGGAATCTCCTTCAAAGCGATGAAGTCATCCTGACACAGGCATATGTTTCCAGCCACCGGCTTCCTATCAATGAAGTTACAAAATCATTTTGTCTGCTATATTAGAATATTCTTGTTTATAGATTTGAGTTTAATTTAAGGCAGTTCGTAATCTTTCAAAATTAGCTACCATCGAATTAGATAATGAGCCATGGGCAAATCTGTCATCGGCATCCCAATATTTACTCCTTATTTAATGATAAACTGTTTTGGGGCATTTGCTATTTTCTCAGAAGTGTGTGTGTGTGTGTGTGTGTGTGTATTCACATATCTGAGCATGTGAATGGTCAAACTGCACTGGGGTGGGTGGGGGTGCATACATGCATGCAAGCCTTGCCTCTGATGATGATGATGATGAAGATGAGTCCCCTTCAGACTTTTGTAGGTTTAGTCATGCAGGCACGTCCAACAGGTAGATCGTGAGCTACTGGTAGATCACTGGACGTCTGTGGTAGATCACTGGTAGATCAGTGGCTCTCCCCAAAATGCTGAACAACTTTGGCTCCCCTAAAAAAAGCTCAACAACCTTGACTTGAACCCCCCCAAAAGGGGGTAGATCACTGCCAGTCTTTAGATCGCAGTCTTTTGAGAGTTCGCCACCCCTGTAAGGGGGCTTTTACAGGCATTCTGTCAGATGCTCGCCGAAACCTCTCTGCAACTGGGAATCCGAATGGGGCTGGGAGATGATCATTTAACACACATAAAACCCCTATAGACCTTTGTGTGAATGTGACCTGCATGGATGCACAAAGGCCTGAAGAAGAGCCACTTTGGGGTGGGGGCTTGCATGAATTGCACACCCCTTCCCTCATTCACATGTTCAGGTAAGAACGTTTGCATGTTCAGGTAAATACCAGAATGTACCTGAGGCAGTGTGTTTCTGGAAGGAGAGGAAATTAGATGAAGAAGGATGAACTGATGGAGCAGGCATCCCCAAACTTGGCCCTCCAGATGTTTGGGACTACAACTCCCATCATCCCTAGCTAGCAGGACCAGTGGTCAGGGATGATGGGAATTGTAGTCCCAAAACATCTGGAGGGCCGAGTTTGGGGATGCCTGTGATAGAGCATTGGGGAGGCAGAAGTCAAAACCAGGCCCTGCCCGGAACGCCTGTTTACCAAGCCTGGTTGTCTATATAGAAAAGCTTTTGAATGAAACGTCAACTGTTTTCTTGCATTCACATAATAACTGTTCTGCATTGAGTGGCAATGGTATTTCTAATTAGTTTTCAAACCTGTCCTTTTCTGTTACTTTGTTTTAAGCTGTCCTAGGGTAAACATATGGATGCAGTCATTGGCTATTCAAACCAGCTATCCTAAAGGGTTTCTACTGAGTAATTCTTCTACAGGAAAGCAGCTACAGCTGTTTAACTCTGCCGCAAGGTGAAATGATGCTTGTCCAGAATGCTGGAAGAGCAGTCACTGCAGTAAACAGATAAAATGGAAAGACGAAATAGATGAGACAGGTGTTGAATAGCAAGGAGACAGATTAGCCCGGGCTTGACGGGCAAAAGCATGTCAGAGCACAGAATCCTAAACTAAGAGTGATCCTTATTTCTGGTTTCCATATGACAGCAAGGGGCTGCCTCTCCATAGGGAAACCCAATTTGACAATTAGCATCAGGATTCAAATGGGGCTGGTTTAATTGCAGTCCAGTGGTAGAGCTGGGAGAACCAGGGTTGCGTGAGTGTCAGGCTAGAACCTGTGGCACCCGGCTTCAAATCCCTACTCAGCCATGACATTTAATGGATGACCTTGAGCCAGCCACTCCTTCTCAGCCTTACCTACCTCTCAGGGTTGTGGTGGGGGATTAGACGAGGAGGGAGAAAACAATGTACTCTACCAGGCATAGGCAAACTCAGCCCTCCAGATGTTTTGGGACTACAACTCCCATTATCCCTAGCTAACAGGACCAGTGGTCAGGGATGATGGGATTTGTAGTCCCAAAACATCTGGAGGGCTGAGTTTGCCTATGTCTGTATTCTACCTTCAACTCCTTGGGAGAGGGGGAAAGGTGGGATATAAATGCAATTAAAAAAGAAGAAGAATCACAAGCTAAGTGTGATTTTGACAAACACTATTTCTCAGCTTCAGTTCCCAGCTGTCCATTGGGCAAACTAGTGACAAGAAGGCTGTGGGGATGGAGATACTCACATGTCCTCTGGCCCAGGTGTTGCTGCTGTTTCATCACCGTTCGACCTGCTCATAAGCAATGACACAATCAACTAAAGCTCAGGTGAGCAACGCTGCTCCACAATGCCACCTGCTACTGAGTAAAGAACTATAAATTAAGAGACCTGAATACATTTTAAATAGCACCATTATTTACTATTTAATTGTTCGATTTATCACCCATCCTTCCCATAAGGCTTCAGGATGGGTTACAACAATTTAAAAAACAATGTAAAACAAACCACAGTCTCAAGAATAGGGTGGGTTTACAAAATATGTCAGGTGTCACAGGCCAGGATAAAGAGCTGGATCTTCAGGCTATTCCACATTTCTGTTCTCAGTACTTTCCCCCAGAAAACCCGCTCTTTAGTGCTAAATCGGAACAAACAACAATCCATGGAAAACTTAATTGTTGTTGGTTCCAACTCAGCACTAAAGATCAGCCCCCCCCCCCATGGAAGCAGCAAAGTCAGCAGAGGTGTGAAGATAATCCCTTCAGCATACAATGCGAACTGATAATGAAGATGCCAGATCCCTGCTAGGAGGGACGTCTACAGCTTAGGGGCTGCCAGAGAGCATGCTGTCTCCTGGCCACCATCCCTTGAACTTCCGAAGGCGTTGGAACTGCCAAGAAAGCCCCCTCTGTTTATCTTAACACCCAAGAGGGTATGTAGGGAAGGAGGTGGTCTCTCAGGTATTTGGGGCCTAAGTTTTTTAGTGCTTTGAACACCTAATGTAAGCACCTGGAATATTTTAAGAGCTTGATTTTGACCGAAAGTTAATGGGAAGTTGATGGAGAGATAACTCAGATTCCGAATGACTAATCACAACTTGCTATGTATTTCTGCAGCACATACAAAAATGGACTTCTTTTTTTGACCAATTTAGAACGGAAAATGTAGCCTCCCCATATATGCATTCATTGTTTGTCAAACTGATTTTTTCCCAACTCAGGGATTCAAGTTGGGAGAGTTTCCCCAACTCAGGGATTCAAGTTCATGGTATTCAAGTTGGGAGAGAGGTTTTGATATGATGTTCAGCTGGATTAGCAGCGATCAGGAAAGTGTGTGTGCTGCAGAGTCCATTCAAGTGGTCAGTGGGAATCTAATTCAGGACTGGTGGTTTTCTTGCTGCCTGTTTTTAGGAGTCTACTCAGACAATTGTAAGTAGATAGATTCCAAATGCAGCATGGGTTTCAAGTGCTCATTCATTGAAAAGAATCTGAAGTCTGTAGCACTGCTGCTGGACTTTTGCCTGCTCATGAAGAGATTAATATCCTATTCCCTGGGGGAAAAAATCTGGTTCATTCATTGGCTGATACTGTGACTTTTAAGCCACTGCATAATGGAGGCGGCCAGAAAACAACAACACAGTGCCAAACATTTTAAAATAATGACTAAACCGGAGGTATCTGTACTTTTGCCTGCGTCCTGTACACTCAAATGAGAGAATGAACTATTCATATGAAATTATTCACTGTGAATTATGTGCTCCATTCTGCACTTAAATACATCTGCCAGGATCACCAAACAGGGCTGGATGACTAAAGTAATGAAGTGACCAAGATAATAGAAACTGCCTGCTGTTTCAACTCTGCCCCAAAAGACGCGTCAGTTGATTATTTGCAGATGTTCTTTCTCCAGCTTGATGGTGAAGCTGTGCCTGTAAAGTCTTTTGAAATTGTCTTTTTCTCCTGGAGTTGTTTTCTAATTGGCCAAGCATCCCATGATCTGAAGTCACAACCTATACCGATTACAATATTTATTCATCTCTTTTGCTCCAAGAAAAGGGAACTTAGAGCAACAATTCTACACTTGTCGTGTCAGTTGGGAAGCCCTAGGAAATGGTGGAAGCCCCCTCCCTTTGCTCAGATGGAAGAATGTGAGCTATGTTGACACCAGGGGCATCTTACCCATAGAGGCTAGTGGCGCGGGGCACCAGGGTGCCAAGTTCTGGAGGGCACCAGGGAAGAGGCGGAGGCTGGACGCGGCGCCTCCCAGCATCAGCATACTGCCCTCGCCCACCTCCGCCATGCCGCCCCGAAGCAGCGCTGCGCCCTCCGTCTGTCATGGCCACTGCGGCACGAAGCAACTAGCTGAGCCAGGAGGCGCTGCGTCCAGCCTCCGCCTCTTCCCCGCCAGAGGAGCCACCCTCCAGCCACTGCCCGCCCCCTCCAGCCCTGCTGGCAGTGCAGTCCTCCCTAAAAAACTCTGGGAAATGGAGGGGGCCCCGGAGGGAGCTTTGCACCATGGCCCCAAGAAGGAGGTATGGTTGGGAAAACTGAGGCTTAGGCACTGATAGAGCCCTCTCTCCTCCACACTGGGACAATGGGTTGCAGGTACTTCATCTGGGTCAAAACAGGCCACTCTCCAACGGGAACAGGACCCCACCCTCTTCCATGAAGGGCAGGAGTAAGGCTCACAACCAGGGGCGTAGCCAGGATCAAAATTAGGGGGGCAAGGGGCGGGGCCAAGGCACGGGAGGGGAGGGGCCACAGTGGGGCAAGGAAAGCCATGGTCGTTCAGGGGTGAGGGGGCACCAGGATCAGCCCGAAATCGGGCTGCTCCGACCCCCTCCTCCCCCTCCTCGACCGGCAGGGGCGAGGGGGCGCCAGGATCAGCCCAAAATTGGGCTGTTCTGACCCCCTCCTCCCCCTCTGCGATCGGCAGGGGCGAGGGGGCACCAGGATCAGCCCAAAATCGGGCTGTTCTGATCCCCTTCTCTCCCTCCACCCGCCCCACAGCCAGCCAGGGAGAAGGGAGACGTCCCTTCTAGCTGGCTGGCTGTGGGGCGGGTGGAGGGAAAGCCCCAGAGCCGCGCAAAGCGTTTGGCTGGCGTTCCCTCCACCCGCCCCACAGCCAGCGAGAAGTGAGACGTCCTCTAGCCAGCTGGCTGTGGGGCGGGCGAAGGGAAAGCCAGCCAAACACTTTGCGCGGCTCTGGGGCTTTCCCTCCACCCGCCCCACAGCCAGCCAGGGAGAAGGGAGACGGCACTGGGCAGCGGGGAAGGCTGGCCAGTGGCCCTGCTTCTAGGGGGGGGCAACTGCCCCCTCCTGCCCCCTGCCTACGCCCATGCTCACAACATGACCAGCAGCAATGGCAAGTCTGGCATTGGTTGTTCCTCTGCAGGGTTGCCAACCTACTTGCTCCAGACAGAGTCTGCCACACTTGCCTTGGAGTTATGCTAGATGTTAGAGTGTTTCTAACATGGGGCTCCTGCACCTGTTACCTTGCTGCCCCTTGAGCCACTTGGGCTGACTGGTTGGCACCCCCATCTTTTCCTTTCAAGATCTTTCCCATCCCAGAGGTTATTCAAGAAAGGCTGTGACATTGCCACATGAGTCGCTTCCTAGCTGCTAGGAAGTCAAGGGGATTCTTTTGCTACCCAAGGAAGAGCTGGTTTCATTCAGCCTCAAGGTGGGACTCTAGGGAGGTAGACAGCTTGATGCCACTAAGGCTCTGGGGTAGAGGCCCTTCCACTCTCTGCTTGCTTGGCTTCCCTGTACTGTGGCAATGATAGATGGAGCAGAGCATGCTAGTTGGATTCATGCTGCTGCCACAGTGTAGGAGGCAATGAGATCAGGGTGGAGAATCAGGAGAAGCGGGCATGGCAGGGCCTCCATGTGGGAGCCTCTCCCTACCCATTGCAGTGTGGAGATGGTCTCTAAATTCTCAGCCCAGGAAGATGGCAAAATTTACTGCAGGGAGCCAGGAGGAAAATACACCCTAATCTGGGGGTCTTTTTCTTTCCAGAGAAGACCAAAATAAAACGTGCTTTTGGAGAGATTTTGCTAACTTTAGACTTTATGATAATATGAGACTTGTTCAAGAAATTGTTTTTACTGTTTTTGGAAGCACACAGATGGGATCTGAATAAGCTGGTCTGACACTGAAGTCGGATAATGCTCTGCAGAAGGAAATCTGTTGTACATTACATTAAAGAGAGAAAGAAATTGGAGAAGTGACATAATGAAGTTAGATTTATTTCTTCAGCTGTTGAATTTGGAGATGATCCTGCAGAACTCTAAGGTTCATGCTTTTGCTGAGCTGTTAAGCATAAAGCTGTAATCCAAAGCATATTTACTAGGAACTAAGGATGCTATTCTGTACACACATATATGGGAGTAAGTCCCATGCAAAGGAGGAAATCTGCTTATGATCAGACTGTTGATTCTGTGTGTTGGCTACTTGGCTGGCTAAAGTGAACAACAGGCTTATCATTTGGCCAATTCTGCCTTGGTCAGACCAAGCTCAAGACCAAAGTCCTTTTTAAATAAAATAAAAGGGCTGAATAAAAAAAAAACACCTCTAGAAATAAATGCCCTTGAGGTAATGAGGACACTTCTCCACTATGAACGCTAAGGATTTGGCTATCAATGGGCAGTACAAATTGGAAAGAAACTACTTCTCCTTCTTTCTTCTTTGGCGATCAGTCATAGCCGAGTAATATTGTCTTCCATAAACACGGTTTTAACAGTGAGTCCATAAGTGACTGTGGAAGCCAATTCTGGATCCACACATCCTTCCACAGTGGGGACATAGGTTTCCGGGCGGGAGTTGATCACGGTGTCTGCCAAGTGTGCCTTCCTCTTAGCACATTTCTCCCTTTCGTCCTGACTTTTAGCATCTTCAAAGCCCATGTTCTCCAGTTGGAGCACTTGCAGGCCAGTGTTTCCCAGTTGATGGTGTTTATACTACATTTTAAAAAAGATTTACCTTGAGAGAGTTTTTAAACCTCTTTTGTTGACCACCGGCACTACACTTTCGATTTTTAAGTTCGGAATAGAGTAGTTGCTTTGGAAGATGCTAATTGGGCATCCGAACAACATGACCAGTCCAACGAAGTTGATGTTGAAGAATCATTGCTTTGGCACTGGTGATCTTTGCTTCTTCCAAGAAACTAATAATGTGGTGTAGTGTCGGACTAGGACCTCGGAGTCCAGGGTTCGAATCCCCACTCAACCATGAAGCTCACTGGGTGGCCTTGCACCAGTCACTCACTTACCTAACCTACCTCACAAGGCTGTGGTGGGAATAACATGGAGAGGTGGAGACCTGTGTATTCCACCTTGCGCTCCTTGGAGAAAAGAGTGGGATATAAATGTAATAACTAACTAACTAACTAACTAACTAACTAACTACCGGTAACTAACTAAATATTATCCTTTCTCAAACGTCTCTGCTCTTTGAAAAGGAACTTTTCTGGGGGATCTTTGGAAGCACATCAAAGGTAAGTGAGATGGGAATCTCACAAGAATTTTGCAGAGGAAAAGTA
This sequence comes from Zootoca vivipara, assembly GCF_963506605.1. Taxonomy (NCBI): domain Eukaryota; kingdom Metazoa; phylum Chordata; class Lepidosauria; order Squamata; family Lacertidae; genus Zootoca; species Zootoca vivipara. Next base: position 9,484,887 of record NC_083279.1, on the reverse strand, counting down.
AAGGTATGATGTGACCATTGTTGCTGAGGACACACAAACTTTTTCCATTTGTTTACTGATGTTGATTGCACAAATTGGTTTGTACGCTGCAATCCAAATCACCACTACTGTTATTGTTGGCTAGATGCAGTCAAGTGCTTATTTATTTAAGAGCATTTTAAACCAAACCTTCACTGACTAGCAATCTCAGCGTGGAGTGCAACAAAGCAAATAGAAAAAATAAAATAAAAATAACAATTACATCAAGATCAGATCAAAGGCCAGGTTGTTGTGTTTTTAACAACTTGAACAACAAACATAGCAAAAAGCAAATTGCCTGAGCAAATAAATATGCTTTCAGCTGACAAGGAAAACTCAACAGAGTCAGAGCCAGCTGTATATATCCGAGGGCCAGACATTCCAGACGGGGGCTGCCACTGCAGAGAGGTCCCTCTTGTAGATTGCCACAAAAGGGATCTCATGATCTGAACTCAGAGGCAGGTTGGTTTGGAGGAAGATGTTCCTTGAAGTATTTAGGTCCCAAGTTCTTTAGGGCTTTTTAAGTAATCACATGCAGGGGCATACCTAGAGGTTAGCCAGGTGGGCCTCTGCCAAGGTTGCAGGCCCAGAAGGGCACAAAAACCATGCCTCTCTGAAGTGTAGGTGGGCTCAGGCATGACCCAAGACCAGATTTCAGCTCAAAAAGGATTTATTGTAACATCAAGAAGAACAAGGATGGCAAACAGAGGCACTCAGCCCAGTAGATAGAGACCTGAAGTCACCCCTGGCAACACACCTCCCCGCCTGTGATAGGCTGCCTTATGCTGTGACTGGTGAATCACAATGCTGGCCCTATCGCAGCAGGGATTGGCTGCCTGCCATCTACCAGCAAATGCTATTGGAGGGTTTTAGAATCCTGTCTTTTGTGATGCAGGTGAAGCTCCTGAGCTCCAGGTGACATCAAGCTCCAGGTGACATCAAGGACTAGGCCTGCAGTCTCCACGCTGGCTCACAGGGGCTAGGAGCCCACCCATTTGTGGCCACCCCCAGGCCGCTCCTCCGTTGCTCTGGGTGGCTGAATGAAATCCTGGGCACTTTGGTGGAGGAATCTGGCCACTGGCAAGGGCCGTTGCGGTAGCCCTGCAGGGCTCCCTCTCCAGGTTGGCTGGTGGTGTTATTAGAAGTCTGACCGGAGCGCCCAGCATGACTAAGAAGAAAGGCGGAGAGAGCAGGTGAGAGTTGCAGCAGGAGGGAAAAGGGAGGGAGGCAGAGAAGGAGAAGGAGAAGGTGCAGAGTAGACTCAATACCCACGGGCATGGAGGAAATTGCTGGAGGAGCACAGAAAACCAAACTTTTTGCATTTCTGGTCCCTGGTCTCTCCCAGCTTTAGATGTACCGATACATCTGCTCCAGATTTACGTATAAGCTAAACAAGCTATAGTTTGGACCCCAATCTCTTGGGCCCTCCCAAAAAATTTAAAGGAAAAAACCCACTGGATGTACAATTCCAAAATATGAGATAAAAAAACAAATAAAACCTACATACAGCCACAGTGTTTTGTGTTGTGTAGGCCCCTATGCGGGTGGCACTGTGGTGTAAACCGCAGAGCCTAGGGCTTGCCGATCAGAAGGTCGGTAGTTTGAATCCCCATGACAGGGTGAGCTCCCATTGTTTGGTCCCAGCTCCTGCCCACCTAGCAGTTCGAAAACACATCAAAGTGCAAATAGATAAATAGGTACCGCTCCGGGGGGAAGGTAAATGGCATTTCCGTGCGCTGCTCTGGTTCACCAGAAGCGGCTTAGTCATGCTGGGCACATGGCCCAGAAGCTGTCTGTGGACCAAAGCCGGTTCCCTCGGCCTATAGAGCGAGATGAGTGCCGCAACCCCAGAGTTGTCCGCGACTGGACCTAATGGTCAGGGGTACCTTTACCTTTACCCAGGCCCCTATGATGTAAGTAATGGGCCCTGCCTGCTAGCCAGCTCCCTAAAATATCACTGGTTTGCTCATTTCTATATACCTGTATAGGGTGCCTACATTCTGCATGGACTGGTTAGTTTGTTATGTGCAAATGGCTTTAGATACCTATTAGGTCCATAAATTACCATATAGCATATATTCAACACACAAAAAAGCGACATTTTGTTGTTGACAAAGGACAGCTGGACATGTAAAGGGCCCCATTACCTTTGGTAGCTTAGGGCCTGGTCAAGCCTAAATCCGGCCCTGTTGCTGGTACAGCTCTTTGTCAATAATTTGACCCAGTAGCATATCACCAGGAAGTGCAACGCATAGCTGCCAAGTTATCCCTTTTTTACAGGGATTTTCCCTTATGCTGAATAGGCTTCCTCGCGAGAAAAGCAAAAACTTGGCAGCTATGGTGCAACGGCTTCATGACCTCTGTGAAATGATGTTGACAAGCTGCTAAGCTCAACAAATGAGCAGCAGCACGTTGCAAAAGCCGCGACATGCGGTCCATTTTTGAAGGCAGCCCCATAAAGATCCCATTACAGTAGTCCAACCAAGTGTTGTTTGAGGTTACAGAAATACAAACTTAAGCATAATGTCACCGTTGTGACATAATATTTATTCTCTGTGACAATAATGGGAATCCTACAGAGAGTGTTTTTATTTTTTTGTAAAATGAAGACGTCCGAATTGTTAAGCTGCATTAGACAATTGGTAACTAGAAAGGGCCTTCATTTGGCATTTTGTGGTCTTTCTAAAACGCCGAACAAAACATTGGAGCCCAAGTGAAAGTAAACAAAATCATATGCAGCACAATTGAGCCAATATGGAGCATCTTTAAATTCCACTGTGCAAGAAATGCTTGCCATTCACTAGATCTCGCCCATGTTTATTGCTGTTCATCATGATTCTATTTAAATTTGGAAATTAAATAAAAAACACCGCAGCGAAACACTAGAAGAAAATTTTCTCTTCATTCCCTTCTTTGCCGTTCTGCCTCCTTCTCTTCCAAGGAAACAAGATTAATGGCATTTTTACTGGAATCGGTCTATTACAAGATGATTACATTTAGATTAAGGAATGGTAGATTTATAGAGAACTCAAATATATTGAAGATGGAGAGCTCATTTAAAGGGCTGGGAAGAATTTATGGGTTGTAAATACAGATGCTTTTATATATAGAAAAAAATGCTTGTAGTTTGTCACTGCAAGTTAGAATACAATCACTATTCTAAGCTAAGTTTTTCTTCAACTGATCAGGTCTCTTATTCCACGTTCGGTTGGGAATGGCGGTGTGCCCCTTCCAATTCCACTTTCTCACTTGTTTATGGGACAACCTTTTTCATTGTATGTCTTTACAACGTGGGTGTAAAGTCTGGGTGTTACTGGGCTAAAACTTCCATCATCCCTGACCGTCAACCATGGTGCGGAGGGAATGGGGCACTGATGGGAGTTGCAGTCCAAGAACACCGGAGGCTCACAGTTCAGCTACCACTGTTTTACAGAACCCGATAGTTTCTCTTGCTGCTGGCTTTGGTAGTTAAAGCAACCCTTTTGCTGCATTAAGATTGGAAGCACAGGTCACTCCCGCACTGTAAAAATAATAATAAGGAATGAATACTGGTTCCTAGTGTGGACAAGGGCTGCTGACATCAGCAAGGGCAATGATGTCATGCACTTGCATGTTGTGGACAGAGACACTTCCTGTCTCCACCACCACCTCCCTGCTAGATTACCAGGCAGTGGATCTCAAGAGTTCTGCCAAGCTAAGTTCACTTCTCAGCCGTGCCCCATCTGAGTGCAGTTGCTCAGCAGGGACCTACATAGGGTGAGGTGGTACCTGAGGTGGTTGCAAGTTGTTTCTGTGGTAAAGAGCAACAACTATTCACAAAATGAGCAGTTTTGTGGCACCTTAAACGTATAGGACATGGGTTTGTGTGGGAATGTTCAGGGAGGCAGGAGAAGATATGTTGTTTATTAATATCCTTCCTAACTTGCGCTAGCAAGTTCTATTACCTTTTAACCAACCCCAAGAAGTAAATTCAGACAAGACTCAAATTTTAGGTGTGGTTTTTGGCAGAATTTAGGCCACAACTTTATTGATTACAATCAAGTGTGTGGTTGCATAGGCTATGGTTCAACTAGCTCCCTGCACCCTTGCAAGTAGCGCTGACCCTGGGCACCAACCATAGGTCAGGTGAACACTTGGGGCAGTGGTAAGCAGGAGCCCTGCTAGGCCTCCACCCAGATGTCCCCTAGACTCAGGCTCCGGACACAACCCCTCATAGGGAAGACCAACCATGAGTCCCTGGATTCCTTTATTGGAATACCCAACACATAGGGATGGCTAGGCATCCTGGCACTGCTATCACCAGAACCAGAGCCTATCTGCAACCTTACAAGTTGTGACGATTTGCTACAGGGCAGGTGAAACCCAAAGGGCACCAGCCAATCAGCCAAGTGGGGAAAATTCCTGCTGTGCCCCTGTCCCAATGACAGGCGACACACGACAGCATAGCAAGGTCAAGCGCAAGCCCTAAATGTAGGGAGAGGTGGGCAGGTGTTCCAATGCACAGAGCCCAAAAGAGGAAGCTCAGGGACACGTGCATTGACTTAAATAGAGGTCCCTCGATCACTTTGACTGACGTCCCTCTGGCCCAATTGCACCCAGGATCGAGGGACCACCAATAGGGTGTTGTGGCTATCCAAATGTTTCCACTCACAACGCAGGGTCTGGTTGCTAGGTCGCACCACAACACGTGCCCTCTTGTTAGGGAGGACCCAATTAACTTAGCAGAGTTTTACATTCCCCTTTTAAAGGCACAGAAGATAGCTGGTTGCAGGCTTGTTCAAGCCTCTCATTATTTGATTCCTGGTAAGTTCCCTTATACCCCCCTTGAAAGTATAAACATGGCAAAATATTGTGTAAAGTATATAAAAGACGTTTACTCACATCATCAGTTCACAGTTGGATACCAGAAGGCAGACTTAGTTACAAAGTATATACATGTGGATCTATCCCATATGGAGATAATCCCAGTGTTCTCTGCTGGCTGAGAGCCAACAGAGTAATTCTAGCTAAAAGCTGGTCCAACGATGGAGAAAGTCAAAAAGGGAGAGATGTCTGCGTGCCTTGTCCTTTTTGTTACCTGGACAGGTAAGGTGACGCGCACCTCTAGTCACATGCAAGGAAAGATGCTCCAGCCCAGGAGGAAACAGGAAGTTTCGACAGGCTGGACCAACATCCCCTTGCATGTCCACTCTAGGAAAACAAGGAATGTTGTATTTGACTGCTCCCACTGGATTACATCCCACAGTTTTCTCAGTAATGACGCCACAACTCTGGAACCGCAGCCAGGGAGACCATTGTCAGTAGATATGGATATTTATGGATATTAGATATGGATATTTAAATCCACAACGAAGGCATGCAACTCACGAGGCATTAGGTCTTTCTCTTGCTTTCTCAATGAGACCAAGCTTAGGAACTTGCCAAAATGCGAAAACATGGTTATGAAGTGGACTCTAACTTGTAATAAATTTGTTATTCTTTAAGGTATCACAACATCCTGTTGCTTTATTCTGTATTATTATTGAATTTATTAGTCACCATCCAATACAAACCAATATTCCAGGTGAAGCAATAATACGATTTAAAACTAAGGCTGCAAACCTATGCCTGCTTACCTAATACTGTACTAAGCCTTATTGAACTAATGCAGGGGTGTCAAACTCAAATTCATCGGGGGCCGCATCAGCAGTTTGGTCACCCTCAAAGGGCCGGTTGTATCTGTAGGACTATGTGTCCACTCTTTATTATCATAAATTATTGTCACTGCATTCAATTATTACTGTTTTTTGTAATAATGTAAGTAATAACTAGCTCTGAAAGCAGAAACATAGTCAGAATAATGGCAAGTAGATATTCAAATGTACAATTATTGTACAATTTATTGAAAAATGATTTTTGGTAACTGCACTGGGTGGTGGAGGCTCGCTAGGGTTTCATGCAGGACCTTTGCAGAGCTACTAGTACCTGGAGATGCTGGGGTCCTTCTGCATGCAGAACAGATGTTCTGCCAGTGAGCCACCACCCTTCACCAAAGGGACTGGCTGAGGTTGACTCACTGGAGCTGCTCTCCTGGTTCCAGGGTTTAAGGGCCAGAAGTATAAAGCAGCATCCTATGTTTCTGAGGAGAGGGAGAGGGAGGGGAGGGGAGGGAGGAAGGAAGGAAGGAAGAAAAGAGGGAGTGGGAGGGAGAGAGGAAGGAAGGAAAGAGGGGAGAGAAAGAAGAGTAGGAAATAAGGAAGGGAATAAAGAAGGAAAGAAAAAGAAAGAGGGAGAGAAGACGGAAAGGGAGAAAGAAGGAAGGAAGTAGAGGGAAAGAAAGGATAAGAATGAGGGAGAGGAAGAAAGATGGGAAGGAAGGAAGGAAGGAAGGAAGGAAGGAAGGAAGGAAGGAAGGAAGGAAGAAAGAAAAGAGGGAGCAGGAGGGAGAGAGGAAGGAAAGAGGTGATAGAAAGAAGAGTAGGAAAGAAGGAATAAAGAAGGAAAGAAAAAGAAAGAGGGAGAGAAGACAGAGATAAAGAAGGAAGGAAGGAGAGGGAAAGAAAGAATAAGAACGAGAGAGAGGAAGAAAGAAAGGGAAGGGGGGGTCATCGCCTTGATTCAGCGCCAGAAAAGAGTGCGAAGGGACCCCCCCCCCGGCCCCAGCTGTTTGTCGGCGCTTTGTCAGCGCAGCGCTTCAGCAGCAAGGTCCCGCTGGCTGGGGCGCTCGGCGGGCCACATGATGAGGTCTGGCGGGCCGGATTTGGCCCCCGGGCCTTGTGTTTGACACCCATGAACTAATGGGACTTACTTTTGAGTAGACGTGTAAAGGATTGCACTTTAAGAGTTTAAAATACAAGAGTTTGCCGACGCAATTCGCCATCCAGCTAGCGATATGCATAATTAGCAGGGACAGCCCTTAGTTGAATCAGAATGAAAATCTTTTCCTTCTTTGTATTTGACATTATGAAGCTACCCTCCATCATTTTCTTCAAGCAGCCGTCTGCAGCTGCGCTCCCTAGATATATTTATCCATTTGAGTTCACCTTGAGCTTATCATATGCACATCGCCATAAAACGATTGGGTTCAGTTAACAAGATGCTTTCTTGGGTATTAATAAAACAAAACGAAGGACTAGAAATCTAAATCACCTTGGCCCAGAATCTCATGCCCTGGCGCCCAAAGACCTTTCAGCGAGAGTGTGCACTGATCCTCATCATTCCTGGGTATAATAATCACAAACAGCAGCACCATATAAAGATATAATTGAATGAGTTGTTAATGTGTGGGACGTGGAAAGCCCTGGGAGGGAAATTATGAGGTTGCTTTTGCTCTGTGACTCAGCAGTATTTCACAAATAAAAGATCAAATCCGTTTAAAATGAAATAAAAAATTTAAAATCGAGGCCATCGCAGAAGGATTCTGTAGTCTGAGAAATACAGGTAGATTTCAAGGCAAATATTAAACATTAAAGCCGATAGAACACATGCCACTTTTTAAAATTAAATTTCTTAAAGTTTCATTTGAAAACAACATTGTTTCATTGTACTGAGTGGGAGAACTGAAGAACATAAGTTAACTGTCCGCTATAATTATAATATGTACTTGTCTCCTACTGAATATAGCTATATATCTTTATCTATGCTGATGACACTCTTCTTCAACTTTAAAAAATGTACCTTTCTATGTCAAATATGAAGCATAAATCCGTCTATGAAAAATGTCTCTATCTATGCTGATGACACTCTTCAACTATGAAGCATTAATCACTTAGAATAAAAATGACTTTAAAAGTTTATTTGGTCATACTAATCACTGGTGCAATTCTTTAAAAAATTATTAGATCATCAAAATAAAAGTGAGCTTTGTTATAGTTCCAGTAGTATGAAATCTCTAAAAATAATCCACATCTATGTGTACTTTATCCAGTTCTATATATGCTGATTGTAGACCGGAAAAAAATGTTTCCAGAAAATAATAATAATGTTATTATTTTTATTTATATTTATAATATATAAATATTATATTTATACAGATGGGTGCATCTGGCTAGGTTTGCCCAGCCACAATTGTGAAAGGGTGGAGAGGTTATTTGTGTTTTGTTTTTTTACACTAAGCCAGAACAGGAAAAATTAGGAATCATTAATGTGGTATGTATATATGTATATATATATATCACATCAACAAATCAACCATATGCAAACTGGATGCCACTGACATGACTTTTATGTTAAACATTTATGTTTATACATTTTATAGTTTTGCACATCTCGCCTTGAGAACATACGATGAGAAAGTAACTGAGATATGTTTTTTAAATATGAAATAAATAAATAAATAAATGAATAAATAAATAAATAAATAAATATTAAAAGATAGGAGAGAATATGGCCTCAGATTGGGGTAGAGCCCTTCAGATGCTGTTCAGCTGTGATCACCTTCAGCCTGAAGGGCCAATAATGGATGATGGGAAATTAGTCCAACATTATCTGTAGGAAACCATTTTGGTTATGCTTCCCTCAGATCGTACAGGATTATAAATTGAAACGAAATGTTGGGGGGGGGGTCTGCTCGGGTGTTTTTAATGTATATATTGCTTTTACCGAAATTGCAGAGCTATATTAATTCATTCTAACTGGAAAATAACTCAGGATAGGTATGGATTTGAGCAGAGACAGATTATGAATGACCAAATAATTATTTCTTCCTTCCTTTCGGCTGTCACCACAAATGACAGCGGCAGCCATGTTGGCAGCCTGACAACCATTTTGCACCCCCCCCCCCATGAGGGCCATTCTGTGGCATTGTCGGGGGGGGTGGGGAGGTTGCTGCCAAACAAACAAAAATGGTTTTAAATATTCAGGGGGGGGGGAGAGAATCTATGTAGCAGACTTTTACCCCCTGAGGAGTTTGAAAGATTAAAATCTCAGAAATCTTCTCAGGGAAAAACAACAACACTATTTTACAGCTAATCTGTAATTCCATTGCCTGAGCCTAACCTCCAGTGAGAACTAAGACTGGTCTACTTCTGCTTTCTTGTCTTACCAGCCAGCTGAGCTACTCTATCTCATCATTTTGAAGTGGACCTTTATTGATCACCAGAAAAATAGAATATCTATGAAGGGGGAGGACTTTTAAGTCCTGAAATGTAGTCCAATCCATTTAACTGAAAGGCACTTAGACCTGCTTCATAAGAAACCTTTCTGGCACTCAGATACAGAATGAGGTGTCAGTAACGCAAAGTGCATGTCCATGCATTTTTCAGTGCTCTCCTCTGTAAAATGCACATCTTCTTGACCCACTTGCAGGCTCAGATGAGCTACCAATAAATGACACCACACCATTGAATGGGATCAAATCAGGCGGCAACTTTTATTGACTACAGATGAAGAAGTTTGGCATAGGCCAGGCTTCCTCCACCTTGGCCCTCCAGATGTTTTTTGCCTACAACTCCCATGATCCCTAGCTAGCAAAACCAGTGGTCAGGGACGATGGGAATTGTAGTCTCAAAACATTTGGAGGGCCGAGGATTCCTGTGATTTACTTCAAATATGGGGATCCCCGCAGGGATCGTTGCCTCTAGGAGTGCTGAGGCCCAAGCCGCTGTCTGGGCATATGGACAGAAACAACTCTTTCACGGATCCCTTTAATGGGATACCCTATTACTGGAGATGTAGGCGAGGGTACAACCCCCCCTCCAACAAAGACTAAGATTACTTGGGTGTTGGGGGCTGGTGTGGGTTGTTTGAATCCCCTGGGAGAGGACCTGAGGGAAGCCTGATTGTTCCCCTAGGCCCACCCCCAACAAGCGCTACCATCTGCACCAGCCTGTCACTGGCCAATTTGGTAGGCTGGCATGGAGCTGGAGCTCATGGTCTAGCCAGACTAACCACCAGCATTCCAGCTTTGCATTGCCAGGGGGGAGGCACTGGCCGCAGGATGTGGGTGGCGCTGTGGTCTAAACCACTGAGCCTCTTGGGCTTGCCAGTCGAAAGGTTGGCGGTTCGAATCTGCACAACAGAGTGAGCTCCCGTTGCTCCGACCCAGCTCCTGTCAAGCTAGCAGTTCGAAAGCACGCCTGTGCAAATACATAAGTAGCGGGAATGTAAATGGCATTTCCGTGCGCTCTGGTTTCCGTCACAGAGTTCCGTTGTGCCAGAAGCTGTTTAGTCCTGCTGGCCGCATGACCCGGAAAGCTGTCTGTGGACAAACGCTGGCTCCCTTGGCCTGAAAGCGAGATGAGCGCCACAACTCCATAGTCAGTTTTGACTGGACTTAGCCATCCGGGGGTTGTTTACCTTTCTACCTTTTTTACTGGCAGCCCCACAAAGAAGGGGGTAAGCAAGACCTGCTGCTCTCATGTGTTCTAAAGGGACAAGCGATAGAAAAGGAATGCACCAGTGCTTCTTATCTAAAAGAACTGCAGGCATACTTTGTGTTGGTCATCACACCCACGTACAAAAATGCTGAGAATTAAGCGGTCTGTATACCAGGCATGTCCAACTCCCAAGAGACTGTGATCTACTCCCAGTATAAAAAAAACCTGGCAGTGATCTACCCATTGTCATTGGAGGAGGGGGAGAATACATGGGGATTCACTGAGCTGTTGAGCTTTTTAAGGGGTGGACTGCCCAGAGTTGTTCAGCTTTTTTTAGGGGGGAGGACTCAGAGTGTTTTACCTTTGGTGGGGAGGAGTGCCCAGACTTCTTGAGATTTTTTTAGGGTAGAGGGCCCACAGTTATTGAGCTTTCTTGGGGAGGGGGCAATCAATAAGGATCCTGTGATCTACCAGGATCACCAGGGGATCTACCAGTAGGTCGCAATCCACCCGTTGTACATGTCTGCTCTATACCAATAGCCCTAGCCCAGCTAACATAAAAGAGTAGTAGTAGATAAGAACACGGGTGGTGCTGTGGGTTAAACCACAGAGCCTAGGGCTTGCTGATCAGAAGGTCGGCGGTTCGAATCCCCGCGACAGGGTGAGCTCCTGTTGTTTGGTCCCAGCTCCTGCCAACCTAGCAGTTCAAAAGCACCTCAAAGTGCAAGTAGATAAATAGGTACCACAACAGCGGGAAGGTAAACAGCGTTTCCATGTGCTGCTCTGGTTCGCCAGAAGCGGCTTTGTCATGCTGGCCACATGACCTGGAAGCTGTACGCCGGCTCCCTCGGCCAATAACACGAGATGAGCCCCGCAACCCCAGAGTCGGTCATGACTGGACCTAATGGTCAGGGGTCCCTTTACCTTAAGATAAGAATAATTACTCTGTAGGGGCTGTTCCTCTGGATGTGAATAAAAAGAGCAGCTCCATCATTCTGGCTTTTCTTAAGTGGAAAACTTCACAGTAAACACAGAAATCATGTGCAGAGTGGCTCTGCACCACTCTCACTGCATCTGCAGAGTGCTGTTGAAATGGGCAGAATGTCAATGCATTTTGGATTACTCACCTGTCTCCCCAAACTGGCTGCCTGCATCTTTAATGCAGAATGGATGCCCATCTACGTCAAAATTGATGTTTCTCTCCAGCATGAGCCAGGAATGAGATACCAATCCTTCAGCCTCTGTGAGTGGGTTCATTTCTTAACCTTTACTCAGAAACATGCCCATCACTGTAAATATTTCAAGATGAGAAATAAGAGTGTTGCTAGCTAACCTTAGCAGAATGTTGAATTACTGGGATGCAGTTAGATGCTTCCTCAGGATTTCGCTCCCCCTCCAAGCTGACTTTCCCATCCATTTTTGTTAGATATCATGATCTCGGGGTGTCTAAACCTGAACAACCAGCAAGGAACTGGCCGCATTTACAAAATGGTTATGATGTGTGCACCTTCAGCCCAATCTGAAATAAGTTAACTCAGAATAGCAGTCGCTCTTTGCTGTTATAGCTGCCTCCCTTTTAGAGTAAGAAAATAAAGCAGAGAGAAAAACAAGTCCCTTACCAAATCCTGACACCTTGATTGCAAATGGGAAATAAGCCATTTCCCACCCCTGGCATTTTAGCATTTCGAAAGGTTTTTCTTGGCAAAGCTTGTTGCCAACACAATAGAGAATATGAAGGGGAAATATTAACCAACCTTGATAACCAAACACCTTGGGGTGGGGGGATTGACTGACCATTCAAGTGCATAAAACTGTAAGGTAAAGGTAAAGGGACCCCTGACCATTAGGTCCAGTCGTGACCGACTCTGGGGTTGCGCGCTCATCTCGCATTATTGGCCGAGGGAGCCGGCGTATAGCTTCCAGGTTATGTGGCCAACATGACAAAGCCGCTTCTGGCAAACCAGAGCAGCACATGGAAACGCCGTTTGCCTTCCCGCTGTAGCGGTTCCTATTTATCTACTTGCATTTTGACGTGCTTTTGAACTGCTAGGTTGGCAGGAGCTGGGACCAAGCAACGGGAGCTCACCCCGTCACAGGGATTCGAACCGCTGACCTTCTGATCAGCAAGCCCTAGGCTCAGTGGTTTAACCACAGCACCACAAAACTGTACTGCTCTGTAAAAAAAAGACAAGAGAAGAAAGCTAATAAGGCTGAAAAAGGCTGCAAAATAAAAGGAACTATTTGGAATACGTATATTTCCTAAAGTAAGGAATTGTTTATGAGTGAGTTCTGGTATGTAGCTATGTAGAGATTTGATAATTTGGAGGATGGGAGAAATCTGCCCTGTTAACATTCATAGATATCACCTTGGCAAAGATGATTTCCTGGAGAATTAATGGCCGAGTGGTACTAATGGCCCTGCACAATGCCTTAGGCCACCAACTCCCAGCCGGCATTTAATCTTCAGGAAATACATTGTGCTTTGAGTCAGCTGTTCAGAATGAGCATTCAGCCTGTTATTCTGGAATCTCTCTCTCTCTCTCTCTCTCTCTCTCTCTCTCTCTCTCTCTCTCTCTCTCTCGGGATAAAAGGACCTAGAATTCAGAGTCACACCCCCAACACTCCCACCCATAATTTTGCAATCAGACTCAAAAGAGCAGTGAAAATGCACATTCTATGATCCGAATGAATGGTTCCAATTACAGACATGTGTATGCTTGTTTACATTGCTTTTTTCCCTTCAAATTACCAAATGGCAGGCAGTTTTGTGGGTGAAATAGAGAACATGGAGCGGGGTGGGTGGGGAAGGGATATAGAATATGAAAGTGTATGAGAGCAACACCCCACAAGTACTATATACAAAGGAAAGGAATCTAGATTAGATATTACAGTCTACTGATCATTGGGAGCCCCACTTAGAATGCATCCCTCCCTGGTGTTGACTGGGGGAGATTAGGATGCTGTGCAGACCCCCTCTCTTGTCCGCCTCTGCTGGCAGAGAGATGCGGCACTGATGCAGGACCAACGCTTGGTGGCCCCAAGCTGCACCCTGACAGTGACAATGAACATGGGCGTACCCAGGATCAAAACTAGGGGGGGGGGCAACGCCAGCCACCTGATTGGCTGGCTGGCAATGACATGGTCGGGATCCCCCCAGGAGGTGTGGTCAACATCCACGCCCCCCAGAGAGGAGGGGGCCGTTTCTAGCTGTTGCTGAGGCCGCACACAGAGCTACCCGTGCTTGCGCTTCTGCCTTGCCTGCTCCTTTACCGGCAGCGGTGACTAAAACCGCTGCTGCCATTCTGCTTCAGCCAAGCAGGCCGAGGCGGAGCACAGCTGGCAGCGTCCCTGCCTGTCGTGCCGTGCTCTCCAGCTGCCCGCCATGCCCGGCCCTACCTGGCAGGGCACCGGACCATGGCGCCTGGTATAGTTAAGACGGCCCTGCCCGCTGCGGCAAGATTGTGTACCCGACCGAGAAGGTGAACTGCCTTGACAACAGCGCGTGCTGCGAGCTGTTTTATACCATTCCCCCCCTTTTTGCTTCTGGGGGGGGGGCAGCTGCCCCCCTGCCCCACGCTGGGTATGCCTATGACAATGAATGTTAGGGTTGCCAGACTCAATAGAGGACAGGACTTCTGTGCCTTTAATTGCCCTGCTCTCTTTTGAGTCTGGAAACCTTAAAGAGAAACCAGCAGACCCTTTGCTTGGAAATTTAACAAAGGGTCTGCTGGTTTCTCTTTAAGGTTTCCAGACTCAAAAGAGAGCAGGGCAATTAAAGGCACAGAAGTCCTGTCCACTAATGAATGTGCCAGCAGTAAATCACACAGTTCAGAGTTGGAGTTAACTCTTTCTTAGCAAAAACATGATCTTCACAGATTTGGTAGAGTGTCATGCCTAAAGAGCACAGCAGTTCATCCACAGCAGGCCTTACTTACCCCATCAATCATTTGCTGAGACTGAAAGTCTCTGCCTCTTCACAGGTGTCTAATTCCCTTCCTCTCCAGGGGTTTCCCCAAGCAATCAGAGACTGTTCCACCCATTTTGGCCCTCTTCTGGTTGAGGAAGACAAGAGGAGCTTGTTTGCTGTGACTTCTAGAAACTGTGAGTAAAAGATTCACTTGTTTGCAAAGCTAAGTGTCTATGATTTATTCTATACTACTGTAAGTATTTTTTTCAGGAAACATTTGTTTAAATTTAGATGAGGGCACATGTAAATCTAACCAAGTTTTAACGTGCTTTAATGTGTTGATTGTGCTTAGCTCTGTTACCGGAGCATAGGAATCTCTCTTCCAAACCCCCCTCTCCAACAATAGCAGCATCAAGAACAATTCTCAACAAGAGAAGTTGGCGAATTAAAGCTCGTTACCAAACTAAAAACTATGGAGAGACCTGGTCTGAATAGAGATATCAGATTCATGTCCCATTATGCATGCTAAACATTAGGAAGAACTTCCTGACAGTAAGAGCTGTTCGGCAGTGGAATTTGCTACCAAGGAGTGTGGTGGAGTCTCCTTCTTTGGAGGTCTTTAAGCAGAGGCTTGACAGGCATATGTCAAGAATGCTCTGATGGTGTTTCTTGCTCGGCAGGGGGTTGGACTGGATGACCCTTGTGGTCTCTTCCAACTCTACGATTCTATGAGTCTATGATTCAAATTTTGGTCATCTATCTCTTTAAAAATCCCTTGCCCTTCTCTGTAGAACCAACTCCCAGCATTAACAGTCATCAACAGTTATAAGGTTGTAGTGACCTCTGCTTCAGAGTATGTGAAGAAGTGTGTATACACACGAAAGCTCATACCTAGAAAGCTTATACTTAGTTGGTCTTTAAGGTGCTACTGGAACATCTCTCTCTCTATATATATATCTTTCATCATCGTTATTTATTACGACAGACCAACACGGCTACCTACCTGAATCTGTAATTCTCAACAGGGAAATGGTGCCAGGAGGGAAAGGGTTAAGCACTCCCCCCCACCCCTGTCTCATAATCTCAATCTGGATTAGGGTCCCTATGGGACAGATTTGTGAAAGAGGTAGTTATGTCTATGGTTTTTCAAAGCATGTGTTTAATGTGTATGTTAACTATGACTGAGAAATAAGGTGAATTTTGTCTTATTGCTGACAGCTGTTGTGGTTTTAGCACTCTAAATCGTCAATTTAACCTCTAAGAGTGACCATCAGTGCCACTTTTAAACAGTTGCCTCTGTGATTTCTAAGGGGAAACCTTGTCTGCACCTGCCCATTAATGTATCATCTGCCTTAGAATTGGCCAACCCCTCTTTCTTAATTAAGTTTACATTGAAAATGTGTTTTCTATTGTCAACTGACCTTTTAAATGCTAATGGCAAATGTAACCTCTGAAGTGTTATTGCAATCGTACGACTGCACTTTTAATACCATCTTTGTGTTGTCAGATTTACGTTGATACCATGAGATACATAGCTGCCAAGTTTTCCCTTTTCTCACGAGGAAGCCTATCCAGCATAAGGGAATTTCCCTTAAAAAAAATGGATAACTTGGCAGCTATGGAGATAACTTTCTCTTGATTCATGAAAACCCAAGTTTCATTTATCAGAGTTTTATTTGATGCTTTAGTAATTGTGATACAAGTTACCATTATTCTTGCAAACAGCCAGTTTACAATTTATTCTCAATCAATATCATAACTTGTATGCTTGTGGTATTCTGTGAAATTGGTTAACCTTCAGAAATGGACATTAGAGAGAAAGGGGATTGGCATCAGTGCCCCCTGGACAATATGATCTATTCTACCAAGTGAAAGCATTCAAGGGGGCAATCCTATGGCAAGTGGGGATTAGACTGGATCCTAAACTCACTCAGTTTGGTCATGTGACCTGGCAAACCGGTGTAGAAATTTTTTTAATGCTTCTTTCCCTTCTGCTAGGATAGAATATGTACTCTACTGGTGTCATCGTAGTGTTGTAAGCCAAAAATGGCTTATCTTCTGAGTTTATGCCAATAAAACCCAGAGACGATAGGAGTCCTTTGTTGTTTATTGCAAAGCAATAGGTTACAGTCGAATCTTTTTGCAAAACTGCAACCCCGCCCAAGGGTCAGGGCAGTGGTATTTATAACATTTCCAACAAAGGATTTCAATTTTCACCAATCATGTACATCATTACCTCATTTCATGTTTAATACACATGCGCAATAAGCATTGCTAACTAAACTTTGATTCTCACCATGATCACATTGTGTTAGTACGCATGTTGGGAACCTGCGTTATGTGTAGCCATTTGTACCATGTATCAACTTATGTTCTAGCTTATGAGCTGTATCATCGTGATTTACACATTAGCTGTCCTTCTGTCCCAGTGGGGGGTGGCATCTTGCAAAATCATCAGTTTCTCATAGCAACAGGTTACCATAACTTCTTTATTAGTGACATAGTCCAGGATTTATAGGGGTTCATATTATCACATTCATTATGGCCCTTTGGGCCACTACCACATTAGGAAGAGTTGAGACATCAATGTAGCTATTTATTTATTTTTAACCAATAAGTGTACACAGTAGGGTTGGAGAATGTATGGTCTGCCCAGTTGGGCCCTCTTGTGACACAATCTGCGGTGGCAGCACAGCCACCAATGAATGGCACTTGACATTAGCAACACTAAACACTGGGCACTGTGGAAAATACAACATTGGGCCAACAGATTCCTGTCCTAGGGGCACTGGCATCACCAGGCAAGCCCATCTGGAAGGAGGGTCCAAATCTTTCATATAGTTCCCACGATGTTCAGTGCCCTGCAAAACCAGGGGTTTCAAGTGGCAACCCAACCCAGGCCTAGTAAGGGGATAGACGGAACCAGTAGGGCTCTTTCCTAGCAGTATGTTGAGCCTACTCAAGCCTTTTGCTGGTCATGGCAATCTCAAAAGTCCCATAACTATCCCCCCAACACACACACACCAAAATCTGGAAGTGGGAAGATTTAATTTTTTGTCCATGGGAACAAAATCACCTAGGACTTGAGCCAACCTGGGTTGTTCTGGAGCTCTACAACATCTTTAAGAAATAGAACTTGGTTATGAAGGAATGCAGTGCCTTCTCGGTAATGGCACCCGCCCTGTGGAACACCCTCCCAGCAGATGTCAAGGCAATAAGCAACTATTTTACTTTTAGAAGACAACTGAAGCTGGCCCTGTTTAGGGAAGTTTTTAATGTTTGATGCTGTACTGTTTTTAATATTCGGTTGGAAGCCACCCAGAGTGGCTTGGGAAACCCAGCCAGATGGGCGGGGTATAAATAATAAATTATTATTATTATTAATTATTATTATTACCTGTCTCTGAGGAAGAATAATCCTTAAATTGAGCTGTTTCATAGAATCAAAGAATTTTAGAGTTGGAAGGGACCCTAGGGTCATCTAGTCCAACCCCCTGCAATGCAGGAATCTAAGCATCCATGACAGGTGGTCATCCGACCTCTGCTTGCAAACCTCCAAGGAAGGAGAGTCCACCACCTCCCAAGGGAGTCTGTTCCACTGCCGAACAGCTCTTTCAGAAAGTTTTTCCGTATGTTCAGTTGGAATCTCCTTTCTTCTAACTTGAAGCTATTGGTTCGAGTCCTACCCTCCACCGGAGGAGAAAACAAGCTTGTTCCCCCTGAAAGATTCTGAAAGAAAGAAGGGGGAGGGGCTCACCTTGTACGATTCACAAACACAGAACAGAGCAAAGCTCTCATCCACAGTGCAGTCAAACGAGGCTGTGGAAGCCTAGGTGATTTCCTATGATTTTTAATGTGAATAAGTTTCACTATCATTTTCTGTAATGCAACATCTGTTCTTCCCTATTACATTTTTATGTGACATTTGTGGGAGCAACATGGCTTAATAAGATAAATGGCTTATTTTCTAAGTGCTTGAACTCAAACAAGAGCACACTCAAAAATATCTCAAAGAAGAAAGCTCTCCATTTCCCTGGGGATTATTATTGTATGATTATGGCAGATACATTCCAATGAATTTTACAATTGATGTTGATTTTATCACATGCTGGGTGTAATCAAGATAGCAATTTCTGTCCTAGGCTTAGAGAGCTTTGGCCACAGATGCATAAACGGGGGAAATCAGGAAGTAGGTGACCACTTGTCTTGAATGGTACAGGAAAAAACATTGTTAAAGAGGCAGAGACTTCATGCACAACACTGTACCATCCCAAGAAATTTTGGTGCTTGAGGCAGAACAGTGAATGACTCCCCTTTTCAATAAAAAGTGCATAGTACCCAAGGCTTATGGTTGCCCTGTTTCAAAAAGTAAAAACCAGGAAGACCCCCAAATCGTTGAGATTTTTTTTTAAAAAAAGAAACTACCAAAACCAGTCAAGTTATTTTGAGACAGAAAATTCCACAATTGCCTTTCTTGGGGAATAAATACCAAATATAGTCAATATTCCCCTTTCATGATGCCCCAAACCAGGGCTCTTTTTTCCAGCCAGAACTTGCCAGAACTCAGTTCCAGCACCTCTATTTTCCATTTATAGAAAAGTATAAAGGTAAAGGACCCCTGACAGTTAAGTCCAGTCATGAAAGACTCTGGGTTTGCGGCACTCATCTTACTTTCCTGGCCGAGGGAGCCGGCGTTTGTCCGCAGGCAGTTTTTCAGGGTCATGTGGCCAGCGCCGTCTTAGGCGCCCCTGGTGCTGTGGTGCGCCGGATCCCTCCGGCGCCCGCCGGATCCCTCCGGCGCCCTCCTGCCCTGTTCTGGCGCCCTCCCACCCCGTTTCCCAGCGCGGTGGGCGGGTGTGCGCAGCGCGCAGCGCGGGTACAACAGGCGCTGCTGCGCGGCAGGCGGGCCGGCAGGCGCAGCTGCACGACGGACCGGTCGGCCAGCGGGTGGCCGCAGCTCGCGGTGCCCTCCTGGCGGGCCGGCGCCATGGTGCCCTGCGCCACCCAGCCTGCACGGAGGGCCGGCCCTGCATGTGGCCTGCATGACTAAGCCGCTTCTGGCGAAACCAGAGCAGCGCACGGAAACGGCGTTTACCTTCCCGACGGAGCAGTACCTATTTATCTACTTGCACTTTGACGTGCTTTCCAGGAGCAGGGACAGACCAATGGGAGCTCACCCCGTCACAGGGATTCGAACCGCCAACCTTCCGATCAGCAAGCCCAAGGCTCTGTGGTTTACACGACCACAGCGCCACCCGCGTCCCATTACAGAAAAATAGTCCTGCCCAAACCGAACAGCCTGGGGTGGCTGCCTCATATATAACTCACATGTTGTATTAGAGTCAGACCAACTGGTTGGTAGTTTTCCAGGTGTTCCTTTTCTCCCCTTCAACTTTCCCCTTTTATGAAAATGGCCTTTCCCCAGCCCTGTTGATGTGATGTTGCAAAGGTGATGGTGTCATAATGCCACTCCGACATCAGCATGCATGCAGATCCGTCTGGCGTACAAACACAATTGAGAAGAAGGGCAACACTTCCTGAGAGAACACTCTTGGAATAATTAGTAAATAAATAATCAAAGAGGATAGGGTGACCTTTTTCAAACTCAAAAACGAGAATATGAAACACAGCGAATTGCTTCACACTTGAAATAGTGATGTTTACTTTTTTATATATAGGTACTGTATAATGTGTAAAGGCAGCGTTTAATTTTTTTTAAATAAAATGCAGATGTGGGAATCCACATTCTTAGCTTGTTTTGGAGATAATAGCTTGTATTAATGCATTATTCTTGATAGTCCAAACACACCCATGGTCTCCCGTTTATGATGCAGTAAAATTTTACAAACCTCTGTAACAGCAGCATTTGGCACAGATGAATCTGACAAAGCAATGATGAGGTCAATAAGATGACAGAATAGAGGAGACATAAAGATTCACTCTCCAGGTGGATAATTTCCTGGCAGTGCATATCTGGGGAGTAAGTAGGGACATATAACTTTACAAGTGGGCTTTGGACCTCAGGAAATGCCTCTCTCATTATACATTCCCCATTTATTACTGGGGGGGGGGAAATCCTGTAGTAATTTTGGATGTCTTTTATCTATACACAACCACTCTCTTTAAAACATTGGCTTGAATTTCAAATAGAGAAACAGGTGACTGGAATTTTCTGGACAGCTATTGGAGGCCAATTGGTTTCACATGACAATTGTTTGACCTGGGGGGGGGGAACGCTCTTTGGGGTTTGTTTCACAAAAGATAAAGCAGGGCTCCAGCCTAGTTATGCTTCCCTCTTTGTGAATAACTTTAAAACACCTTTCCTCTGGTATCCCTGGAAGATGGCATTACATCATCTTGTCGCAATCCTTTTCAGGGTCCATTAATTTCCAGGTGCAAGCTGGAATAATGTAGAATAATATCATCATTCCATTCCATTTACACCATACGTGGAAGAGCAGAGCTGATGCACGTAGAAATTTGTACCTGCCACTGACAGAAATGAAAGCTGAGCCGACACCACAAACTCCCTCAGGTGCAGCATTGTGGCTATTACCCAGCCCCCAGCCCCCCTGGATTATTTAGCAGCTATCTCGATGCAATGTTGTTTGCCTGTTGCCCGTTGGGAGGAGAACAATGAAGTCAGCCACCCACCCACCACAGCACAAAAAGAATCCCTAGATTAAGGTGGGCTAATAAAGCACTCTAATTAGTGCCACAATGTGAATTATGTCTTCGGGAAAATGGAGACTGACGTGGATGGAAAAATAATTAAGGAAGTGTGGATATGACAGAAGAGAAAAGGAAGACATCAGCAAGATCTTCGAGAAACAGTAATGAATTGGGATGCAACTGCCGCAGTGAAAATATGCAGGGGAGAATAATGTGTGGTTCTAAGCGTGATGTTTTTGTGGCACTTTAAACCCATCGATTATATTGATACTCTGGGATCTACGTTTAATGGGAAGCTTGATCTTAGGTTAACACTCTGGTTGGCAGTTGCATCCCATATTGTGAGGGTGTGATGTTGTTTTGCTTCCTCTTCTTTGATGCTGGTAGATTACAGAAGCAGAGAAACATGGCTGAGAGGTAGTCATTCCCACAGAGGCAGGGAGGCAACTGAAAGGCTACAGTGGCTCTTTGCAGAGCTTGCATCTGAGGTACCAGCTTTTCAGGAAATGCTGTATTGCCAGCCTTGTGTGGCAGCTCATGATGAATCTGTAACTGGCTGACTGACCGAACCCAAAGGGTGCTCATCAATGGCTCCTGCAGAGTAGTGACTAGTGGGGTGCCACAGGGTTCTGTCTTGGGCCCAGTCTTATTCAACATCTTTATCAATGACTTGGATGATGGGCTTGAGGGCATCCTGAGCAAGTTTGCAGATGACACCAAATTGGGAGGAGTGGCTAATACCCCAGAGAACAGGATCACACTTCAAAATGACCTTAACAGATTAGACAACTGGGCCAAAGCAAACAAGATGAATTTTAACAAGGAGAAATGTAAAGTACTACACTTGGGCAAAAAAAAATGAAAGGCACAAATACAGGATGGGTGACACCTGGTTTGAGAGCAGTACAAGTGAAAAGGATCTAGGAGTCTTGGTAGACCACAAACTTGACATGAGTCAATACTGTGATGCAGCAGCTAAAAAAGCCAATGCAATTCTGGGCTGCATCAATAGGAGTATAGCATCTAGATCAAGGGAAGTAATAGTACCACTGGATTCTGCTCTGGTCAGACCTCACCTGGAGTACTGTGTCCAGTTCTTGGCACCACAGTTCAAGAAGGATACTGACAAGCTGGAACGTGTCCAGAGGAGGGCAACCAAAATGGTCAAAGGCCTGGAAACAATGCCTTATGAGGAACGGCTTAGGGAGCTGGGTATGTTTAGCCTGGAGAAGAGAAGGTTAAGGGGTGATATGATAGCCATGTTCAAATATATAAAAGGATGTCATATAGAGGAGGCTGAAAGGTTGTTTTCTGCTGCTCCAGAGAAGCGGACACAGAGCAATGGATTCAAACTACAAGAAAGAAGATTCCACCTAAACATTAGGAAGAACTTCCTGACAGTAAGAGCTGTTCGACAGTGGAATTTGCCGCCAAGAAGTGTGGTGGAGTCTCCTTCTTTGGAGGTCTTTAAGCAGAGGCTTGACAGCCATATGTCAAGAATGCTTTGATGGTGTTTCCTGCTTGGCAGGGGGTTGGACTGGATGGCCCTTGTGGTCTCTTCCAACTCTATGATTCTATGATTCTATGAATCTGTGCAGCACAATCCTAGGCATATTTAGCTTGGACAGAAGCCCCATTGTGTTCAGCAAGGCTTATTGCCTAGGAAGTGTGCATAGGATTACAACATTGACCTGTAGGGTTTCAACTTGCATTCCCAAAGCAGTGTCAACTAATTTTGCAAACCCACAGGAGCAAGGCTGCTGTTCCTGCCCCACAATTGCATGCCTCCCTCTCTACCTGGAGGTATTTGTTGCGTTAGTTGTGGTTGTCTGCAGGGAGAAAGCCTCTGCGTGTGGATAGCTGAGAGGTTAGGAATGACCACTCCCCACATCAAATGGGGTGCCTTTTGCTTGGTCGCGCGGAGCCCCCCCCCCGGATCCCAGTGCGGCTCCTGGTAGTTCGCGCTGGCTTCATCCTCCCCAGGCTGGATACCTGGAGGTCCCTGCTTAACTCAGCCAATCGCCCAATCCTGCCTGGGGAGGCGTTGCCAGGGGATCAGCCACATAAGGGAGGGACACACAACAGCCCACACAACAGCAGGTGAATCTTACCTGTGAAGTGGCAGTTGGCTCCCAAGCTTCCCCTCCCCTCCCCTCCCTCAGTTAAGTCTTCTTTTGCAGGTTAACCTCTTCTCCACAGGTACGCAGACACTGCTTCGTCAGGGTCGCTGTTGAAGGGCCGGAAAGGAATTTTCCTGCATTGGCAGGTTTTGCCTTTCCCGTAGCAAAACGTCACAACTTTGGTGGTTTCAGGCCTTGGGCAGAATCCTTTAGTCTATCTTCCCTAAATTTGGGGGGGGGCGTGAAGTGGTGACCCACACCCCCCTTGTGATGGTGACACCAAGGTTCCTCATTAAAGGGGTCTTGGGGGGAGGCATTGGCCATACACCGAGAGGTTGTCATTGCTCTCCCCTCCAACAGTGGCGTCCGGGGGGGGGGGGGTCTCTGCTTGAACATATGTTCTCCAGAGCCAACCCCAATCCCCACACATTCTGGATAACTCTGAAGTCTCCCAGATCCCCAGCTGGGGATTGGGAAGGATAAACGCCCAATGCCTGAGCAAAGGTCTCCCTACACCTGAAACTTAATAAGGTTGTGGCCAATTTTAGCACAGTGTCTTGAGTCATCATTCCGCTCGGGGGGTCGCCTGGGGTTGGAGGGACTCCACCTGTCCACGCAAACCATCCATGCAACCTTGAGCTCATTGGAGAAAAGGCAGGATATAAAAGTAATAAAAGCATGGATAAATAAACAACGAAGCTGCACAGAAACCATCCAAGTCAGAATGAATGCAAATGGCAGGCTGATACTTGCAGTCTTATTTTCAGCCAAGATTTGCTCAAGCCTTTTGAAACAATTTAAATCTATTATAATACAATATAGGAGGTTAAGGGATACATGGGAGATGAGTAGCTCAGTATTTTCTTGGGAGGGGGAAGAACTTTCTTAGACATGGACCATAAGAGCAGCTCACCAGTTCACCTTGAGTCACTAGCAATAATTGTATTGGGAACAAATGCATGTATCTGCAATGCTGGATATTCTCTCTGCGTCAGTCACTCAGTTTCGGCTATTGCTATGCTGTGAATATTCATTGCATCTGGAGTCAATCTGGATATGCAGTTTGGAAGGTTCTTCACTTTGGAAATAGAACCACGCAGTTCAGTTTGCCCAACATTACGCATTGAGTTAAATGCATCTGATTTTCACAACTGCGGAAGTTTTACTTTGTCGCCACAGTGCTTTTGTATTTTAGTAGTCCAGCATGTGCTCCCGACTCCCAGTTGTTTAAGAGTATTAGCCACAAAGTGACTTTTCAACTTAAATTAAGGTGTTGAAACATAGAAAACTGACCAGGAATGTGAAAGGAGTGGAAGTCTGACTACCCCTGTTGTGACTCTCTGATTTTAAATGTTTATTGACCCTAACTTTCCCTTTCTGCATGTATGCATCCCATAACATATAAAACTAACATTCGTCATTCTCCTTAATTTGTGATTTGGCTGGCTCTTGGAAATCTTGTTTCAATGAAGGAAAGGCCATGCATCTGAAGTGGTAAATGTTCTAATAATGTTATAAAGAATGCATCTTAAGCAATGAAGGGGGAACCAGTGATTTCCATAACAAGAGAACTACCGGCATCTTTGGGAAGGCAGCTCCACCTCAGCTGAGTCGCTCTGGAAAGAGGCCAGAGCAAACTGCTTTGCCTCCATTTTGAGGGAAAAAACCCCCCCGAGGACTGTCCTATAATTAGCACTGTACATGGAAGGGGCAGCCGCAGCTCCTGCAAAGTCTGTCACTGAGCCCGAGGGGATCAGTCAAAAATGTTCAGTCAAAAGCAATGCTCGGATGAGAATTTCAGAAAGCAGCCGAGCTCTTTCCTCCAGTGACCAGGCACCACAGTGGTGGCCTGTTACCCAAACCAGAAGTTCATAAGATCAAGTGGGCTGTCATAATAATAATAATAATAATAATAATAATAATATATTATTTATGCCCCACCCATCTGGCTGGGTTTTCCCAGCCACTCTGGGCAGCTTCCAACAAAATAATAATAATAATAATAATAAATTTATTTATTTATACCCCGCCCATCTGGCAGGGTTTCCCCAGCCACTCTGGGCGGCTTCCAACAGAAAAATAAAACTCAGTATGGTTACTAGTAGAAACGTGGATGAGGGGAAGGAGGATGTCATTGATACAAGAATTATAATAGTAAATGATGTATGGAATTTTTGTTCTTTTTTATTCTTTGTTTTTGTTGTATTTTTCTTTTTTCTTGTGTGTTTTTCTATTTCTATTTTGTATTTCTTTCTGAAAAACTAATAAAAATAATTATATATAAAAAAATAAAACTCGGTAATCTATATTAAAAGCCTCCCTGAACAGGGCTGCCTTCAGATGTCTTCTAAAAGTCTGGTAGTTGTTTTCCTCTTTGACATCTGTTGAGAGGGCGTTCCACCACCAAGAAGGCCCTGCAACTTGGCTTCTCGCAACGAGGGAACCGCCAGAATGCCCTCGGTGCTGGACCTCAGTGTCCGGGCAGAATGATGGAGGTGGAGCCTCAGATGCAGAGGATCAGGAGGATCAAAACCTCAATAGAGAATGGGACAAATATAGATTATATTTGCGTGACCAGGCGGCGACAGCCCCAGCTACTAGGGATCATAAGGAAGGAATATAGTCACCACTTCAAGCTCCCCTCCCCCTCACCACATATAGGGAAGGAAAGACTAAAGGATTCCACCCAAGGCCATAACCGTCAAAGTTGTGACAAATTGCTACAGGGAAGACAAAACCTACAAAGGGAGACTAGAGAGGGTGAATTTCCAGAGCCGACTGTCTGGCTACTGTCGGCTCCACCCCCTATTTATAAATGTTGCTGGTCCCACCTCCCAGCAAGAAACTTGATTCCTGAGGCTGGGCGTGAACCTCCAAATATTAACACTGAGAGGCAAGCCAGCCCCTGTTTGCCAGTAAGCCCCCTGGGAATTGTAGCACCACACATGATCCCGCAAAGGGCACCCACAATGTAAAGTGTGAGTGCTCACTAAAAGAACTCTGTAAACTCTTGAATTCTTTGGCAGGCTTTGAGTAACTCTTGCAATGTTATAAAGACTTTGGATATTTTGGAGGACTGTAATTTGGATGAACTATAATATGCAGTTGATTAAGATATTTAAAGGACCCACGGAGGGGAGGAGGGAAGTCCAAAGATTGGGAAGAATCTTGTTTTATTTCAAAATTTAATTGTGTGATTTATTTTGTAAAACCAATAAAAAATATTTCAGTAAAGATCACCTCACCGTGAATTTAGAGAGTGGTCTTGAGCAAGAAATTATTTCACAGTATCAGACGTCTCCAGACTTCTGCCAGACTGTAAAATGGAGATAATTAGTGCTTTTTTTTCCTTGGGGGGGGGGGTTACGCAGGGGTACGCATGCCCCTAAACATTTTGTGAATCTTTGTACTTTTGTCCATTTACTGTATTTATTTTTCCCAATTTGAGCTATAAAATGGTGGTTTTCTTGAGTCAAAATGAGAGTACCCCTAAACATTTTTGGGGAAAAGAAGTACTGGAGATAATACTTGCCTGTTCCCACAGAGCTCTTATAAAGCTTTTCATTTTTAGAAAAGGGATGTTGGACTAGATCAGGCATCCCCAAACTTTGGCCCCTCAGATGTTTTGGACTACAATTCCCATCATCCCTGACCACTGGTCCTGTTAGCTAGGGATCATGGGAGTTGTAGGCCAAAACATCTGGAGGGCCGCAGTTTGGGGATGCCTGGACTAGATGGATCCTTAGTCTGATCCACCAGCACTACTGTAATTCAAACCCAATGAAAACAACTAAATATTTGTTTATTTTTTGTCTATTTGTTTATTTCAAATCTTGCTCGCTCATTCCTTTGGAACTGGCAGCCTGGAGTGTTTATTTCCACATTTTGTACCCAATCTTTGCATAAGCTTACATCTAACAAAAAAAGCGTCTTTTAAAAGTGCCAGAATCATACTGGTATTCGAAAGCATTCGAAAGCAGTTGCCAAATGTTCCAAACGACCAGTACCCTGGAGTTATGATTTGTGTTTTTTCTTTCTATCGGTCGAATAAAGCATATTGAATTGAAGATTTGTGTTGCTGCATTCTAACTGCCTCAGAACTCCAAGGAGCAGTTGCCACAGTGGCCAGCTTCAGTCTTCTCAGGTCTTCTCAGGTCTTCTCTGAGGTCAGACAAACAAAGAGAAAGCCTTGGGAAAAGCCCTTGCGTACCAGAGACTGGTTGAAGAACCAATTTCATCATGCCTTCTATCACAAGCCTTCCGAGTACCAAAGCTAAAGTTCCACCCCAGGAGCACTATGGCTCCTTCCCAGTATGGCTGTTGTGCAGGGTATCCTGTTTTCAACTGGGTGCCTTTGCCTTGGCTCTTATCGGCTGCGTTATGAGCATCAGTTCCACAGCCAGTGTTGAATGGAGAGTGTGGCAGGTAGAGAACATCATGGGCAGCAACAAACCTGGCATTGTAGGGATTGGGACCTAGGGCGCCTGTTCCATGTGTAGAATTACAGTGAAGAAAATCAACATGATATGCATACCGTTAAACGATGAGGAATCCCTACCCTCTGAAATAATCTTTGCCCAGGACTTGATGGCATTAGCAAGCATTGCTAATGCCGCGGCCGTTTTTTGTATGGCCTTTGCGCTCTATAACATCTTCAAGCCTGGAAAACACGATGATTTCATCTTTACCTTCTTTTCCATTGGAGCTATTATGGACTTGGCAGCAGGAACATGCGTACTTATTTCTGTTCCGTGGAATCTGTACTCTATCCTCGCAAACGAAGGAATGGAACTTCCCGAGGTTTTGGGAGTGCCTCTCATTCCAAAAGAACAACGTGCTGGGATTTCTATCTATATTGGGTCCGTTGCTGCAGCTTCACAGCTCTTAAGTGGAACGCTGGTCCTTGGAGAAAAATACTTCTGGAAAATCAGTCAAAAAGACACTTCCAGGGGGAAATTTGTAACCGATTCGGAAAATGTTACAGAAAATGAAAACCCAAAGCTGAGGGTGAAGTGCAGGCAGTATTACTCTAATGTACTGTGAAACTTGAATGTGAAGATCAACCCACGATTCTGTGGAGATATCAAAGGCATATGCAAACAGAAACCCATTAAGAATGAGGCTAAGGAATGGTTCCAGTCCTGGAACTGGCTTTTTTAAAGATGGTAGCATGGAACATTTTGTATATTTGATATCAAATTAGTTGGTTATATCTTTTCTTATGCATTTTCTGTTTCATTTCTTGTTTTTAACCAAATGCTTCTGTATCCCACCCTAGGACGGTTACAACATTTAGCAGGCATAGGCAAACTTGGCCCTCCAGATGTTTTGGGACTACAACTCCCATCATCCCTGACCGCTGGTCCTGTTAGCTAGGGATGATGGGAGTTGTAGTCCCAAAACATCTGGAGGGCCAAGTTTGCCTATGCCTGACATATAGGGTGAACTACAGATAGGGAAAATAAATGAAAAGTATCAAACTGTTCTATCTAGATATTGATTTTATGCTATATCTCTTTTAGCAGTAAAAAGAATGCTATCTCATTGCAAAAAAAGAGGGGGGCCTCAGATGATGATCGCAGGGTCCGGGTTGGTTCATATGGAGAGATGCAGTCTTTGAGGTATGCGCTCTTGAGCACATTCACAAAAATATGTATGGTCCAGTCTTATTAGCTGGCATGTATGCTACTTGTCTGCTGCTACATGCCAGCCAATAACAGGACTATTTACGTATATTCCATAAGCTTACTATAGTCTGAGATGTAACAGAGTTTGGAACAGACTCACAACAAAAGAAGTACATTAGGAGCAAACTCTGCCTGCCTACCTAATTATTATTTGGCCTTTTGCCACCCTACCTATGGATGTGATGTCTTCAGATCTTGGACGCTGAGCAAGCATTTATGGAAGATCACATCTTGCTGGCCGCTTCTCTTGAGATTAGTCACCATTTGGATGGGATGACTCCAAGGAAAGCAGAGGTGCCGGAGGATATGGTATTGGTGAGTCACTAAATGCCAATTTGCTCTTGCTTGAGTCATGGCTGGGCCTCTGCTGTGACATCTTTGAGAAAGATGCTCTGCTCCCAAGAGTGTTTTTGCCCCCCCCCATTTCGGCTGATTCATAGTACTGCAGTCCTTGCCAAGGTCCACCTAATCACTCTTTGCAGCCGTCCTTGATTAAAGAGCATTGGGGTCAAAATGCTGAACCATACATATTTGCTACACATCACTTTGCAGCTAAACTCGTAAGCAGGCTCAATTCATACATGTGCTCCAATATGCCGTCTTCCAGATGGCAGAGGAACTAGAACAGGGCTTCTGAGGATCTCAAAGGATGTGCAGATTTATATGAGTGAGCAGGTCCCTGGCCATATAAGGCTTTCGATGCCTGAAACATCACATTGAATCGAACTGGGGAACAAACTGGTAACTGGCCAGTGTAGGGAATGATGCACTGGTGTTATATGTTCCAGTCTGCCTGCTTCAGTTAACACCCTGGCTGCTGTGTTCCGGACCAACTGCCGTTTTCAAACAGTCTTCCAAGGCAGGCTATACTGCAGTGTTCTTATTTGAAAGTGACCAGACCTGGCTCCTTGAGAGAAGGGTAGAGTTGGCACAGCAGCTGAAAACGGCAATAGGCACTCCTGGCCATTCTAAATGTAGGAGTCACCCCCAAACTGAAATGGACTTTTGTGGGGTTGGGTGTTGTAGCAGTTTCTTATCAGTTTCTTAAAGCGATAGGCTATCATTTTTGAGGCCCTTAGGGTCCCCCCACAGTGTTAACCCAGGCATCCCCAAACTGTGGCCCTCAAGATGTTTTGGCCTACGACTCCCATGGTCCCTAGCTAACAGGACCAGTGATCAGGGATGATGGGAATTGTATCCAAAACATCTGGAGGGCCGAAGTTTGGGGATGCCTGGTGTAACCCCATTCAAAACAGGTTACATATTTGAAGGTTTCCTAAACACCAGCCACCAGCACCTTTCCCCTTCCTCAATTAAGCTTTTGTTTGTTCACCCTCGTCCTCATCCAATCCTATACTGACATCAGTATTTCAGGAATGAGGAACACAAAAGACATCTGGGTGTCAATCACATACTGATGACATGCCCCAGCCCATAGACCGATATCTGGGCAAGTCTTCTGATCCCCCTCGGTTCCCTCCCAGTGAGCGGTGCTCTTCAAGACTTGTGAGAGAAGCGAGCAAGCAACCAATCCTTTCTTCCCTCTGTCTCTGTATTTGTCCTCTTTGCCGCGGAGGCTGCAAATGCCTATTTTTAGATGATATCTAAACATTTCACATGTAATAGTTATTGCAAAGCAGCTGTGAGTACATTTTCATGAAAACACCTGAAGGCCAAGCCAGATACTGTTTTCCTCTCCCCAAGGGAGGATTTTAAATCTTATTCAGTTAATTTGAAACAACACTTGAATAGTTTGCTCAGCCTTGCACAGTAAAAGCACTGATTTACGACCACAGCGACTTTAATGATAGCTTTATTATATTACATTATTTATTGCTGGGGATTCAAACAAATGAATACTAAATACAAAACCAATAATAGACCTTCCCCGCTCTCTTTTAAAAGTGGTTTCATTCCTTCTTCCTTCAGTGTTCTTCACCAAAGTGAATCTATGACACCACATTGGCTCTTACTGATGTTGTACAGTGTTGTGCTAGTTTCTTCTAGACAGGAATTCCTTTAATGATGCTTTCACATGTCCTGCATCAGTTTTGTGGCTAACTTTTCTGGCAAGTGTGCCATAGGGCAAATTCCACATTGTGTTGAATTATGTAGCTCCTTTTGCCAGGTTTTTCCTGTAATACACTGAATACGGGGGAAAACAGACCAGAGTATAGGTGGCGTTCTATGGCACAGCCTAATCCAGTCCTCAGGACTCATAGCTACTTTCTCGGTGCTCTACAGTCTTTTGTTGTTCATGCCACTTTTTGAAACCATGACGCAGGCTGCCCATATCCTATGGTTATAACTCAGAGCAACACAGTTCCAGATTGCAGTCTGATGTTTGGAACAGGGCAACTTGGGGCAGATCCACACCAAACATTTGAAACACACTCAAAGCACATGACTTACCTCAAAGAATCACGGGAACTGTAACTTCCCCCTCAGAGAACTACAGTTTCCAGCACCATTAACAGTTGTCAGAATTCCCTGTGAGAATTCATTTTCTCTAAAAGCGTATGATGTGGATTTGCCCTTTGTCATCAATACACAAAAGGAGCATATATCCTCTGCTTCTATTCTCCCGCACCCTGTGCTCTAGTTTTGTACAGAAATCAGTCATTTGGACCTACATATGAATGTCCCTTGTCCCAAACCTTGCTTCTTAACCATTATTTCACTTCTGAATGTGTTTTGTCTATTGGGTATTCGGTCTGTGCACTACGGAAGCTCAGTCAAGCAGTTAAACCCACCACAGGAAACAGCTATTTAGCACAGTTATCTTCACCAACGCACACTCTTTATACACATATTATTTATAGGTGTTACAAGAAATCTTCACTCTCTGAACCCAGAGAGGGTTCTTTGCCACAAAATCCTTGCTGTGCCAAAATCCACAAGTCACGTTCTGAGTTCAGTTGCTTGTGAAGTCCAGCAAGCCTTTACAAAGTCTTCAGTCTTCCACAGTTCCAATTCTCCACACCACTCCAAACTCTCTGCGCTATCCCACACTGAATGCTGTAACCTGAGATCCTTATCTACCCAGCATTACATGCCATTGCTGCCCAGAAACACTGATGCTTGCAGCTCCATTGAAAATGAGTCATCTCTGTTGACTCATGGAGAATTAACAATCCCCCCCCCCAACTTTCCTTAACTTTGCTTTGTAGGGATCAAACTACTGTAGATTGTTACCACTGGTCTGTACTGCAGACATCTGTGGATGGCTGCCATGTGCTTCCACAAGCTCAGACTAATCAATAGTATAAGTTCTTTGCATGAAGAACAGTCCTATGCAGTGATATCCCTGCTTTTCACAAGATTACAATATACTCCCTGCTTTTCACAAGAATACAAGTTTGGACTGCATGTCTGAAACTATATTTTGTATTTTGCACCCAAGAGCAATCTACCTGTGTTCTCCTTGTTGCTGCATGGAACTATGCACAAATCAGACCTTTGAATTTAGTAAGTAAAGCTTTAAAACTTAATTAACAGTGTGTATACTCTTTTCATTGGTAGAGGGGTAGAAAGAGGGGGCAAGCTCACCCTGAACTGCTATTTCCAGTTTTGCAAGTTCTTGACTGAAGCTGCTGAATTACAGTGGTGCATTTGTGCCATTTGCATTTAAAGCGGGTAGGCAACCAAAGGCCCATGGGCCACAAGCGGCCCACGGGGGTTGTTTAACCAGCCCACGAGCTGTCCCTGAACTGAGCCGCCCGCTTGGCGAGTCCCCGTGTGCTGCACTAAACTTGCGCAGCGCAGCATGGGGACTTGCTTCCGCAGCGCTGAAAATTGCGTCTGCGCAGACACAGACACCATAAATCACATCTGCGCAGATGCCAGAAATCGCGGGTGTGGACGCTCATGCACGCACGCGATCCAGCCCACAGAGGGATCTCTGCTGGAGTGAACCAGCCCAGGCCAGGCCAGGCCAGGCAAACCTTGCCGACCCCTGATTTAAAGCCACTTCCCTTCTCCTTCTCCCTGCATTTCCCCTGGACTTGAGCACTGGAAATAAATTCAAGATTTGCTCATGGAAGGGTATACAAAATGGTCAGAAAATTATTTCATATTGATTTTTATATGAAATTGAATTATTGTTGAGTTAAGAGGGATTCAGGTAAAGTTAGCTATGTTTTTCATACAGCTGGTTGTTCCTGCAGTCCCTCCTCTGTATTTACTGGAAGCCTGTTTCAAGATTACATTTAGTGACTAGACACCATAGCCTGAATTCTGAATAAGGAGAAATTGGACACCGCACAGGTACCCACTGATAGGCTAGGTTGAGTGGTGAGAAAAGAAATGGAGTCATCCAATTTGAATAATCCAATTTAAATCCCAGGGTGCTGCACAAATCATTACACATTATTTAGAAAGCAAAACAAACTGATGGAGAGATGATGGCTAACAAAGCAGAAATTAATCCAAAATAATATATGTGAGTGCTGGGGAAATGTCAGTCAAATGGAAGCTCAAGACAATTTTGATTAAAACCAGGAGAAAGAAATGAGTTAACTGTGCTCCGTGTTGATAATAAGCAACATTAGAAGGCATATTGTAGTCAGTGACAGTTATACATGAGAAGAATGACACTGATACAGAAATAATTGGAGAAATTAGTTGCCTGACATCCATGAGAAAGCATTGCTTCCAATAATGTTAAATATGCAATCAATCAACTGGAGCACGGACATTATCGTGGGAAGGATGAAAAAGAACACTCTTAAGTGATAAGTTCTTACTAATGACCTATAGAAACTATAGGCTATTGAAGCCGTTTGTATTCTATGGCTTAATGTGGACAAGAAAAATACCAGCAAGAGCTCCCCCTAGCAAACAATTACAACAACAATGTTCAATAAAATCTACTATCCTCAAAGGAATGACATTGCGGTGACCCACAGATATATTACAAATACTGATTCAGGCGCAGTAAACCATGGGCGCTTGGAAAGAAACAACAAAACACAGTGCATTGCACAGGAACCTCTTCTAGGGAGTTAACATTAAGAAATGCTCACATTATTATAAAGGATCTACAAACAGCAGTTCTCTTGCCCAACAGCTGCACATTCTACCACTTAGAAGGTGTCTGGGCAGCTGGCCCATTTAATAAAGACTTTGGTCAAGAAGGATCCTAAATGTATATATTGATGGGCTTGATTTCCCTGCTAAGTATGTTTCTGAAAGGTGATAATCACAGCCCTCAACAATTAGCAAGTCAGTTGATCATTGAATACTCAATATATAAATTAGGGGCCTTCCAGGAATTTGTGTTAGTACTCATCAAAACAATCCTCATCAGCTTCCAGTGATGAGAGTACCATTTAATTGCAGGCAAGGGCCAGCAGGTTTGTTTGAAATGCACTGGATTGTGGCCAACTGACAATGTGTATAAGCTGTGTTGTAAAATGCCTGCACTGGTTGCCAGTTCATGTCTGGGCTCAAGCCAAAGTATTCACATTAGTGCTTAAAGTCCTGAAGGACTTAGGCTCCAAATATCTGAAAGACTGCCTCTATCCTCTATTGAGCCTTTGGGGCATTAAATTCCACAAGGTAGTTCCATGACCTCAGAGGTTCTGGCAGCTTGGGAGAGGGCCTTCTCCGTGGCAGCCCCTAAGGTTGTTTAATAAAATGACACCATATTTAGCAAGAAGGTTTCTGTAGTGGATTTGGTGCGTAGCATTTGTCCTTCCAACTATTTTCTTTTCTTCCAGCACCTCATGTAAGGAAGAAACATACAGACTGCTAAAGGTTGTTTTACATCTTGGCATTGTTTTATGCTTTGATTTTTTTTAAGGAACTGCCAGTAGGATTTTGATGCTGGTGCCCCATAGATGGCTTTGAATGTCTCTCAGCTTTCATGACTTCATGTTTTGCAAAAGGGATAGAAATATTTTTATTCTTTGCCTTAGCAGCTGCGAGGGCTTTTAGTGCAGTGCTCTGGGTAATTGTGTGTGTCTGAAATATTTATATGTTAGCCCATTGATCTCCGACAGCCCGTTTTGTAGTGCCTTTCATCATGTGACTGTTGGCTATGAGGAACACCTGCTGAGCTTTGCAGTGCCAAAGTTTGCACTGGCATATAAAAGGGTTCCTTCCTATACTAATATGTCAATATTAGCTACTGAACAGCTAGAACAATTTCTGTTCAGAGAAATTGCTAGTTCTGCTCTGTGTTTGGCAAAGTGCTAAAAAATAAATAGAAAATCATGTGGGGAAGTTAAATGGATGGGACTGGTGCAATCGAGCGGTGGGGGAAGGGGCTAAGGCAGGCTTCCTCAACCTCGGCCCTCCGGATGTTTTTGGCCTACAACTCCCATGATCCCTAGCTCGCAGGACCAGTGGTTAGGGATGATGGGACTTGTAGTCTCAAAACAGCTGGAGGGCCAAGTTTGAGGAAGCCTGGGATAAGGGACCACTCTGCTGGTGCCAAAACCACTATATGAAGCCATAAAAGGATGTTAGACATTAATGCCCCAATCAAGTTAAGAGGATTGATAGATATTAGAAGGCTTCTGTACAATGGGGGCATAGGAAAAGGGGGTGGTCCGCCCCAGGTGCCATCATGGAGGGGGTGACAAATGATCAAGGAACAATTACTGACCTACTAGGGCGGTTCATAAAAAACTTGTTGTTTTTTTTAAAAAAAAATGCCTGCTCCGAAGGTCGTATCTTACTACACTAGGGATTATATAGCCATTTATGAAATTTGATGCATATCAGTTAATATCTTGACCCTCCTCCACAAAAATAGCTGTTTACTTGGCCGTTTTCCTATGTCGTGAAGGCTGAAATTTCAATTCAGTGGAGCAGGGTCAAGATATTAACTGATATGCATGAAATTTCAGATATATTTATATAATCCCTAGTTTAGTAAGATAAGACTTTTGGAACCGGCCTACTGCCCTACCCTCCACTGGGCTTCCTGGTTCCTGGAAAGTCGGTCTATGTGAAGAAAATGAGACTAGGCCGAGTAGATTTGGCCCTGGCCTGGCCTGGCCTTCGCCCCGCCCTCTGCCCACAGCTGATTGGCCAGCTGGGTTGGGGGCGGGGCAAAGGCAAGGCAAGGCAAGGCAAGACCAAATCTACTCGGCCTAGTCTCATTTTCTTCACATAGGCCGACTTTCTGGGCTGCTGAAGAGGCCTGCCAAGGCCACTGCCTGTCCTGCACACCCCCATCAGGCCGCAACCCCCCTCCAAAAAACCTCTTCTGCCCCCAAAAGTGGAGCGCTGCTGCCTTGTTTTGCCCACGTGTGGCGCTGGGAGGAGGAGCTCAGCGCCACCCTGGGCATTCGGCAGGCCGGCCTCCCCTTTGCCCCCAACCTCCCCTGCATTACGCTAGGACCACCCCCCCAAAAAAAACCCAACCAGTTGTGTAATTAAAAGAAGATAAGAAAAATCAGCAAAGCAATTCTGTGGCTAATTGAACAATTCCTTTAAATAGGGTCTATTAATGAAGTTCACACTTTTGACAACCAGTCTGATGCTTTGGCAGAAACATATTCCTAGACACAAGACTTTTATTTTTTTATTTTTTTAAAGCCCTTTCAGTCTGCCATCTCGAGGCTAAGTACAGCAAACTGTACATTCCCATCCCTCTCCCCAAGGCTGGATTATTTACTTGTGTATCTGTGTATCTATTAGGGACTATTCTCTCGCCTTTCCTTTGATATCTATGTTACTGATTACTTCTGCCGTTTTAATTTCAGAGAAAGTGTTTAATTTAAAAAAGGATCTGTACTATAGAATAACATTGGTAACAATACATTGAAGAAAAGTAAATATTTTGGGGAGGGTGGTCCGAGAGCCCTAGCGCCACCATCCCAAAGAGGATAAAATGGGCGGACTTTGGTACTCTTTTGTCCTCCCCTCCCTCAATGTCTTTCTCTCTATCTGAGCTGGCTGGCTGCCTGTTACGTTACATGTGGGAAAGCCCGTGTGGGGTTCCTCTGTGTAAAGTCTTCAAGCTGTTCCTGCTCACGCCTGACCAATCTGCCCCATTGTCAAAATTTTATCTCCCCCCCCACCTCCAGTCTCCGTTGTTGTGTGTCCTGGCTGAGGGGAAAAAACAGAAGACACATGGCCATCGGTCAGGGATGGTCTAGTTGAGATTCCTGCATTGCCCCAGGGGTTTGGCTAGATGACCCTCAGGGGGCCCTTCCAACTCTACAATTCTCTGGTGCAGGCTTGTGCAGAGTTTTAGGTACAAGTTGGATGCAAGGAGTGTATAGGATTGCAGCCCATCTTATGCACCGTCGGCTCGGGAATAAGTCTCAATGAACATGAGACTAGATTTCAATCAATCAATAACCTTTATTAGGCATGACAAATTCAAGAGCTTCAGAACAAAATTATGGATAAAACATTCACATTGTAGACTTCATGAAATAAAATACATATGAATTAAATTAATATTTTAAAACGATATATCAATTTTCGATTAGCATCCCCTGGTCCTCTCCACAGTGGCCCAATCTCTCTGCATGAACCGAGCACAAAAACTCAGCCACCACTAAAGTAACTCCATCATTATTATCCGACAGTAACCCCTGAATAGTTGGCAATGCAGCGATCGATGCATCCACCTGCAAAGCACCCAGCAATCGCCTTCTCGCATTAATACCATAATTGCAGGAAAAGGAAATGTGGTCCAATGTATCTGGTTCATTCTTCCCGCATTTACATAAACGTTCGGCTTTTGGGAGAGCTAGATATCTTCCTTCTGTCTCCATAGAGGGGAACCCGTTGAATCTAGCCAACATGAAGAGCCTTCACCCTTCCTGACTCTTCAAGTTTGCCATATATCCCACTTTAAAGTCTCTACACATAGGGAGGTTCAGGTATAAAGGGGAGCAGGTCTTGCGCCCCGCCACCGATGAGACTAGATTGCTGCTGTGCAGTCCTGTTTTTTAAATAAATGTTTTCCTTTTCAGATAATACAGAAGATGGTGAAATCACAATAAATAAAACCTCCCCTTCAGTAGTTTCAAGCACTACTACAGGTTCCACATAATATCTGTACTGCATTGTTTACTGTGACAGAACCTGCACTTTGGAACTCCCCGCCTATTGCAACAAAGCACGTGCCTTTGCTAGACTCTTTTCGGGCACCTGCTAAAAGCATTCTTCTTTAGGCAAGCATACCTAGATGCTTAGGAAGTCGAAATAATTTTAATCTTAATATTTTAGCTTCTGTATGTTTTAAAGTAGTGTTGCTAATTTTTCTTGATTTTACTGCTGTGGTGTTTTTTTGGTTTTTTTTGTTTTGGTAAACCACTTTGCAGGTTTTTAAAATAAATTGTATTAAATAAGTAAACAATAAATATAAATAAAATAACACAAGCCAAAACACAATCCATCCTGTAAATTTAAGTATCGGCCCATAGTCGCCTACTTGTTATCAGAGGCCCAGAATCCACATTCCTTTGTAAGAAAATATGAAATATCGTAAAACCATTTTTGCAGGCCAAAAAAATCAAAAATCAATGTGTGTGTAGTGGGGGGGTGACAAGAAATTTTCCACACTGGGTACCACCTGACCTTCTTGGACTGGGAAAAATGAGCATTAGTTTGATGTTCATCCAACTGCCCGTTCAAATGAGAATGTTGTCTATCTGCAGCACATTGCTTTGAATGGGCCAAATCATCTGGTATGTGTTTAACGCCACATTCTTGTGCAAGTAGGTGCACATTAATACCCTCCTTACATGCAACTAGAGCTGGATCAGTGCCTCAGAGCTTCAAGTTTCTGACCAAATGGTAAGGTTTACAACAAAATGGACATTTATCACCGTCTATTTAACATTGCCCTCGGCGCAGAACGAAACCTTCGGTTCTTGATGCCAGACCAGTTATTGCATCTTGGCTTAATTCACTTCATTCACTCACTCCATAAAATAGACTTCTTGCATTTGGCAGACTAAACAAGAAGTGATGAGGCACTTAGAGAAATTACGTTTCTACATTATTTCATAATAAGATGTTAATGATATAAGAATCATACCAGTCATACAGTTTTGGTCCATGGGAAACCACATGGATGAGTGTGAGGCTTGGAGATGCCAGAGGCCAGCCTCCTCTGACTGACATGTTAATGTATCGATGGCTCCCTGTGTGAGTATAAAAACTTTTATCACATTATATACAGCTTTTATTAATTCTTCAGCACTGGGTAACTCAGAGCCCAACAGTGTTATCTAAAATGACAAATTAGAGGTTTTGGCTCATCATGCACTTTTTAATTCCATGCTTGTCTTCTGCAAAATCTTCCGCTATATATTTTGCTTGCACAAAGCATAGATGCAGCACAAAGCTTTAAAAAGTTATAGATTAAAATCTCATTTGGAATCAATAGAATTATACAGGAATTATACAGGAGAAGGCTATTGCCCTCATGTCTTGGTTAGGAGCTTTGCAGAAGCAACTGTGGAAGACTGGAAACTAGATAATCCTCTGATCTAGTCCAACAGGACTCTTGCATTCTCCTATTCTTTGGGCACAAAACCCCTATAATACTAGCAGTCTCTTTGCTTTTGCTGATGTACATCTTTGTCCAACTCCGCTTCAGGACACATCCAGGAGAATTGTGAGAATTGCCTGTGTAGTAATGAGCAACTGGATCTGCGAAGGTACCTTAGTTCCATACCCTCAAACATTTCTCCAATGAAAACAGGGACATCCTGTTCTACATCAGGAAGCTTCTTCTGCATTTGATCTCTCGCAAACATAGACATCATATACACATCTACAGTGGTACCTCGACTTACGAATGACTCGATAACCGAATTTTTCGACTTACGAATGGGGCAAATGGTCGCACGCTTACGAATTTCTTGACATCCGAACGGAAACTGCGGCAGTTTTAGATAGGGTTTTTTTTTACTTACAAATTTTTAGATGGGGTTGCTTTGACTTACGAATTTTTCTGTTTCCAATGCATTCCTATGGGAAATCGCGTTTCCAATGGCGCTTTTCGACTTACGAATTTTTCGACCTGCAAAGGTGCCTTCGGAATGGATTAAATTTGTAAGTCGAGGCACCACTGTACATCAGTGTGGTGATGATGATAGAAACCGTGCAAATGATCAGGAACATATAAGACCTATTGAACTCAGTGGAACATAGTTCTGAGTAAAAATGCTTAGGATTGGAGTGGGAATTACATGATATTGAAAGTGTGGAGATATGCTGTACCAAAAGCGCAGACAAGTACAGGATCAGATGATTCTGTTTTCAGAGGGGAAATTAGTTTGTAAATTAAACTCTTAGTTATTAATGGAAAGCTAAGTGTTTCCCAAAAGTATGTCCGCATCCACCCAAACACCATAACTAATCAATGATCTGTAGTTGGCTGATGATGGTGACGATGATGATGATGATAAACCTATTAGCTTTGAGAGGGAATTTTGTGTATGTGTAACTGCACCACAAGGCTGCTTGCTATATACATCCATGCAGGATTACCTATTTAGTCATGAGTTGGTGACTTTTTTTTTTAAAAAAAGCATTGAGCAAGATAGGATTGGCAGGAGAAAATGTTGTCAAGGCAATGTTGTCATCAGCCTGGAGAAATCATTTCACGACGACGGCAAAATGGCTGTGAAATAATCCTTATAATGCATATGCTCTGTGTAACCAAAGTAAATGCGGTCAACCGCCATACATCAAGATGTGTTTTGAGATACACATTTCACTTGGTGTGCCCTGTAGCTAATGAACATCTGAGAAGGTGAGTCACCTCATCCATCACCTCCTCCGTCTCCGGGCCCTGTAGCTCTAAATCAAGCTGATGCTGAACACAATATAACAGGACTGACAAGGCCTACACAGAGACAAGCTTCTGATGTCGGAGGATGAATGAAGTGAAATAATTGGGCAAATACACCTGGTACAACACCTTCTGTGTGCTGGCGTCGCACATGCGCCTACCTCACAACCTGGTTCTGCATCTGAAAGAAGAACATCGTTTACTGAATGTAACCAAATACCAAAAATATTGAGCATTTGCAAAGTAATATTCTATAACACACCATCAGGAAATTTTACAGAAGAGCATAAACGAAAAGGCCAAATTTATGTTTGATGGAATAAACTGCTAACACTCTCTTGATGCTGTCATTGGATGTGTTTCCTAATTACTTTCATCAGCATATATATTTTTTAGCAAGAAACACAGTTCTCTGATTTGATATAACTTGATTCATCAGATAGTTTTACAGACAGCAAGTGATTAACCAGAATGATATGATGACCTTGATGCATATAATTTTTTACACCAGATTTTTCCAGTCATACCAAAGTTGTGCTTGATTTTTTTGAGATCGGAAGCATAGCTGATTAAAAAAACAACAACAACCCATAAGCCAGGTTAAAATATGCTAACTATAGTAAACAAATAACAAATCTTCATCAGAACTGTTTTGGCTTCTTTTTCAAAGCTTCTCTGTTGCACTCTATGCTCTCTAGATCTAACTGCCCTTGATGTTAACAGTGACTGACATTGTTATAACTAATTCTTATGCTATCTCCACATTCAATAAATTGGGTTCTTTTATCCTGCCAAATCTGATCCGCGATTTAGCCAAATTGCCACCCACTTGTTTTGCTTTGCTTTCATTGTTGCTTAAGACAGATCCAAAGTAATTATTTGGTGTTTAATACTATTTTGTTATCCACTGCCTCTAATTTCCCACTATCTTGCCTAAGCGGATAAGTTTTACTTTGGCCTCCTGGTGGTTTAAAAGCTTTCCATCTTTTATTTTTCTTGGTGCCACTAATTGTTTTTTTGTTTTTTTAACGTGCTACAGTAGACCTTTGGATCAATCACTGTAAATGATTCGTATTTACTCTTGGTGTTCCTCTCTTCTTCTTAGA
Source organism: Zootoca vivipara (assembly GCF_963506605.1). Classification (NCBI taxonomy): domain Eukaryota; kingdom Metazoa; phylum Chordata; class Lepidosauria; order Squamata; family Lacertidae; genus Zootoca; species Zootoca vivipara. The sequence continues at coordinate 9,443,309 of NC_083279.1, read as the reverse complement.
GACAATTCAAGACACTTAAGCCTATTGATATCAACGGTGTATTTAAATCTCTCTTAGATTGTGGCCCTTTACAGCTTTGCCTTACATTCTGCTGCTCTGAGTTCTTAAAATTTAGAGAAGCATTTAGTTCCTAAGCAGATCACTAATTTGAGCTGCACAGACTCAAAAGGGATGAACAGGGTGATGTATTGCAGATGTTCTGCATTTAATCATAGTTAGCTGGGTTATATTTTTTGTACCAAAGTTGGCACTAAACATGGCTAGCTTTGATTCACAAGTCCAGAGGCGGTTTTAGGGTAGCATGGCCAGTTTGGCTACAGGGGTGCCACAACAATGGTGTTGATTGGAGCATGAGAGGCAGGGGGTACTGAATTTTAGCATCACACAGGGCGCCGCTGAAATTTGAGAGCCCAAATTCTGCCACTGACAAGTCCCTTCCAACCTAAGTCAAAGGCAAGTAAAGCAATTGGCCTTAGTAGGAGAGAGAAGAGGATGCTTCATTGTGCCTCCTCAAAGCAGTAAGCTACAGCCTTCAAAGTCTGCATTTAAAGCACCTCTCGCCACAAATACCCTCCATGGACATTAATGGAGCCCTGAACTCCACACTGAACTCAGGCACTCTGTAATCCTGAGAAATGGGCATGGGTGTCCATCATTGAAGTTCAGTTCCTTGTTCTAACACAGGGGTAAGCAAACTTTTTAAGCAGGGGGCCTGTCCAATGTCCCTCAGACCTTGTGGGGGGCCAGACTATTTTTTTGGGGGGGGGGAATGAACCAACTCCTATGCCCCACAAATAACCCAGAGATGCGTTTTAAATAAAAGGGCACATTCTACTCATGTAAAAACACGCTGATTCCCAGACCGTCTGTGGGCCAGATTTAGAAGGCAGTTGGGCCGGATCCAGCCCCCAGGCCTTAGTTTGCCTACCCATGTTCTAACACATGAGATTAGATCAGCTGCAGTTTGAGCTAACCAGGGTTAGCATTAACATTGGTGCAGATGTAACAACGCATCTTAGCTCTGAAAAGGGATTGGAGGAGATATTTATGTATGAAAGGGGAGGGGAGAAGAAAGGGAAGGGCATACCCAGTGATGATTATGAGGTAAAAAATATTACAGCTGTAATCCTCCTTACTTACAAAAAAAAGTGTTAGAGAGGCACGTTACGAAAAAATAATGAGTAATGAGCCAAAGTTAAGCACCTTTTAGTCCTATTTGATCTAACTGGAAGTGATTGACAAATTTGCTTAACTCTGCCATTGAAATCAATGAGACATGGGAATCTTTGATAAGGTTCATTGTATTATGTGCACCTGACTGTTTTGCTCTTTTCTGCTATATTTCAAGATGACCAAAACTCTTTCTTCAGCACAGACCTAGCTAGAGCTTGAAAGATATTTCAGTAGCTTAAGGAGCGACCAGCCATCAAAAGCTGTTAACTGGAATCCTGTTGTCAACCATTAAGAATACAGAAATCTAGTGGGCAAGTGTGTCATTTGGCATAGCACAGGCTTAAAATAAGTATTGAATGAGAAGAGAGAGAGAAAACTTCAGATAGAATGCAAGTTCCTGATTTATTTTATTTTATTTAAATTTTATTTTTTTGATAAGTACAAATAAATAGTATTTCCCCACAAGTTATAGCTCTGGCTAAAGGACCTGCTATATTAAATGGCAGATAAAGTTTTTTGATACGGCTTTAAACTTTCCTATCTCTGATACTGATCTCATTTATCAACCCTACAATAAAATGTCTTCCAAAGTCAATTAACTTCTCCTGTTAGACCAGCCTACTATCTAGTATGACAAACGTTAAGGAGAATTACAGATTCTGAAATAAACTACAGTATCTGATTTAGAAGTAAGACACTAAATATTTGGCTCCACATCCTAAAACCTGGTTAATAAAAGAATCAGGTTTATGCCGATAGTCCTTTAGAATGGCAGGATCCCTTTCATCTTGCCATTCTATCCTCTTGAAAATTGTTCTACTTCGCCAAGCCATAGGAAGCTTCAGGAGGGACAGCGCCCCACTGCTCATTTGGCATGAGGAAGACTGGTGGGCGGAAGCCTCCATACGGGGATTATGATATGAACCACAAATGGCCAATCCTGGAATTATTTGATGACATGCCAGAGAACTGTGACTTAATCTGCTTCATCATGACAATTGGTTTGAGTGGTTTTTAATGAAAATATTTCAAAATAGCTCATCTTTCAGGCAAATCATTTCAAGGTTGATATCGGATATCGCTTCCTTTGCTGGAAATCTCATTGTAATTAGCACAACAGATACTTAAAGCTTGAGCTGGGATTTAATTCTGTAACGGGAGAGCTCTAGGATGATGTGACACTTGCCTTATGTATTTTTTATTGTAACATTTAATTGCACATTAAATATGTATCAAATTTGACAAAGACAAAGTGAATCTCAGAGAATAAACAACTCAACTTAATTCTGTTGCTTTGTAAAAGAAATGAGCCCAACACATTCCTTTCTTTGCCTCTTGGCGAGCAAACAAAGCAGGGGGTGAGATCCTGTGGCCCTGCTCCTTCAGTTTCTGCTGTTGTCACCTTCCAATTTGCGAAAGGTTACTGTGTGAGGCTGGGAGCCATTTGCATTCGTGTCTTGGCCTCCGTGATTTTCCAGGGTTCCAAAACAGCTTTGCAGGCCTGTTGTGGTATTGCTAACGTGTGTGAACGTCAAAAAGTTATGAGTGTTATTTTCAGGGCCGGCTCTACGGCCAGGCTGGGTGGCGCAGGGCGCCATGGCGTTGGCCCGCCAGGGGGGGCGGCATGCAGCTGCGCCCGCCTGGCTGCTCCGCCGTGCAGCAGTGCCATCGGTAGCAGCGCTGCGCGCTAAGCCCGCCCACCTGTTGCGCAGAAGCGCCCTCGGCGGCCACACTGAGCCCACCCGCCTGCCTGCCTGTCGGTCGCGCTGGAAAAAGGGGCGTCGGGGGGCGCCGGAGGGATCCGTCGCACCACGGCGCCAGGGCGCCAAAGGTGCTTAAGACGGCCCTGGTCATTTTACTATCAAGAATATGCGTAACACTTCCCTGTTGTTGAAATTAGTAGGCCCCAGAAGCACTTGATATTGGCTCGATTGTCCCCAGTAATAAACACACACACACACACACACACACACACACACACACACACACACACTGTGGTAGAATTGCTACTATTTGTTGTAAAGTATATAGTGAGAGGAGTCTTCTTTTGCCGGTCATTTATATTATATTATGTTATGTTTTATATTATATTATGTTATGTTGTTATGTTATGTTATGTTATGTTATGTTATGTTATGTTATGTTATGTTATGTTATGTTATGTTATGTTATATATTATATTATATTATATTATATTATATTATATTATATTATATTATATTATATTATATTATATTATATTATATTATATTATATATTATTCATGAAATGATCCAGTTCTGCTGAAAGCGATACATGAATGAGAAACATTTATGAGTCAAAGGTCCAAGAGTGTCTCGAGTCATTATGATTCTCCGTGTTTTCTGTTGAAATCAAAGACCTCACTGCTCTCTTTTGAAGTCGCTGCTGTTGGTTTATGGAGCAGTCAGTATACCTGGAGATTTTTCTTTCTTTTTTACTATAAACATTGATTACTTTACAAAGGAATTGAGGGAAGCCTCCTATAACCTAAGAACTACTTCGCTGTCACTGTGCCACAATGTCTTGGAAGTTAAGTTTCCTTGATAAAAAATTAAGGTGACTTTCAATATTGAAAGAGATCCCACAACTTCTCAGGGTAACTTGGAAATAATTCTATAGAATGTTTTGCATGTCCTTTACAAAACCTGTGCCCACATGTTAATTTGTGGAAACCATCTAAATTCATGAGGAGGAATCCCAATGTTACTGCCAGAGCTCCTAGCTGGCCAAGGTGTTGAAAACAGGGTGATAGATAAGACGGGCCCTTGATCTAATCCAGTTGTTGTGTGAGTGGAATTGTGTGAGCTCACATGTGCAAGAGAACTTCCTTTCCCTCTCTTTCCCTTGTGTGTCCCTGGGGTGGGGTGGACCCAGAACAGGATGCAATCTGACTATCCACCCTTTCTTTCTCTTTTGATTACCCTTTGGAAGGTACATTCTTACCCTTCTTTTTCTATTGATGTTCAATTTGTTCAGTTATGTTCTGTAAGTATAAAAAGAAAAGGAAAGAAAATGCCAGCATTTTGAAATATGGCATTGAATCCAGACTTAGTATTGCTTAAGGCAGACCCAAGTGACTCTAAGCATGACTAAGTCTGGATCCTGTGAGGGATTCCCTGTTTTCCACCCCTCACTGCGTTAACAACAGAGGCTCTCCCTGTGCTTCTCTACAAACGGGAGAAATAATAATAATAATAATAATAATAATAATAATAATAATAATAATAATAATAATATATTATTATTATTTATACCCCGCCCATCTGGCCGGGTTCCCCCAGCCACTCTGGGCGGCTTCCAACAGAATATTGAAATACAGAAATCCATCAAACATTAAAAGCTTCCCTAAACAGGGCTGCCTTGAGATGCTTTCTAAAAGTCTGGTAATTGTTATTCTCTTTGACCTATGGTGGGAGGGCATTCCACAGGGCGGGCGCCACCACCGAGAAGGCCCTCTGCCTGGTTCCCTGTAATTTGAGAAAGCCTCCAGTGTCCAAATTGGACTTGTCTCCAGGGTACCTCAGGCTCTGCGTTCGAAACCTATTGCCACCAGTGGGGTCTCCCTCCCATGGATCCCTACTGCTACAATGTGCCTCTCCCTTAGGCACATGTGGCTCCTTTGGCTTCGCTACCCAGCCCTTTGTATGACAGGAGAAAAAGCAAACAGTTTTCTCTTCCACGGGAAAGCTTTGTTCTCGCCTCTTAGTCACACCTCGGAAGGTACTGAGACACTGCCAGATTCCATGAACGTTTAGGCACATTCAACTTTATTATTTAACTTGATTTCTCCGGTTCTTAAAAGCGCCTATCTTCTTTTCATATAACACAGACTTGTTAATACATCTCCTGCATCCCTCCCTAACCCTCCACTCCCCAACTGCCTTTCAACGGTTGTTCCCCCTCCATTTAGAACGCCCTCTAGCTCCGCCTCCCAGAGAACACCTGCCTATCATGGGAGTGATAGATTAACCCATGATGAACCGGAATCATCATCAGGCACTATTCCGCCACAGATCCAACCCATAACAAACAGATAAACTAGGGCTGTCTTAATCATAGGCGCTAGGGCTGCAGGGTGCCGGGTTCTCAGGGGTGCCAGGCCAAGAGTCCGGGATCCGAGAGTTGGAGTCTGGGGAAGAGCCCACCCGTCGGTTGGAGCACTGCAGCGGGCTCTTCTGCTGTGGGCGGCTCTGCGCCACATGTTCAGGTCATAGCTGCCAAGTTCCAGCCTGAGAAATAAGGGACTGGACCGGAAGTAGCAGACCGGAAGTAGCGCTGCCGCCATTTTGGAATTGGGCGGAGCATGCTCAGAAGCTACTTTTGATGCTGCTTTGCCCTGTTCCAAAATGGCCGCCGCACCAGAAGTCACGCTGCAGCCATTTTGGAACTGGGCAAAGCAGCATCAAAAGTTGCTTCTGAGCATGCTCCGCCCAGTTCCAAAATGGCCGCCGCGCCAGAATAAACCGGGAAAAAACAAAAAAATCCATTTTTTCGGCTGGGGATAGCTGGAAAACCAGGGTTTTCCCGGGGAATACGGGAGACTTTGCAGCTATGGTTCAGGTGTGAGCAAGCCAGCGAGGCGCTGAGGCAGCCAGCCAGCTCCACCCTCCTGTGCGTAGGGCTGTGGAGAGGCCCGTCCATTGCACACTGCTTACACCACGAGGTGCCCGGTTTCGCTCAGTCACCAACGCCAATGTGTTGGGCTCCTTATGTTTCCTGTTTGCTTTTCCTGAGCAGAAATAAGCGTGGTGTCAGCTCCCTAAAAAAAGGTCGACAACCGGGGGCGGGGGGGGGGGAGCGCCGGGCGGATCTTTGCACTTTGGTGCCGCATATGTTTAAGACGGCCCTGAGATAAACATTCATTTACCACTTTAAAAAATGATGCAATTTGGTAACAAACTTTTCTTATCGCAACTGATTGCTGAGATGCTTGTGTTTTCTTAAGTACGTCTGTCTGTTGCAGTAGTTCAGAAAAGGAGCTCCATTAACTCGGTTTCCTTATATAAATTATATTTATATTTATATTTTCTGCCACATTGGCAGACTCCTGTGTATTAACTCCATGGACTTTATAGCCGGAGATTGGCAGACGGCACTTTTGGCTCTATTCACTTTTAACTTCATTGCATTTAGGAGGTCCTTCATTCATTTGTTTCGATCTGCTGGACTTCATCTCTTCCTGGATGCTTTCCACTTGGAATCTGATTTTGTTCACCTCTTGTTTAATTATTTGTCGATTTAATTTGGCACTCAGATTAGCCACAGCAGATTCTGCAAGTTTCTGCATTCCCTTGGCACCCACCTGATAGGTGGTAGAGAGGATGGATGACTGACCAAAGTTAATTCACGCATATGTGTGTATCTGGCATTCAAATTATTTGCCTTGCTCTGTCTCTGTTACCGCTATTATTATTATTATTATTATTATTATTATTATTATTATTATTTAATGTTTTATGTGTTATGTGCTATGGCCAACCGGCTAATGCAATAAAATTTTGATTTGATTTGATATCAGTGCAATCCTATCCATGTTTCTCTGAATGGAAGTCCCACTGTGCTCAGTAGGTTTTACTTCCAGGTAAGTGTGCAAAATTCCCTACTTTTCATGTCGAGTGATTCCCTTCACATTCCGTTCTATGGAAAGAGAGAGAAATATCACAGCGAAGTCTGAGAGTGTAAGTCTGTAACACAGAGACTGAATGAAGCCAATTGAATGAACCTGGGAACTGTTAACCCACAGAAGGTGATGAACAACAGAGAGTCATGATACCTGAGGCCTTGCTTTTGACTTATGTCTACATAGATAGTGTTGCCATGACGACTCTGTGGCTTTTCTTCCCGGGGGGGGGGGGGGAGGGAAGCCGGGGAAATGTTTAGTTATTTCTCCTTTGTTCCTGAGTCGTAGAGAAAACGTATCTAGGCTGTTGTTCATCCTGAAGGACTTCAGTACTGTGAGCACATAAAGATGTAATCCATCACCCATACCCATAACACGACCTTCACCTTTGCATTGCTTTTGTGTGTGCAGGTTGGCAATGCAATTTATGGGACCCGGCAGACGTGGCTACAGAAACAGTTGCGTGAAGGATACTCCATGCTAATAACGGGAAGTGTGCTCCACACAATTACCAGGAAGTGGGGGCCACTGCTGCCATCAAGCACATCACTGACCCCACCACTAGATGTCCATGCAGGGACCACAGACGCACATGCATAAGCTCCGTCAGTTTAGATAGCCATGCCAATGCATGGACATCAGGGGGGTGGAGAGTACAGTGTGCTCAACACTGATTGGCAAGCAATATGACCTCACTTCCTGGTATTCACATGCAGGGGCACTGAAGGTTTCTGGAAGCGTAGAATCTAAAGTATATTGTCAAACTGCCTGCTTATTTAAGAGCAGTTTCTGGGGTTCTTATTATTCACAGATTATTATTATTTTTGGTTTAAAATGGCACATAGATCTTGAATATACAGTCATACCTTGGAAGTCAAACGAAATCCGTTCCGGAAGTCCATTCAACTTCCAAAATGTTTGAAAACCAAAGTGTGGCTTCTGATTGGCTGCAGGAAGCTCCTGCAGCCAATTGGAAGCTGCAGAATCCCTGTCCGACAGTCACTTCCGGGTTTGTGATTTTCGGGAGCCAAAACGATCGAGAATTAAGCTGTTCAACTTCCAAGGTACGACTGTAGTTGGAACTGATTTTACATATAATTTTGCTGGACTTCTGCCAAGTCACTTCTGTAAGCAACTTCTGTAAGCCAATAATATAAATGTTTCTTGTGCCCTTTTCTAAATGGAGAATTAAGTTTTAGTAATAGCAAAAAGTTTTCAAGGACTTTTTAAAGGACTTCACTGCACACCTTGGAGGCAACTTTTCCAACAGAAAAGACTGGCCTTTTGTGTTTATTGGAGACTAATATCCCACTGCTTAACTTTGGCTGAAGTGTGTGCCCCAAATTTTGAGACTTCTTTATCTAGAGATGAAGGTTTGGCAGTATAAAGAACTATGCCTACAGCTTGTTTATTATGCAAATGATGTCATTATTTGACATTAATGAAAGAAAATGGCTTCAAAAATTTAGAAGCTGAGATAGCATTTGCCTGCAGGAGTGATCATTTGTTTTGAAATACAATTTGTCTGGAATTGCATGGATATAATTGTTATTTTATATATATATATAATAGTGCAATGGCTTATGTGCTATATACAGTGAAGACAAGATCCGGCATCATGTGTTGCGTGTGAAGACCTTTAAACCTCCCCCTTAAATAAATTCAGACAAGACTCAAACCATTTTGACCAAACCATTGAGTCCCTGGATTCCTTTAACGGAATACCCTTCACATAGGGATGACGAGAGTGCTCCTCCGTCCCTAATCACCTGAACCAGAGCTTATCCACAACCTTACAAGTTGTGACGATTTGCTACGCGGCAGGCAAAACCCAAGTGGCACCAGCCAATCAGCCAAGAGGGGGAAATTCCTGCCGTGCCCCTGTCCCAACAACAGACGACACACGATGGCATAGCAGGGTCAAGCACACAAGCCCTAAAAGTAGGGAGAGGTGGGCGGGTGTTCCGATGCAGGCACCGAAAGAGTCTGGGTCACATGCATGGATATATGTAGGTCCCTTGATCCGATTAGCCTGCATTCCATTGGCCTGATTGAACCCTGCATCAAGGGACCTACCAATTGGGTGTTGTGGCTATTCAATCATACCCACCCACAACACAAGGGTTTGGTTGCAACACATGCCCTCTTTGAGGGAGGACCCGATCTAGCAGATGCAGCAGGACTTCACCTTCCACTCCTTTACCCTGCAGCCTCCATGCCTCCAATCTTCAGAGATGACTTTTTGGGGGGTGTACTAGAGCCTTTTTACTGTCCTTATGCCTCTCTAATTTGTATTCATGTCCAGACCCCTCTTGAGTATGCAGTGCAATTTGTGTTCCCTTTTGAACATTGCATTTAATCTAACCAAGATATGTTGTTTAATTTGCACTACTTGAAATCAATAAGAAAGGTATTCTACTGGAGCACTGGAACTTTTTGGGTGCCAGGCAGTTCTGCAAAGGAGTTCAGCAAGAGCTTTTGAATTTTGTTCAGATGCTACAAGTTGCTTTTCAACAGCTGATCTAGTTCAGGTCACCAAAAGGTCTTTCCATTGTTAGTGAGCCAAATGCTTAGAAAGAAATTCCAGCTGGTGTTTTATTCTCATACTTCATGAGCCAATTCTCTCCACCATTGCCCACCAAGATGATTCTCTTCGGTATCTCTATCATATGCAATAGTTGAAATAAAGGAGTTCCATTATAAACACCATTGCACATAAAAGCTCTTAGCAGCTATATTAGATTCATTTCTTCCCATTTAAGCTATTTGAATGTGGCAGGCTGCTGGCTTTCTTTCCCTCTCTAGATCATCAGTGCAAATGAGAACAGTTCATTCATTCCAAAATTCCATATCCCAATGGATCCATAAATGTCTAAGACAGTGATCCTGTACAGTACATGATGACCTGGGAATAAGTCTCATTGAACTCAGTGAGACTTACTTCTAAGTAGACATGCATAGGATTGCCCTGTAAGATGCATAAACTTTAAAATGACCAGATGCAAGGAAGATGCAAGAATTCCCATATAATCGAGATTTTTTTTTTTTTTTGCAAAATGGCCAGATGTAAAGAAGTATCAAATTCCAATATATTTAACAGTTAAGGGATTTGGGCAGCTGAAAAATGTGATGCAGGCATAGCTGCCAAGTTTTCCCTTTTCTCACGAGGAAGCCTATTCAGCATAAGGGAATTTCCCTTAAAAAAAGGGAGAACTTGGCAGTTATGGATGCAGGATTGGAAAGAAATGTACATACTGGAATACTTTGTGCACAGCTAATATTGTGGACTGCCCATACATGGTGTTCCGCTTTCATTTCTTAAAAAATAATCTGGTGGTCGTGTAAATATCTACGTAAATAAAACAACTGAAACGATGTAAAAGTACCACAAAATCCCTGGTTTTCACCTATACATCTCCATTTTCATATTTCTGTATTTTAATATTTTGTTGGAAGCCACCCAGAGTGGCTGGGGGAACCCGGCCAGATGGGTGGGGTATAAATAATAAATTATTATTATTATTATTATTATCTTCTGGGAAAACAGAAGTTTCAGGAGTATCTCCAAAGGTTACAAATGTAGAGGTGATTATAAAGATATACTTATAGTACATCTTTATAGAATTACACAAATATATAGAAGAGAATGTCCCTTCTCTTGGCTGAGCATGTTTCCCACTTGCAAGGAGTTGTATTATGAGTGTTCAAGCATACACTCACACTCACTTTAGTTTGGAGTGCCACACAAAATTATTTGCATGCGTACGTGTGAACTAGGCCTTGACCCTTACTGATGGAGGAGACAACCTGACTTCTCAGGTGGAACTCAGGCATGCACCTTTAGCAGTCTCTGTGTTACACTTTTTAATAGTATTTTTAATAGCCTGTGACAACTGCTCTGGTCAGACCTCAGCTGGAGTACTGTGTCCAGTTCTGGGCACCACAGTTCAAAAAGGATACTGACAAGCTGGAACGTGTCCAGAAGAGGGCAACCAAAATAGTCAAAGGCCTGGAAACGATGCCTTATGAGGAACGGCTTAGGGAGCTGGGTATGTTTAGCCTGGAGAAGAGAAGGTTAAGGGGTGATATGATAGCCATGTTCAAATATATAAAAGGATGTCATATAGAGGAGGGTGAAAGGTTGTTTTCTGCTGCTCCAGAGAAGCGGACACGGAGCAATGGATTCAAACTACAAGAAAGAAGATTCCACCTAAACACTAGGAAGAACTTCCTGACAGTAAGAGCTGTTCGGCAGTGGAATTTGCTGCCAAGGAGTGTGGTGGAGTCTCCTTCTTTGGAGGTCTTTAAACAGAGGCTTGACAGGCATATGTCAAGAATGCTTTGATGGTGTTTCCTGCTCGGCAGGGGGTTGGACTGGATGGCCCTTATGGTCTCTTCCAACTCTATGGTTCTATGATTCTAACTGACTGGAGTAGGGAGAATATACTGTTCTGAGTCCAAAAGGAGCCATAAGAAGCATATGAAACTTACCCTTGTGCATGAAACACACTGAAATGTGTGTGTTTTGATACACATGTATCAAAAGCAGGGAAGGAGGAAGGGGGGTGCAGTGGGTGCGGGTTGCCCCAAGTGTCACCACTGAGGGGGGGTGACAAAATGCTGGGCAGCACTCACTATGGGGCCTGCAGCGCACCCGAGCCACACGTCTCTCCTGGGAGTGACACGGTGGCTTAGGCACCCGCAGGCTCCATGCTGCCCCAAACGGTCCACCAACTGCCTCCCCCCCCAGCTGTAGGGTGGCTGAGTGGGAGGAGGCAGGCAGACTCTGGAGCTGCTCCAGGCGCCCGAGCAGCTTCCTCCGCCACTGATCCAAAGATCCAAAGGAGAATACATAGATCGAGACATCATAGAAGGGTTGTGAATCTGAATGTCACTAAATTGATGTATGTGAATAATAATAATAATAATAATAATAATAATAATAATAATAATAATAATAAATTTGTACCCCGCCCATCCGGTTCCCCCCGCCACTCTAGGCGGCTTCCAACCAAGATTAAAATACACATTAAAAACTTCCCTAAACAAGGCTGCCTTCAGATGTTTTCTAAATGTCAAGTAGTTGTTTATATCTTTGACATCTGATGGGAGGGCATTCCACAGGGCGGGCGCCACTACTGAGAAGGCCCTCTGCCTGGTTCCCTGTAGCTTTGCTTCTCCCAGTGAGGGAACCGCCAGAAGGCCCTCGGCACTGGACCTCAGTGTCCGGGCAGAATGATGGGGTTGGAGATGCTCCTTCAAGTATACTGGGCCGAGGCCGTTTATTACACATCTAATCCAAATACTGTATATTGAAAACCTTTTTGCTTTTAAACTGCTGCGTATTTATTTCTATCATACATTTTGTTTATTTTACATCGCTTTGGAAACATTTAGCTGGGAAGTGGTTTATAAATCAGTTAATGAAAGCACAATGTAAATAGCAGAAATAGGTAGCAATGCCACCAACCAATAAATTATAATATACGACAGCAATGGAAGCAACAACCGGCAAGAAGAACAATTAGGACTACCACCCTCAAAAGCAATCAATGCTCCTAAATAACAGGAACAGCAAAAATTTCCTTTGGAGCCCCACATGTGCTTTGGTGATGTGGGATAGCTCAGTCAGTAGAGCATGAGACTCTTAATCTCAGGGTTGTGGGTTCGAGCCCCACACTGGGTGAGAGAGTCCTGCATTGCAGGGAGTTTGGTGCTTGCGGTCCCTTCCAACTCTGTGATTCTATCCGACTCAGGATGACTCCAGAGCATTGAGAGGCTTTATAGGGGGAGGCTGTAGCAGGAGGCAGCAAAACCTCCTTCTATTTACAGATCTCATGTTCGAGGCCAATTTTTAAAACTCTCTTTTCTTGAACAGGAAATTGCCAAGTATCTCAAATATACACAAGAATCTTAGGGAAACTGCCGTCTGTTTTATGTGGTACCAACTTCCATGTTAAGTGTAGTGGTGATTGCAATAGGAGGCAGGGGTAGACATGAACTGCACATATTGTTTATAGTATGTTTTCCTGGACATATCAGGTTGCTATGGCAGACATGTTCCGAAAGGAAAATGCTTATACCTCCTGGTTTTCTTTTATTTTCTTTCTCCTGTGATGGACAGATGGTCAGGGCTGGGGGCTTGTATTTTCTCTTCCCATGCAGTAAGTCAAGTCCCTTTCGACTCCTAACATCCAGCTGTTCCAGCTGTTCTTCTATAGCAATAACCATAGCCATTTGATGTTGTCTTGTGTTCAAGCCTACTTCAGTTTTGGTTCCTGAAAAGACTTTCTCCGCTGAACAAACTGGTTTCTACAATTCTCACTCCTAATTTCTAAGATTCAATCTTCACATGTTCTCCAGCTTGGTCCATTCTTGGTTCCCTCTTCTCCTCTTGCTTGTGGACTCCATTGATGTCAAAGCACATTTTGGAGCGGGAAAGTTCAGTTCTGAGGTCTCAGAAAGTGCCCTCCATATTCCAACACAAATATGAGAGAGTGAGCTGGCTGTGGGAAAGGGCACTACAATTTATCTCAGGGGAAGAGTGAAAATGATGTATCTCTGGAGACCTTCAGCCTTTTCAAGAGCTTGTGAGGCATTGAGAGATTTATTTTAAGGCTTTTACATACTGTTTTCCAGGTATTCAGCCTCCCAAAGTGGTTTACCAAATAATTTTGTAGGGGAAGTGAGAATAATAAACAAAAATACACACATCCATAAACATTAAGCAATGTAAATAAGAAAGCAGGAAACTAAACAACCTGAAAATCCCATGTGAATAAAAGAAAGCCTTGAACTGGTGGCGAAAATGTTGTTCCACTTCTTCTCCATGTTCGGTGTCTTAACTGCCCTCCAACAGTCTCAAATTTCAGCAGTGTCCTGTGCAATGCCAAAATTTGCCCCCCCCCACCTCTTGCCATCCATTCTACATAAGGTGTCTCCTAAAGCACCCTCAAGGCTCTGCACCCGGTGCGACTGAAATGGCTGGGCTCCCCTAAATCTGCCTCTGCCTCCAACGCTCTCATCATTTCAATTCCCCTAAGTGGTGGCGGTGCCAGTGGCAGCTGTGAGGGAGCATCCCATTGCCTCTCCATGACCTCTCCCTGGCCGCTGCTGCCGGATTCCTCCCTTGGGCAGCTCATAGCAGCTGCTAGAGAGCAGTCGAGGAGGAGGAGAGGCTGGTGCTGCTGATGTGCTAGCACTGAGGTGCAAGCAGAGGACAGGGCCGGAAGAAAGAGGAAGCAGAGTGGAGCATAAGGAGCCTTGGTTTTTATTAAAATATAAAAAAATGCTTTGTGCATCCATGGGTGGATCTACCCACAGGAAAAACCCGCTATAAATAAGTCAAAAATTAAATCGTTATATCAAAAGGGGGGGGGGAAACACTATGTAAAATCACCTAGAAAAGTTTTGTGCTCTACAGCGCCATCTGGGGTTGCATGTTTATAACACATTTAAAATGCCCCCTTTTTTACTAATGTAGCTGACTTCCATGTCTAATCTTGACCTTTTCTAAAATTTATTTGCTTTTCTTCTTGTAAATCTTCCAAAGAATAGAATAAAATCAGGATTGGGGAGTTTTCTCAGGACAGTAGAGGGTGTGTGTGCTTTGTCCCATTGGTGTAGTTGCGGTGGAAATGCTCTGCCACCGCTATTCCTCAGTAGCTGCAGTACCTTTGCCTAATGGTAGAGCCAACCATGCTTCATTGGATGGGGAACTGCGCTGGTAAATGGAGCATCAATTCAATCCACCAGCATAACTGCCAAGTACCCCGTTTCCCCCGGGAAACCCCCGTTTTTACTTACCTTTTCCCGGTGGTCCCCCGTATCACTTCGTCTCCCGTTTTTCTCCATTATTTTCTCCTGCTGGCGGCCATTTTTTTTCTTTCTGATTTGCCCTTCTATGGGCACCAAAAATGGCCGCCGGCGGCTTCGAAAGTCGCATCTACGCATGTCCGGAAGTGCATAGACGCGACTTCCGGTGTCGGTGGCGGCCATTTTTGGTGCCTATAGATGGGCAGAGCGACACCGGAAGTTACGTCGACACACTTCCTGACATGCGTAGAAGTGACTTTCGAAGCCGCCGCCGGCCATTTTCGGTACCCATAGAAGGGCAAAACGACACCGGAAGTTATGTCGACGCAACTTCCGGTGTCACATGGCTGCCGGTCCCAGATACTGCAGTCCGGGACTTGGAAGGTAAGTCCACCAGAGGGGCTGTGTTTCAGCTCCATTGTCCTGACTATACTTTCATCCCTAAGCAACGTTCCCAGTGGGGTGGCCCAGGGCTGACAGAACTCAGCCTGTTGTCATGTTAATCAGCGACTATTTATTGGCTTCCTTAATGATTCTCTCCAAAACATGCATAGGGGGACGGAAAACATTTATTGACTGATCAGCCTGATTAATCATCTAACACATTTCTCACAAATTAAAGATGGCAATCTATGACAAGCTGTGTAAAATACAGATGTATTCAACTATCTTTTTTTATTACTTTGTCTAATGATTAACCGGGTTACTGAAATCCCTTTCCTCCCGATTGGTTGTCCGACAGTCCCAATTTACATATTACTTTGAAGACAATAAAATGGTGTCTACCATGTCAGTATTAGGAAGTAGGCAGCCATGGGTGCAGAAGTATGATTTTATATATGAAGTGTCTTCAAATAGGAATAGAGGGTTTCTGGGAGTTATGGGAAGGAGATCTAGATAGGAGCTTTGATGGTGTGGCCTGAGAAAGGATATAGATTAAATCTCCATTAAAAACTATTTGTGCCAGGATCCAAGAGGCATCCTGAAAGCTACTAGTTTGCTGGGATTGGATACCATCCAAGCTGTCTTGGATAAATAAATTCATCTCTCCCATGTGTTGAAGCAGCTGCAACACCAGGGTGACCTTCTTTCACATTATATACTGCTCTTGTTCAGTTTGTCTCAGTAAAGTATTATCATTTCCTTTTCTCTCCGGACTCCCATCTGCTTTATTCCAGTCATTCTGCTAAGAACGTGGCCAGTTATATACTGCCAGAAACAGAGGAAATGCCGCAACAATAGCAAAAGACACAGAGTTTCAAAAAATCTGCATATGATAATTTATATGTGTACTAATGTAAAAATAAAAGCAGGCCCGGCTCGCCCATTGACTCTAGTGGCGCAATGCACCATGGCGCCTGGGCTATCAGGGGGCGCCCCAGCAACTGGGGGAGCTTCGCGGCGGCCTCCCTTTTCCCTCCACCAGCCGTGCCGCGAGAGCAGGGAGGGAAGCGAGTGGAACAGGGGCACTAGGACCCTGTTCCGTTCTGCAGCGCCAGGGTCATCCCTCACCCCGGCGCTGTGTTTCATTGGTAGAGGTGACGCCACATGGCAGCACCTCTACCAATGAAACGCAGCGCCCTGTTGGCGGGAAGGAACCCGGCGTGGCCCAGCCTGCCCAGGCACCCCGCTCTGCTGGGAGAAGGGAGGAAGGCCGCGCGGAGCAGCGGCGCCCCTCCCCCACTCAATCCGGCGGCATAAGACAGGCAGGAGGCCTCCGGCACAGCGCGGCCCTGCTGTGAGGAGGGGGGCCGCCGTGAGGCTCCTGCCGCCCGGCACGCCAGGTAAGAGTTTTCCTTTTTTTAAAAAGAGTGGGGGGGCGCCCGAGGGATCCCTGCACCAGGGCACCCGATGACCTTAAGACGGCCCTGAATAAAAGACATTTCCCCATAGTGGGGAAGCTGGTGACCAAGTGGCCTGTAAACCTGCTCAGTCTTATGTCTATGTGTTAACCTCCTGCCTTCCTTTCTTGTGGTTCTGGTTCTTGCTCTTTATTTGTAAGCCGTTTTGCGATTCATGTGAATGAAAAGCAGCATAGAAATGCAATCAACCGATCATTCTTTATCTTTAAATCAGACGGACTTCTTAAAATAAAGGAATGCTTGCTGTAAAGTAGAACCCACAGTCATCCTAGGCCTTGCTTTCTTCTCCACACAATTTCAGGGAGAGAGGAATGATCCCCAGTAAAGACTTTGAGAGGCAGACTAAGGGATAAACAAGACAATTTAGGAGTGTGGGCACCTAAATGAGCAAGGCTGTTGATCTAGTTGCTGTTGTCCAGGCAATGACGTCTGCCTTGGAACAATTTATAGGCAGGTTTGGTCAGACCGGATCCCTGGGATGTCTAAGTGGATGGAGCAGTGTTGTTATTTGAGAGGATAACACGGCCATTTTAGCCTCCATAATCTTGAATTCCTGAGCACCAAGGGGCAGCAGCACACAGATCTGGTTCGAGTCCTGGCTGCTCCTGACATACCCTTGTTTTTCTGCAAGAGACAAAGGAGGTTTGAAGAACCATACTCTTGTCATTGTCTTGCAAATGAATGCAACCCTTTAAGTTGCATGTATTCCCCTGAGGTTCAAACGCCAGGTGATGAGATCTTTGAACAAAAGGGCACCTGCTACGGTTACTTTGTATTTACACTGAAACCCGAGTGGCAGGTCCTGTTTCCAGAGTCCGATTACTTTCACCACCCTCGGTATTGTGTAACAAGACACACCGGAGGCTCTTTGGCGATCTGGCACATGGAATGGAAAAAAACCACCACCCAGGGCATTCTAGGGGTGGGTTGGAAGCAAGCTCCCTTGGTGCAAAAAAACAGAAACCTTTGGAGCAGTGTCTGGCCTATGATTGAGTCTCAGCGTTTCATTTCTCTAATAAGTTATGTAAATCCACTCACTCACTGACTTGTAAAATTATTACCGTTTCATTAACTGTGGGACGGGCGCTAACCAAAACAGCGCCAGCTTTGAGAGCATTTTTACACATGGGGTTGAAAGCGATTCTTGCCTTGATTGCTTTGTACTGTAATGCAAATTTAAAATCTGCATTGGTCAGAATTCTCCTTTGAGTCCTCCTCCCTTGTGCAATCTTTTTCTCAACCAACTATTAGGTGTTGGGGAAACGGCTTCGCATAGATGAACTTTCTAACATATCTGCTAGTGACACCGATACAATTTCAAATGCATGGCGGGTGGGCAAGCAATGGGTGACAATGTGCTACATAAAATCCAAGTGGTTATTCTGGGAGAGTGATTGTATGTGCAGTGGTACCTTGGTACTCAAACGCCTTGGTTCCCAAACGCTGAAAACCCGGAGGTAAGTGTGATTAGGCCACTGGATTAGGCCAGCGTCAGCTCAACTTCTATCTTCATCATCACCATCATTTTAATATTTGTATCCTGCTCAACTGACTGGGTTGCCCCAGCCACTCTGGGCAGCTTTTGAAGAGTCTTTGGGTAAGACACCCTCCATTGTCCCCCCCTCAGTTCTCCATGAGAGGAGAACCTCTATTCTATGGCCTGATTGGGCCAGCTAGGCCCCACATTTGGTCTCTGGGGCCTTTTCAGCCAAGCCACACCCACCTGATGTCACAGAGACCTCTTTCAAAGCACTTCTTTCCACTGAAGATCTGAAAATCAGCTGCTTGTATGCACCATTTCAGCCATGCCCTGGCTGGCTCCAGCTCAGAAAAGTAGTCTATAGTTCAGAAAAGCTTTTTTCCACAATAAGTTTGTGATCTTTACAGGGCTGTGTTTTTTTACATATAGAAATGTTGGGCATCACCCAAAAGCTGAGATGCTTAGCTTAGCTCTAGAAACTCTGACTAAAAGAAGAGTCTGAAAATTATTATTTCTGGTGTAAATGTGGAATACTCACTGAAACAATACCAGACAGCATTCAAGCCAAACTTTGCTATCAGCGCTATCAGGGAGAGTGAAACTTCCCCCTCCAGAACCTTTAATAACAATTGATTTCTTCATTATTTTATCACTTTGGATCCTTTTCTAGATTCCCTTGTTGACTCAGTTGCTTTCCCAGTCTTGGAGGCTTCCCTCACTTCTTTCCAGCATGTTCCGTGCTTGTGCAATGGAACATTTAAAAAATATTATTATTATTCCCTTGCACTAAACTCATGACTATCCAGCTTTTTAACTTACTATGCAGAGATATAAAATATGCCTCCATGAGTCAATGGTGGCATCATAAATACTCCATTATGGGATATTAATGAAACGTATTGCCATGTTACCCATCATCCTAGCAGAGCAGAGGCCCCGTAAAAACAGCAATAAATCAGGTGATCTTAACAGCCAATCTACACACTTCAGCACATAAAAATGTGGCCTTCCTCAGATATATGGCCCCAGGTTCTCTGGGTCCACCAGTCTGGTGTCATGTATAATGAAAATGGCCAGGATAATGACCTTATCAAGCACTACCAAACTTCATTTATAGACTAACTCCTTGTCTCTGGAACGCATGGTAGAAATTGTAGGCATCGTAAAGACACATCTGTTCGCTGAGTAATACCATCAACCATATGCTCCCTGAAAAGATATATGCAGGGAGAAGTTGACAGTGGAGTTGGTGCTGCAGATGGGCAATCCGATGGGAAATCCTGCAGAAAATAGTGATGGAGACACCCAACACTGCCCACTCATCCAAGGCAAGTGTTTCAGTCACCCTAAATTTGGACCCTCGACAAAAATATCCAAGAAGAGTGCCTCTTTGTACTAGGCCGTTGTGAAAGTGGGTCCTCCTTCATGGAGAGCACGTGTTGTGGTGGGGTCTAGCAAGACGCACCTCTGCTGATGGGCGGGATCGTCTAGATGGCCACAATTGTGATTGGTGTCTTTTGGGTTGTTGGGAAAATTTATATGTTGCAGTTTTGATGGACAGCCCAGAGGCTATATATCCTTTGCTCTCAGCGTTGGGCCTTCTCTTTCGCTGAGGGAGGCAGGAGGAGGATACCCCCCCCCTCCTGTTAGGAAATTGAGATTTAATTGAAAAATAAAATAACCAGGCAATGGATTTCTCTTGCTGTTGGGATGGCCTCTACCTATGGCAGGTTGGGGCATATATGGACCTTATGAAGTAGGTGCCTTTAAGGTTTGACCTTGCATGTACTCATTGCTCAGGTGACAGAGATTCCAAGAAAACTCTCCCATAAACTTTGAACCGCTACATCATTCACATAGCAAATTGTTCGACGCCCCCCCCCCCTAGTTTATCTGTCACAGCAGCTAAGATCCTAATAAAGCATGAAGAGATAATTGTTTCTGCATGCTTCTTCATTGCTCAACAGATTTCTAGGGCTGCTGCTTCTGCTGCAATATGTAAAATGAAAAATTTGGCACGTATCATTTGGTCCTCTATTTTGTCAAAGCTCGGTGAGGGGGGTGTCAGTAGAATGGGGGGAAATAACAAGAGGATAAGTGGGTTCACGAGCATGTGGAAATGGCAGTGGAATAGTCCTGGGATGACTTTTTTCAAGGTATGAATAGATATCCTATGCTAAACTCACGGATATGTTTAAAAAAGGCACCCACCTATCTCATAATGAATGGCATATGCAACAGACATAGTAGGCATCCATGATCATCTTTTAAAACATACTGCACTGGAAGCTTCAGAAAGGAGAAAAAGAACATGTGATCATAGGAACAAGTTTCCTGGAAACGATAAAGTTTCAACAGAATGAGAGCATTGTGAGAACCAGGTGCCGAACCCATCTAATTTGCACTTTTTGAAACAATACACAAACCCTTTGACATTATCCTTTCTCGGACTGTTGCAATGCAGCTTGCTGGGCAGCTAAAGTTTACAAAAATGCATCTCGTAGGGTGAAAAGTTCATAAAATATAAGTAAATATAATATGCAATGTGCATTGTATATGGGGAAATTGCTTGCAAAAGCATGTATATTAGGCAAACCTACATGCATAAATGAGTATATTAGGAGAGTTACAGGTAGGTAGCCGTGTTGGTCTGAGTCGAAGCAAAATAAATAAATAAAATTCCTTCAGTAGCACCTTAAAGACCAACTATGTTTTTATTTTGGTATGAGCTTTCGTGTGCATGCACACTTCTTCACGAAAGCTCATACCAAAATAAAAACTTAGTTGGTCTTTAAGGTGCTACTGAAGGATTTTTTTTATTTTTTTATATTAGGAGAGATTAGACTAAAATGATAAGGACTTTTGGGGGGGGGGTTAATTGCAAAGTGATGTGGAAATGTGGAGTAGAGACTTTAAGATTGGAAAACTGAGACAAGGACAGTCCCACATTTACAGAAGTCGTCCCAGTTTCTGATTTGATCCCATAATGTCTTGTTTTTTCCATTTGTTGTTCAGTCGTTTAGTCGTGTCCGGCTCTGCGTGACCCCATGGACCATAGCACGCCAGGCACTCCTGTCTTCCACTGCCTCCCACAGTTTGGTCAAACTCATGTTTGTAGCTTCAAGAACACTGTCCAACCATCTCATCCTCTGTCGTCCCCTTCTCCTAGTGCCCTCAATCTTTCCCAACATCAGGGTCTTTTCCAGGGAGTCTTCTCTTCTTATGAGGTGGCCAAAGTATTGGAGCCTCAGCTTCAGGATCTGTCCTTCCAGTGAGCACTCAGGGCTGATTTCCTTAAGAATGGAGAGGTTTGATCTTCTTGCAGTCCATGGGACTCTCAAGAGTCTCCTCCAGCACCATAATTCAAAAGCATCAATTCTTCGGCGATCAGCCTTCTTTATGGTCCAGCTCTCGCTTCCATACATCATCATCATCACTTTTAATTTGTATATCGCCTTTCTATCATACAATACCCAAAGCGGTTTACAAGCTGAAGAAACAGAATCTCATGAAATACAAAACAACCTTATAACTATCTAATGCAATACAAAAATATGATAATAAAACATAGCTTTAAAATAAGCAATCAAATAATGTAACGTTCAACAATCATTACAATAGTATAGAATAATATCAGCATATGAAAATTAAACAGAAACCCACTCTTAACATTTACAATAAATAATTTCAAAACAATAATCAATAAAACAACAGCAAGCCACAGTGCATAAAACAATACAATACAAATTGAAAAATAGAGACTGGAGGGTGAGGCAAGGCAGGTGGAAAGAGGCCTTGCCTGATGGAGTCTCTCCCCTCACAGTTCTTCCTCCTTCCACTACTGGGAAAACCATAGCTTTAACTATACGGACCTTTGTCAGCAAGGTGTCCCTATTTTCATCAGAGAATGAGTTATGCGATCCCCGAGCTAAGGAGATAAGTAGCTATACAACCTTTAGAAGACATCTGAAGGCAGCCCTGCCTAGGAAAGTTTTTTAATGTTTAATGTTTATTATGTTTTCACATATGTTGGAAGCTGCTTGGAATGGCTGAACCACCCTAGTTAGATGCACGAGGTATAAATAATAAAGTTGTTGTTGTTGTGGAATAGGATGTCCCTATTTTCACTGGAGAAATATTGGAGGGTATGGTAACTGAATTAAGCCTTTCCTCTCTGCATCGCCCCATTTGGGTTGTGTTTCTTGGTCATGCTAGCATATGACAGACTGTCAGAAGACTGTTACAGAACTCTGGGAACTTTTGTACATTTATCTAACTGCATTTTAACCAACGTGCTTCAACCTAGGACTGGAGTATTCAAGGACAACGTGCAGCTCAATGAACTCAATCCATTTGAATGGCATAAACCCAAAGGTTGTGCTTTTTTTGTCCCAATCCACAAATTTTGCTTTATGAAATTCAGATGGCAACTTCATTTAATTTTTATAACCCACTGAGGTGACAAGGCTGACAATGAAACAAATGAAAATGTCACAAAATTAATTGCCATGCGCTGACACATCACAAAGTACCACGTCAAACAGTGAAGCAAATGTCTGGATTTGTTTAATCTGCATTATACATGTTAATTATGTAGCCTGCAGTTGGCTGATAATGAATCACATGGAGAAGGGCACATTACTGATTGGATGACTGATGAATGTAGAACTCCAGGGGGTTTGCTAAGTTAGTGCGTTGCAGCTCTGCTTTCATTTTCACAAAGACTAATTAAATGAACTAAACAAACACGAGTAAAATCAGAATACATTCATTTAGTACAAAATGCCAGCAAAGATCAGAAAGGATACAAACATTGATTTGCATAAATTATGATGAGAAATAAGTCAAACATAACTCGTATCTCTTGCTATCATTGCCTCTCAAATAGCACTATAGGAGCAGAAATATTTTTAAGTAATCCAAACTGACATCAGAATAACTATTCCAGAGTTAAATTAAATATACATATATTTAATTATATTAAATTAGTCTCATCAAGACTGCAGTGGAACTCCTGCCAAGGATTGGAGTTTTGTTGTTGCTGCTGCATGCGTTTTTCAAACGTTTTGAATTTGAACACCTTTCTGTGCTTTAAGAAAGCAAAAGTATGAACAGACTGCCCTACACAAAAGTGACAACATACCCCATTGATTTAAAAGAAATGTAATGTATTCAGGAATACTAAAAATTTTTTTTAAAGGCCAGTTCTGAATGTTACGAACCACATTTAAAACTTCTTGCCAAAGTAAGGGAATTTAATAAGACACTGCAAGTTTAGGAAGTCCGTTTGGGAGGGGGAAGGACAGCACCTGGCTGAAATAGAGCTGCTGGTATCTTTTATGAAGATGAATCAGCGACTCTGTTCAGTTCCCGGAGCCTGAGGCATCCACAAACCTTTATTTTACATTTCTGCTGGAGAGGAGATATTAGCATGGAACTTTAGAAGAAGCGAATATAAATAGTAGATAAATGCTCATGGTGCAGTACTTGAAAATTGTTTCTAATGGATATTGGCTTCCTCCTAATTTACACCCACTCACCCACCCACCACGAGACATAAAATAAATAAACATATTAATTAATTGATCCAACACCGCCACGTATATTGTACAATCAACAAGTATAGTGCATTATTCATTTGCCAACACACCCAAGAAGACTCGAGATGAGAAAGTTGGGTGACAGGTTATTAAAATATAACAACTATACAATCTGCCAATCAGAATAATTGAGCCAAATTAACCAAAACCAATGAGGTCAATTGGCAGGAGGATTTCGACTCTCCCATCTCCTGAGCCAGCTGCCAGACACACACTGTTATCCTGGAGCAATGAAAATTCTCCCCACTCACTTTGTCCTCCTTGGGTATATGGGCCTGACATGCGCACTGTGGCCCCATAGTTCAACCTGATGCACCTGGCAGGCCCAAACACCACTCCAGCTCCAATATTGGTCAGATGTTCTCCAAAATCCATTCATCTACCAGGAG
Source organism: Zootoca vivipara (assembly GCF_963506605.1). Lineage (NCBI taxonomy): Eukaryota > Metazoa > Chordata > Lepidosauria > Squamata > Lacertidae > Zootoca > Zootoca vivipara. The sequence goes on along the minus strand of NC_083279.1, from coordinate 9,419,349 downwards.
CAAATGCCAATTAGCCAAATTCAAATGAAACACCACTCCAGCGATACAGACAACATCCAAAACAGTGGGAAGTAGGCAACAAAAAAAGAGAGGTTACATGGGCCAAATGGTGTCACCCCCAAAATTCCTCAGTCCCCTCAAAGAAGGCAACTAGCAGAGTCCGTGCTGCAAAAGGGGGAGAAGGTTGGTGTCTCAGTGGGAAGAGTGTGGGATAGAGCAGGCTTAAATAGCCCGATCTCTACTTCTCTATAGGGTAAATCTCCCTCCTCTTTTTGCAGGGAAGTAGGGGGTGAGAAATGTGCACCCCAAACAGGGAAGGAACAACATTATCTGCAATATTCAAAATTTCCTTTTGCCAGAAACCATTAACGCTTTGACATTCCTGACTTTTAATAGTATCCGCTTATCAAAACTCATCAGAAAGTGATTCACAACTCTAGCTCCTTTAAAGAAAGCCCAATTCTTTCCAAGTGGAGGACAGGAATCAGAGTTAGTCACACTATTGTGTAGCTTAGTGTTTATGGTTCTGTTATATGACTGACATTCTCCAGTTGTGACTTGACTAACTCATGCATTGTGTGAGGTTGCACTAGGGTCCTTTCCAACAAGACACATCTCTTGATTCTATGAAAGAGGAACAAATTGGAAGCTCCATGTAGCATTGCATCAAGAATAGGGATGTAGGAGAGTAACATTTCTGTGCCACCTGGATTTTGTTGCATGCAGCACTGTTTCCATTCTGCTGCAGTTAGTCTCTGCCCAAAAGGATGTTATTTGTTTTGCTGCCTGCTGTAGTAAAATTATGTAAATTACATAATGGCATGCGATACCTTCAACAAGAAGTTCTAGATGCAATGTGGTTTAGAACAGATATGTTATTAACAAGCAAGCAGCCATATATGTATAGCACCCACCAAGCGAGCTCAACCTCCTCTAACTGAACAAGCTAACTGGCAGGCTTGCTGTTCCTCGTCTTAAAGATGCAGTATTGTATACGGCCATGGGATATGTTTGCAAAGGGGGCTGCAGAACAGGAGACAGGGTGAAGCATGGAAATGGGGGGGGGGTCTGTGTCAAAGAGAGTTGATAAAAGGAGGGAGGAGGAGGGAGGGAAAAGGGGGTGAGGGTGATAACAATGAGAGAGAGAGAGAGAGAGAGAGAGAGAGAGAGAGAGAGAGAGAGAGAGAGAGAGAATCAGCAGAATGGGGGTGACTGAAGATAAAGACAGAGGCATGAAAGTTTTTGCAGAATACGAGAGGATGGTGGCTTTATGATTGGGCAGAAGGCGAAAGAGAGAAGTGGCTTCAGAAATGAGCTTGGAAAAGTGAAAAGTGAGCTTAGTAATTGCATGGGGTGAAAAGGGGAAGCTTTAGGGGCTGATGATAGCTTTCTTTTTGCAGAGCGCGATATGTACATTCTACAAACGCATCCATACCCCTAAATATTATACTTTAGAAAGCAATGTGAGCATTGCATTAATAAACCCAGGCCTTCCCTGCAAAAGCAAAAAGTATGTTTATTTCAAAAGTAATCACATTAGGACAAATATTTTAATGCTGCAGGATCAAACCGTTTACACTTGAGCAGCCCCATTGATTCCAGTGGGGCTGGTTTCTAAAACTGCTTGTAAGAGATTTAAGGCGCTGCTGTGTCTAACTTATCCATATGCATTTAGGAAAATGTTTCCACAGAGCAAACAGCTTATGAATATGAAAGCAAATGTTTGTCGACTGAGTCAATATTTTAATAGTGGAATATTTTCCAGTGCATCCAGGATGCAAAATAAATATAGCTGCAGCCTGAAAGTTATGGGCCCTTGTTTACCCAGTTGTAAGTCCTAATGTGTTAAATAGGCTTTACTCTCAAGTAACTGCATAGGATTGTAGCCTGAATCTGTGTGGGTGTTGGTTTTAATATTGTGTTAATCATGTTTAGATTATATATATAAAGAGAGAGAGAGAGGACTGCTGTGCACACAAGACTTAGTGTGAGAGTCTGCTTGCCTATGGATGTGTCAGGCGGTGTTAATCTTTTGCAGTTTCTTCCCCACTGATTTGCAAACTGTTTTTAAATAAAAAACAGAATTAAAAGCCTCTTGTAGTTTTGTTTACTGGGGTTTGTGTGTGTGTTTTTATTGCTGAATTATAGTACAACCACAATGCCATGATGTCTGAAGTTCAGCATGGACTTTACCTCAGTGGTCAAATGCTATTATTTTTACAGCTGTTGTAATACAGTAATGCTATGCTGCTGCAATGACCACTTTCCACACACGCAGAGTCCCCCACCATTGGAGGGAAGGGAATTCCCAGCTCACACCCCTTGGTTCAACCCACCCGCCTTCCCCTTTGAAGAAGTGATTTAGACAAGTCCAGCCTTTCACTTCCCTGGGTCTCCCTCTGAAGGTAGCGTAGTTTGTGGCTTCCAGGCAACGGGGGTGTTAAAATGAGAAGGGACCGAAAAGGTTTTATGAAACGGGATCTAAGGTTTACTAAGACAAAAATATGGAGTTTTAAGAAAAGATGTTCTATGTAAAAGTCAAAGAAAACCAGCCCCCAGCGAAGAAATAGAACAAGCAGATGGTAAAATGTAATTGGTTGTCCCATCTCTAAGCACTTTCCCTCACCTCCTCTCTCCCAATTTTTGGGTGTCTCTTGAGTTCCTCCATGTACAGACATCTCCAAGCAGTGCCAGATTTACATATAAGCTAAACAAGCTATAGCTTAGGGCCCCACTCTCTTGCCCCCCAATTGTTTTAAAAGAAACAAAACTGGATGTACATTTCCAGTGCACATATAAGATAAAAAATGAAATAAAACCTACATACAGCAACAGTGTTTTGTGTTGTGTAGGCTCCTATGATGTAAGTAATGGGCCCCGCCTGCTAGCTTGCTCCCTAAAATATCACTGGTTTGCTCATTTCTACATCAATTACTTTGATAACATACATAGTTTGTTATGTGCAAATGGCTTTAGATACCTATTACTTGTATATTCCTGCGTATAAGACTACTTTTTAACCCAGGAAAATCTTCTCAAAAGTCGGGGGTCGTCTTATACGCCGGGTCGTATTTCTTATACGGCGAGTATATCCCAAACTCTATATTTTAACTGGAAAAGTTGGGGGTCGTCTTATATGCCGGAATAGGTCCATAAATTACCACAAAGCACAGGCATCGGCAACCTTTGGCCCATGAGCCGGATGCGGCCCACGGAGGCAGTTTATCTGGCCCACGAGCCGCCTGGTCACCGAGCCACCCGCTCAGCAAGTCTCTGCACCGCGTCGCACTAAACCGGTGGAGTGTGGCATGAGGACTCGCAGAGTGGTGCCGAAAATGGCACATGCGCACGCAATTTCCAATGCCGCGCCACCCATACTCAGAAGCTGGAAATGCGCAGAAACGATTTTCGGTGCCGCACAGCCCATGCCCAGAAGCTGGAAATCGCTTCTGCGCAAGTCCGGAGCGTGTCCGGCCCACGGACCAGTGTCAGTGGCAATGATCCGGCCCACGGCCGGAAACAGGGACGTAGCCAGGATCAAAATTAGGGGGGCAAGGGGTGGGGGCAAGGCAGGGGGAGGGGCCACAGTGGGGCAAGGAAAGCCATGGTCGCGAGGGGGCGCCAGGATCAGCCCGAAATCAGGCTGTTCCGATCCCCTCCTCCCCCTCCGCGATCGCCGGGGCGGGTGGAGGGAAAGCTAGCTTTCCCTGCACCCGCCCCACAGCCAGCAAGGGAGAAGGGAGACGTCCCTTCTAGCCGGCTGGCTGTGGGGCGGGTGGAGGGAAAGCCAGCCAAATGCTTTGCACGGCTCTGGGGCTTTCCCTCCACCCGCCCCACAGCCAGCCAGGGAGAGGGGAGACGGTACCGGGTTGCGGCGGGCAGCGGGGCAGGCTGGCCACCAGCGGCCCTGCTTCTAGGGGGGCAACTGCCCCCTGCCCCCCTGCCTACGCCCATGCCGGAAAACATTGCCGACGCCTGACATAGCATATATTCAACACAAAAAACAGCAATTGACAAAGGACAGCTGGACATATAAAGGGCCCCATTACCTTCAGCAGCTTAGGGCCTCATCAAACCTAAATCTGGCCTTGCCTCCATGTCAGCTACCAGGAGTTTGACCCCCTGCAATTTAAAGGAGCCAGGGCAACACTTTGGATGGTCTGTTCACACCGCATCACCTTCTTTGGAATGGGCATCCAAGTGCATATTCCACAGAAAGAAATGCGATGTGAATATGTAGCATCCTCACCTGCGTGCAAATGCTGGCAATCTGCCTTGCATTGCTTTCAAGAGAAAGTGCACATTGCAGCTGAGAGGCAGAGAGCATTTGCACCAGGCTGCCCATATGCATGCTCAGCCACGAGGAGAGGAAATGGTGCGGTCCACATTTGTTTAACAAATTGCAAGCACGGAAGAGCATTTTTTTAAAGCATCAGAATGTTTCCCAGGCTTATTAAGTGGCTGGTGGGTTCGCCACGGAAGTGATAGGAGTGCCACTTCATTTTAAACTGAACTTGTGCTGAAGTACCCTTCTTGCCCTTTGCATAGGCAGCATTATTTGATTTCGCTCAGATATTTAATGCTTCATTGTTGCTTCGTATGAGAACAGCGCACAATCTAATTTCTATTGATCAAAGCAGTTTACAAAATGAATCCCTGCAAGCAAATCCCACTCAAATTAACACTAGTAATTTTAAAGGAGCATTTTTAGATTTACAAAATCCCAATTAGCAGTGCAGGCAGAATTAGAGATATGTTACTGATGGTAGTAAAAGTCTATATTTAAAAAGACTAATAATGGCCCATGTAGATGCATAGCTGCCAAGTTATCCCTTTTTTAAAGGGATTTTCCCTTATGCTGAATAGGCTTCCTCGCGAGAAAAGGGAAAACTTGGCAGCTATGTGTAGATGTCTTGACTGAAAGCACAAATACTTGCTTTTAAACCGCAGGATTGCCCAATATTTCATTAATTTTTTTCAAGTGTTTGTGTTTTTGTTTATTACTACCCATGGAACATCTTGAAGCAATTTCACAATAAAAACATATGCAAAGACCATTGGCACTTACTAGAAGTTTTTCAGCACCAGTGTAACATCATGGCGATATTCTGTCCCAGTGAGCGGTCAAACAGCAGCATTTTACTCAGCTTCTGGGCCAATCCTTTTATTTCCTTATCTACCTTGAGCAGGTTGATATGGAAGGTAGGATCTGCAATCAGGCCACTGCAGTTTTTGAACTTGGCAATTGGAGATGTGAGATAAAAACTCTCAGAAATCCAAACCTCTTAGTATATTGAATAGGGAGAGCCCTAAATTACTTACAAAATAATTTAGCCACTATGGCATGGCCAAAATTAATTTCTTAAGGAAATCAGACCTGAGTGCTCACTGGAAGGACAGATCCTGAAGCTGAGGCTCCAATACTTTGGCCACCTCATGAGAAGAGAAGACTTCCTGGAAAAGACCCTGATGTTGGGAAAGATTGAGGGCACAAGGAGAAGGGGACGACAGAGGACGAGATGATTGGACAGTGTTCTCGAAGCTACCAACATGAGTTTGACCAAGCTGCGGGAGGCAGTGAAAGTCAGGAGTGCCTAGTGTGCTCTGGTCCATGGGGTCACAAGGAGTTGGACACGACTAAATGACTAAACAACAACAACATGGCATGGCCAGACAAAAGTATGATTTCCTGCAGTAAGAGCTAACTGGCAGAGATAGCAGCAAATTCCTTAATGGAGGTGGTGGTGATTTAAAAACTGGATTGCATGTGTATGTTCTTCATCAATTAATCTTAGACTATACTCCTAACTGGTCTAAAGTCCAAACCCAATTGGACCCAGCATCAGCACATGACACCTTCTGGCCACTGTCAGGTCCCCAGCAGGACATGAACAGACAGCTGGGTCTGCCATTTTCATTACCCACAATGCCCTGGAAAGCTATATCACAGACATGGTATGGAATGAAAATGGCAGCTCCTAGTAGTTCTGCATCTGCCTGTTGTTCTCACCACAGTCAGATGAAACGCACCAGGATTCGTCCACAAAGGAGGAGCGTCACCAACATAGGAGATACCCCACTATAATGGACTTTGCTGAAGGATCCCATATAACTACAGGCTGCCCTGGTATCTGTAGTGGACCTTTTGAACTCATCACAACAGTAGTGGGCATTAGTAGATGTCATGGTTGGGCAGCCCTGCTTACCTGACCTCTGCTTACCAGGAGAGGGAGCTGACCACAAGGTCAGCATGGTGCAAACACACCATTGAGCCAATCCGGCACTCCCGCACTGCACCGACCTCAGAACCACCTTCTCCCCTATCCTCCTCTACCTCCTGGTAAGCAGCAGGCACACAACCAAGCATTTATGGCATATTTTAAAGTGCAGGGCTGTAATCACCGTAACTCTGATGATGACCATTTATTGGACTTCTTAGACAACTTGTGCACAAGGCCTCTGAGTGACATGCAGCATATTTTTCACAAACAACAACAACAACCATAATTAAGCAAAAATGCATTATAGTATTGTTACCCTGTTGGAAAGTTTCATAGATTTGGAAAATGTCCCATTTCAAATGCGGATCTCAGTTGGTTGCCCAGGTTCACATGTAGAGAAAATATACCTTGTTTAAAGAGGTCAACAGGTCAGCCTTGAAGACTTCATGCTCTAGAAGCTGTCAAGATCTGCCCCATTGAATATAGCTGAAGTATCTCGATTTGCATCAGCTATATAGAAGGGCTTGCATGCCAGCAACAGGTGATAGAAGCCACAAGGGACTCAGCTACACAGTTGCAAATATAACGTTTTAAGTGTATTTTAAGTGCATTATACAAATGTGACACCAGATGGCGATTGTGAGCTTGTGGCAAATTCAATATACTGTATATTTTTTTAAAGCATTTTCACAGCGTTTTTTATATATGTCAAGATTCCATCTTGGTTTACACTGGCTCGCTCTTATTGGAAAAGCATTGCAGAGGCACAATGCAATCCTATCCTAACCATGTTTACCAAACCAAACAAAACCTTGCTTTTGAATTCTCTGCTTCTGGCTGCTTTAAAAAAATGTTTCTTGTATTTTAATGGTTTTGCTGGCTTTGGCCCCTTTTTTGTAATTGTTTAATGCTGTTTTTAGGATTCATGTTTTTGTTACTTATGCAAACACCTGTGCGTACATGCGCAAATATACACACAGACATAGCGGTAACTTATGGGTGTCTAGTAACTTTTATAAATAAACAAAGCAAATAAGCTATACTGAATTGGAGCACCGCCCCTTTAAAATCCCGCCACTTGCCTTGTGTCGCAGGGCTTTTGCAATCATCAGACTCACTTTAGTACTGAACTCTTGCCAGATAAGCATTTGCCTTCCTTGGGAGCCTTAGCTGTGTGCATTTGTACTTTGGCATTGCCTGGAAGGTTATTTGCTGCCAATACTGAGCAATGCTAGGTGAAAGTCGACACCTGCCAGATGTGGCTTCGTTCCCTGTGCTTGGACAAAGAGACCAAGGGTTGAACAATCTCTGGGGTGAAGGCCTGCGCTGGGCAGAAGGAGTTCTCGCCCCAGGAATGCTCCATCTGTTACAAGCCACTCGTGCCGTCTTTCAGAGCGATTAGCAAGCTCGATTCCTGTTTGCATTTCAACCATTTCTTGCAGGGTACATTTCCTCCTAATGTGGATATGAAGGATTTAAAATTACTCTTCCCCCTTAAAAAAAGCAACAACAATCCATAATTGAATGTTAACAGATTCTGTGGTGCAACCCAAACTGGTCTACAAAGTAGGAGAAAGAGCTCAAGGTCTTGCTCGTATCGGAGGCTTACTGACGATGATTTATTAGATTTGTATACTACCCTTCATCCGAAGATGTGACTCTTAATTAAGGGTGGGTGGTGGTAGAATTTTATCCACTGCACGTTTAATGGCAAACCTACCTAATTAGGATTTTTCAAAACAATATGTGAACCGAAACACAGCTATCCTTCAAAATTTGCACTTCTCTGAATTTTGCGATGCAGTTCGGAAAAATACTACATATACTGTAGTAAAGTGTGCATAAAAATGCACGTGTTAATGAAAATAAAATATTAACATGCATAAAATGTTCAAGAAAGTTGCTTTGTGAAACTGCACATATTTGGGGAAATTGCATACAAACCAAAATTCCAAGAAGGATCAAGTCACAATCCTAAAATATACTTGAATTTGGAGTTTAAATTTTTGATTTCAGATATTTAAATACATGACACTAGAATATTTTGTTTCAAATTGCAGTCACATAACACTACTAATATTGAATTATCATAGCAACAACAACAAAATCTCTTTACAACAAATGTTTGACTGTTTTGCCACTTCTAGATGAACTGTTTATTGAGCATTCATCCAATGATTTGTTTGCAGGGAAGTTAGATGATTTGTGTCAAGTAAATATCATCCCATACTTCCTTTATTGCAATAAATAAATAAAATAAAATAAAATCTTGGAGGAAAGAGGTTTGTTGCACATGAGCTTCAAACCAACTTTCATCGCACTTCCTGAATTTGTGTTTAGAGAAGCCTAGCTACATGCAAGACAAAAGCAAATATAATTTTGAACATTTTGGAACAGAGGGATAGAAATGTCTGAAACCTGAAGAACACCATTATTATTTTTTTTAAAAAGGAAAATGTAGTGAACTAACTTCTAAATTGATTTTCGTCAAAATGATTGTGATGACTACATGATCCCAGGAGAGTTACATTTTTATTATTGGAGGGTAGAGCAGAACGTTAGTGCGGATGACTACAGTTGCAAATTTAGTACTTAGCTGATAAGAGATTCATTAGCTCATCACTTCACATTATGTTTGTGACACAATCTATCTCTGGATGATGGAGGGTAGAGGGAAGTAGCAGTTTCTATAGGTACCGAAAGCTGTTTGCCCTTGGTAGAATTCAGCAGTGATATTTATCCTGCCTGTACCATTCTGCCCCCAGAGTAGTCTTACCTGCTTGTCTGCAAGTGTCCATCTGACGGGAGCCTGAGGCAAAGCCAAGCAATCCCTAGGTGCAGCGTGGCTAGGCAACAGTAGCAAATCACCTTCCTGCTCGCATGGACGTTCTCTCTGTCTTCCTTTCTTTTCCACACTTCAGCAGCTGTGTGTAGCATGATAAATTGGAACGGGGCATGTCAGATGTAGGAAAAGCCAGGGCTATTAAGAACTCCAGCTTTCAGGGGTGCGGAAACGACTCTGATGATGCCCGTCGTGCCAGGTGTGTGTTTTAATGCACACGGTGGCGAAGGGGGGGAAATGGACAGTGCCAACAGAGATACGTGATTTGTTGTCCGTATATAAAGTGGTTAAGGGAAGTACTGTGAATGTCTGAAGCAAGTGTGTGTCTGGATTACAGATGTGTGTCTTGCATTGTGCCCTGCCCTCCACCCATCTGCTCCAATGGGTACCAGCTGCTCCTGACAAAAATCAGGTTGCAGTCCTGAAAGCTAATGGGTATATATTAGGATGAATACAGTATTTGCAAGAGCTTGTTGTTTTGGTTTGGGGGTTGTTGTTTTTTTAAGCCTGAGTGCTATGTTCCCTCGATCAGGGCCTGCATAGGAGAGTGATCGAGACAAAAGTGGCTCTGGCCAAAGCATACACAAACTACAAACATGCACAGCCTGTGGAGACCATTGTGGAGACCCATTTAATGATGGGGAGATGCCCATCATTAAAGGCTTCTGGGTAGGTGTCAGATCTCAGAGAAAAGGACAATCTCAAAAAGGACAGGGTGGGGACAGCTGGAAGGGACCCAGAGGATCATTTAGCCCAGGCACATTGGATTGGCCAAAGTTATGAATTACTGACAGTGGATGATTGGCAAATGAAGATGATGGAGTATATGGAACTGGCTGAGATGACCGGGAGAATCCACGACCGGGGAGAAGAAGCGACTGAGGAAGAGTGGAAAGACTTTAAAATTTATTTTTAAAAATATGCCAAAATTGTATATTAAGATTAGATTTAGAAGTGTTTAGAAACTGTGGATTTAAATAGATGCATAAGAGATTTGAAATTTTATGGAATTTCTAACAATGAATTGGAAATTGCTAAAGATAAAAGAGAAATGAATCGTAGATGGAGGGAACTCGAGGAAGTCCCCTCAAATAATGTTAAAAGAAAAGGATTTAGTATTTAGATCTTTGTGTTCCTTTTTTATTGTTATGTTATTGTGTTTTATTGTTCTATGTGTTGTTTGTTTGTGCCTGTTTTTTTCCTCTTTTTGATATACTGTAAAACCAATAAAAATTATTTTAAAAAAGAAAAGAAAACATTGGATTGGCCAAAGTTGTTGAGCTTTTTTTGTAGAGCCAAAGTTGTTTCTTCTTCTTCTTCTTCTTCTTCTTCTTCTTCTTCTTCTTCTTCTTCTTCTTCTTCTTCTTCTTCTTCTTCTTCTTCCTCTTCCTCTTCCTCTTCCTCTTCCTCTTCCTCTTCCTCTTCCTCTTCCCCTTCTTCCTCTTCTTCTTCCCCTTCTTCTTCCCCTTCTTCTTCCCCTTCTTCTTCCCCCTTTTCTATCTGGATCACAGGATCCACAACGGAGGGCCCGCAATCGCGATCGACCAGTTGGACATGCCTGATCTAGCCCAATGCAAGAATATGCAGCACAACAAAGGGAACAGGTAGCGAGCTATCATTAAACATCACAATATGATTTTCTCATTGGAAAGTGGCTGAGGAGTCTCAAGCTGTCTTTGGCCCGAGGTGTCCCTTGAAGGGAAAGGTGGGGATCTTTCCCAGGAGATGCCAATTTAGACTCGATCCAGTGATTAGTGGAAGATGCTGGAGGATGCCTCATTGCTGCTGTCCAAGCATTAATTGATGCCGGATAAGGGTGTCTACTTGCACTGGATACAACAGAGTGTCCAGGGGCTAATTAGGGTGGCGCTTACATGTGCCATTATGCACATCAGTTCTTGTGGGGAAATTCCCCTGTGTAGCAGCCGCTATTTGGCACAAATCACTAGAACCTTCTCTGAATACTTCACGAGCTTTCTCTAGATAAGCGATATTTAGCTTGAACATCTTCTGACCATTTACACTAGCACCATGTTCTTGGATCAGAGTGTAGCTGAAATAAATGCATAGTCTCAGGGCATGTGCAGAATTCCAGTTGAATTGAGCTTCTTGCTAACAAAGCAGATTTGTTTTAATTAATAACTATATCAATGTTTTCATTGATTAACAGGTTGAGACAGCTGCCTTTTTTCTTGTTCTTGTTCTTTTTTCTTTTTACCTGTAGAAGCATTTTTTTTAATCCAGGGCGCTACAAGTTAAAGGTGTAATTTTTTCTTTTCTGAAGGCTGTTTTGGCTTTGGCAAATTGCCAAAATTTGGGGATGCAAAAATGCTAAGGAGGGACTTGTGTTTACTGAACAGTAAACTGATCTTGCAGCTGCTTAAGTTATCTCAAGGAAAGCACCTAAAATATTGCATACCTCCAATGCTTTAAAGATGAAAATTGTGTACAAGGGAGTCCATAATGTCACACCATGGGTGCTTTCCTGAGAGACTCTTCCCACTGTTTTAAGTAACTCTGCAACAGCATGCCTTCTCAAATAATATGTGTGAGTAAACTGGCCCGAAATGTTCCACTTAGCTGCAGTTGAAAAACATGGAGCAACTACTCACATAGGTGTGTGTGCGCACGCATGGAATGATGTAAAGGAAGCCTAGCACCTGCTGTCATAATGTGCAGGTAAAAATGGAATGATCCTCCGGATTTCATACTTCTCTGAATTTTGCATTAGTTGTCTCCTTAAAAAAACGAAAAAACGAAAACCTCACAACACGGCACCACTGTGCATCTGCAAATACCTTCAGAGATACATACACCAAGATTTGGTACAAATTTTCATGCGGCTTTTAAAATCCACAGATTGATGCAGAAATGGGTTAGAACAATTTTAATGAATGAACACATGTGAAACTGATGTGGACTGTAAGCAGGGTGATCCATCTGTTCCTATCCTCACCTGAAAGATATTTGAAAAATATTATTATTATTATTATTATTATTATTATTATTATTATTATTAATAAGACCCAGGGGCAGAGGGCCAAAATCATGGGGGGGGGGAACCATGTGCTTTTTGTGCACACTGTAAGATTGTTTTGAAACACCATTCCACAATATCTTCCCAAAAGGCCAAATGGGGACAAACCAGATATAGATTCCAGAAAATATATACTGTCTGTTCCTGAGGTTGAAACAAGCAAACAACGCAGACAGTTGGAGCATATGAAGTTCTGGAACTCAGCAAACTCATTTCAATTTGATTTATCAATCCGTTAATTAGAAACCAGATTGCTGATATTATACAGATAATGAAATGAAGCAAGTCAATTTGATGGGAGCAAACAAGTCCAATTTTAATCAGAAAAGACAACTTTTGAGTGGGTCTCGACTCTCTTTTAATTGTGGTGGTTTCTCAGGGCGCCATCAGAAGAGATTCTCCTTCTACGCAATAGTCAAACTACTTCACTTTGACACACTTCAGCATTGTTTATTTCATGGCCACAACACAAGGGGTGATCGAATGTGCTGCAGGCACAGCATGTTGTGACATAAATGGAAAGAGATAATTCTCTTGTTTTATGAAATCAAGGTAACCAAGCAGTCACATTAGTGATAAATCATAAGCTAGATAACGTTCAGGCTTGTAGCCGTTGAGTGTTCAGAAATGCTTTGAAATCCTTAAAGATCTCATATTTTTCCATGCCTAATTTTCCATGTCTGGGAGGTTTCACTTGGTTAGGGAGCAGAGGAGCTTTCACTTTAATAAATACAAATCCTTGTGAGTTACTTGTGCCCATAGCTTGTGCATGTCCTGGGATATTTTTTTTACTTCAAAGAAGAGTCAAAATACTGTATCACATGCAGGTTTTGGAACTCCTCTAGTTTTCAAGTGTGGTTTGCCGCGAAGCATTTGATGGGGAGCTGCTGAATGAAAAGCTACTTGTGTGGTTCTTCATTTAGCTTCCTGTTTATGCAGTCAAAGGCAGCGGTTTAGGGAAGCTTTTAATGTTTGATGGATTTCTGTATTTTAATGTTTGATGGATTTCTGTATTTTAGAATCTCTGTTTGTTGGAAGCCGCCCAGAGTGGCTGGGGGAACCCGGCCAGATGGGCGGGGTATAAATAATAAATTATTATTATTATTATTATTATTATTATTATTATTATTATTATTATTATTAACTAAATAAATGGTGCATCTATCAAGGAAATGGTGAAGTCCTTTGGATGCTACCAAGTATAATGTTGAGAGCAGAGACCATAATTTAGGGTTAGATGTTCTGATGTCTGCAGTTGCTGACCAGGTTCTTGAGTCCAGACACAATTCTCTTTCTTTCTTTCTTTCTTTCTTTCTTTCTTTCTTTCTTTCTTTCTTTCTTTCTTTCTTTCTTTCTTCCTTCCTTCCTTCCTTCCTTCCTTCCTTCCTTCCTTCCTTCCTTTCCTTCCTTTCCTTCCTTTCCTTCCTTTCTTTTCTTTTAAAAAAGCCTTAATGGCGCTTCTCTGACTTTAGCACATCAAAGACAAGTCATAGCATTCTGAGCTGAACTTCTCTGGTCCACGGTTCATAGCAGATATGGGAAATCTGTGATCCTCCAGGTGTTGTTGGATGACTCCAACTTCCATCACCTTTAGGCATGGTGGCCGGGGCTGGTGGGAGTTGCGAGTTGGACCACAGATCCCTGGACCCTGGATTGCTGGGATTGAATTTATACTTGCACCCCATTGTCCATCAATGAATCTATGGCATTGAGATGTACCACAGGCTGATGAGATACATGTTTCAAAGCTTTATAAATGGCCAGCATTTGGAAGGGAATCCATTCAGTGCAAACTGAACACAAATACACTTCATTTCCAAATAAACTTCCATCGCTTTTGGGGATGGTGGAAGAGAGGGGGAAACATTAAGACTAAATAGCATGGCTTAATGTGTTTTTCTTTGCGCAACTTAATGTGCTTGGTACACTTTGACCTACTTCTCATGGCTGACCTACATGCTACACCGGGAGATTCAATTTAATCTCCAAGTGTTTTTGTTTTCTTGTTTGATGGCTTTTGTTTTCTTGTTTGATGAAATGCTGTCGTGGGGAGGAGTTGATCAGGGGAAATGACTTGGTGGTCTCGGTGCTTCCCCCACCTGTGCCACAGTCCCAAAATAAATCAGCCTTTTCTTTCTTTTACACACACACACACACACACACACACACACACACACACACACACACACACAACCTATTAGCTGCTTAGGGATTACAATGAGAGCTCTTGTATAGTTTGTGTACTGTTTTCTTCTATAATGCAACTAGCTTGAAGAGGGATACAGTATATAGATTATTATGATTTTTTAAGACAATGAAGAGGATAAGGGTAAAATACCTGCTTGTGGTGCTTTCCAAATCAAATTGCTCAGAGGGAGAAAACATATGGACTCCTGGCTCTCCTGATATAATGTGCAGTTTGGACTGAAGTAGTAAGCCCGTGTCTGTACTGTACAATAATAATAATAATAATAATAATAATAATAATAATAATAATAATAATAATTTATTATTAATACCCCGCCCATCTGGCTGGGTTTCCCCAGCCACTCTGGGCGGCTTCCAACCGAATATTAAAACAGTACAGCATTAAACATTAAAAACTTCCCTAAACAGGGCCGCCTTCAGTTGTCTTCTAAAAGTAAAATAGTTACTTATTGCCTTGAGATCTGCTGGGAGGGCGTTCCACAGGACGGGTGCCACTACCGAGAAGGCCCTCTGTCTGGTTCCCTGTAACCTCACTTCTTGCAATGAGGGAACCGCCAGAAGGCCCTCGGTGCTGGATCTCAGTGTCTGGGCTGAATAGTGGAGGTGGAGACGCTCCTTCAGGTATACAGGACCGAGGCCATACTGTACTGTACTGTACCGTGACTCCCATTTTTCTGTCCTCACCCCACCCTGGCAGAGCATTTCCATCACAACTACACCGATGGGACACAGCACACACACCCTCCACCGTCCTGAGAAAATGCATTAATCCTGATTTTATCATATTTTTTTCTTTGGTAGAATTGCAAAAAGAAAAACACACACCAATAAATAAACTTTAGAAAGGGGCTAGATTAGACGCGGATTCACAAAGCAATAATAATAATAATAATAATAATAATAATAATAATAATAATAGAAGTCTCCTTGCACTCCACTCTGCTCCCTCTTTCTTCCTGCCCAGGGCAGCATTGTCCTCTGCCTGGACCTCAGAGCTAGTGCGTCATGCAAAACTGGGCCTCTCCTCCAGCAGCCTCTGGCTGCTCTATTATTCCCTTCTGCCATGAGACAAAACATTAACAAATCAGTTTAATTTCATTACGCCTTTAAATACCGTGTTTCTCCAAAAATAATACACCGTCTTATATTTAATTGTTCCTTTAAAAAAACCCATGATGGCTTATTTTCAGGGGATGTCATATTTTTTATTAAGTATGGTACAGTTTAACCTACAAGGTTAAACTGCCTATCACTATGGCTTATTTTCGGGGTATGGCTTATTTTCGGAGAAACACGGTAGGACCAATGATTAGGGTTTCAACCTTCCACCCCCATCTATGCATCTTTACGCAGAGGAAAATCCCGCTGAGTTCTGTGGGTCCCATAGTTAGAGTCACGGCTTAGGAACAGCCAAATCACTTGGTGGTTCATGTCTCTTCCATGGGCCGACCCATTTCACATTAGCATGCAACTTTCTTAAAGGTAAAGGTATCCCTGACCGTTAGGTCCAGTCGCAGACGATTCTTGGGTTGTGCGCTCATCTCGCTCCATAGGCCGAGGGAGCTGGTGTTTGTCCACAGACAGCTTCTGGGTCATGTGGCCAGCATGACTAAGCCACTTCTGGCAAACCAGAGCAGCGCACGGAAACGTCGTTTACCTTCCTGCCAGAGCGATACCGATTTATCTACTTGCACTTTGACGTGCTTTTGAACTGCTGGGTTGGCAGGAGCTGGGACCGAACAATGGGAGCTCACCCCGATGCAGGGATTTGAACTGCTGACCTTCCGATCGGCAAGCTCTAGGCTCAGTGGTTTAGACCACAGTGCCACCCGCGTCCCTTTTTTAAACTTTAACTTTCTTAAACACCCACGCAAAAGTAAGCATTCTAAATACGTGCTTCAAAGTATATCTTCTATCTATCTAAATATGTACTGGTAGATGTATTTTGATTGATTTACTTTTCTGACTTGAGGACTGGCAGATGTGTGAAGTGAGAGAGCCGGTAGGTCTCGTAAGTTTTGATCGGCACATTCATTCGAGAGAAGCCGATAGGTCAGTTCATACTGGGATTTCCAAAGGTTGAATTCCCCGAGCATCATCTCTAATGGCTGATGTCTTTCCCACATTCCAACAACGCACATAGCAATTCTGGGAACTGGGCAAAAACTGTCGGAGGATGCATTCTTGTAGAAGCACAAATTGGCAGAAACCCGAGAGCTTTGGCAGTGGCCATTGAATGGGGATTGCTGGCTGCCACTGAACAGCTGTAAAGTGTTTGAGGGAAGAGCATAACTTTCAGGGGGGGGGAGTGGTAGTGGGGGGAATGTGTGACCCTTTTCCTGATGGCATTTTTCTTCTGTCACCTCCCACAGCCCATTCCTTTATTGTGTTGCAGGGGAAAGCTGGTGGAGGGCGGAGTTGGGGAGAGAGAGAGAGAGACTATTCATTCAATTCCCTACCTTGCTAGTACTCTCCCACTGGAGATTAGTGTGAATGAGGCTCTGCCCCACCAGCTTCAGTCTGCCCTCCCTTCCTGCACCCGGTCCAGTGGGCGGCACTGGCTGCCAGTTTCCTCCCCCTCAAGTGTCATGGATTGGTTGGATGCAGAAAAATGATGGGAGGAACCAGCTGGGGAACCATGCAGGGGAGAAGGCTCAGGTCCCAGGGAATGGTGATGGGACAACAATGAGTAGCCAAGTGAAGAAGAGGAGGTTTCAGAAGCCGAGGAGGTAACAGGGCTTAGTGAGCTGGCAGAGAGAAGTCCAGAATCAGAAGCTGAAGCAGGTGGGTGGAGGGTGGAAACCCAAGAGGCAGAGATGAGCCAGGCTGGTGAAGAGCCATGAGTGACTCCCCCTCCTGCTGATATAAGCTCCCCCTGATCTCCCAGAGCAAGAGGAGGCAAGAAAAGGGCAGAGAAGAGGTTGGTGATGCATGGTCACAGTCTCTGAATGCTTGGGGAAAACCCTGGAGAGGAGGGGATTTAGGTAGCAGTGGGGAGGTGGGGACCTTCAGTCTCAGCAACTGCTGCATGGGGCAACACCAGGCATCCCCAAACTTTGGCCCTCCAGGTGTTTTGGACTACAATTCCCATCTTCCCCGACCACTGGTCCTGTTAGCTAGGGATCATGGGAGTTGTAGGTCAAAACATATGGAGGGCCGCAGTTTGGGGATGCCTGGGCAACACCTATCAGAGATGAGTTGCTGTGCCCATTAGGCCCGGCACTCCTGTGTTGATTGGTTTTTTTTGTTTTTGTTTTGCTAAGAAATAGTTAACTCCAACTGGCTCGGTGTGATTTACTGCTGGCTCGCTCCTGACATCAAGTCTCAGTGTCTCCCCAGGTAGAACTCAGCAGGGAGAAGGATGGGGACATAACTCAAATAAGTTGACTGCCTGTCATTGGTACTGCCTCCACCTCCTGTTGCTCTTCCTGCTTTCCACCCCACCAGCCCCAATGGGCACCACTGAGCTTGCCTCTTGCTCTCTGCAGTATTTTGGTAACCAGCTCTGCAACGCTGTGTGTGCCACTGAGCACGTTGTTCAGCTCTTCTGAGGAACAAAATAGGTACAGCATTTATGTTCTCTAATTTCCTCCAAGGTCTTCTAGCAAGTCAGAAGACTATGTCTCAGTGGTCGTATCCTAGGGACTGGGAACTCTTACCTCACCACTGAATGGATTTCTAGAATAGCTTGCATGTTTTATTGTTTCCAGGTGTTAGCGGTTGTTCATACTTGCCCTCCTTCTATGGTTAACCAGTGACCTGACCTCTTCAGCTGAAGCGGTTTATGCAGCAACTCTTTCTGACAAGGCAAAAAATGTATAGGAACTCAGCAACTATATCTCATTTGTCAGTTTCTGTTGAATACAAGACAAGTAAGGTAAGGGTAAGGGGACCCCTGACCATTAGGTCCAGTCGTGACCGACTCTGGGGTTGCGCGCTCATCTCGCATTATTGGCCGAGGGAGCCGGCGTATAGCTTCCAGGTCATGTGGCCAGCATGACAAAGCCGCTTTTGGCAAACCAGAGCAGCACATGGAAACGCCATTTACCTTCCCCTATTTATCTACTTGCACTTTGATGTGCTTTCGAACTGCTAGGTTGGCAGGAGCTGGGACCAAGCAATGGGAGCTCACCCTGTCACAGGGATTCGAACCGCCGACCTTCTGATCAGCAAGCCCTAGGCTCAGTGGTTTAACCCACAGCGCCACCTGGGTCCCTTTCAGTTTCTGTTGAATACAAGACAAATGATATCCATAGAATATCTCTGTGAGCTGCCCTTTAGTCTTCTAGGAATAGCTCAAGTAGGATTGTGATTTCCCAATAGAACATGCTAATAAGGTATTTCCATAGCTACTCTAGATTTGTATTGATCACCTTTCCTTTGTGTGGTTTTTCCCCACCCTCCCCAGAGCATTAGAAATCCCTAGCTATGCAGTTTAATGCCGATTGTCTATATAACAGATAGCAAAGATGGTGAGGTCACATAAGGTTGTGTCTAGATGGTTTGACCAGGAGAGAGTTCGGATGATGTGCTTTGCAACCAGGAAAAGGGACCAAAATGCAGAATCCAAGGGAATCCCAACTTTTCTGCCACTATGGCAGTGCAGCAGCATGTGTGCTTGTGGGTTTGCTGTCCATGCAGCTGCCTTCTCTTTCCATAGGTTCTCACCCATTCCCCCTATTTTTTTTCCAGTACTGAACTTACAAAACAGACAATAAAAATCCTGAAAAGCCATGAGAACAGAAAACTGCAAACATATATAACTCCCTTAACAGCAACAAGAAGGAGAACTTAATTGTAAATCAATCAAATGCTTGTTACAGCTAAATACAAAGTAACTGCATGAATCATTAGCTTATAGTCGGGCATTCTCTTTATTAGCATCGAGAAGGATGTCCCCCAAATGCAGCAAGCCTTCAGGCTCCCCAGAACTCTTCATCAGGTTGTCAGCAAGTTGTCAGCAGCAGATGGTGTGCCACTACTCACCTGCTCTCCCTTTGGCTGAATTCCTGCTGCATGCTGGGATGGAGAGGGAGAGGAGCAAGGCAGTGGTGGGGTCACCATAGTGCAAAAAAAAAGCCTGCAAGAGTGCAGGATTGGCTCCACACTGACCATGCTGCCTAACCCATCGCCATTTCTCTCCCCCCCCTTTAATATTTTCTTTTTCATTTTTAAACAAAAAAATTATATTCACAACATTTTCAATTTTTTCACTCCTGGGATTACTTAGATCTCTTGGACTCCCCCCCCCCACCCTCTGGTTTCCAAATTTCCCCCTATTTATTTGCATCTAATTGCATTTTTCAAGTTCATTTTGTCATTCTTTCCTTACACTATTACATTACACGTGTTACAACAATCCTGCTAAGTATACACAGTGGTTTTTAAGATATTCTATAAACTTTTTCTACTCTTTGATTGGATCTCTTGTCATCTTGGTGTCTGATCTTCATGTGGTGGTTTTCAGGTGGTATCTGAAGAAGTGTGCATGCACACGAAAGCTCATACCTATGACAAACTTACCGCAGTTGGTCTCTAAGGTGCTACTGGAAGGATTTTTTAAATTTTTGTTTTGATCTTCACGGTCATCTTTGCCAATTCAGCATAGTCCATCATCTTGGCTCTCCACTCTTCTTTAGTCGGGACTTCTTCTTCCTTCCACTTCTGGGCAAGTAGCATTCTTGCAGCTGTTGTCGTGTACATAAATATTCTGTTTAAATCTTTTGGTATTTCATCTCCCTAGTAAAAAGGCTTCTTGGTGTGTTATTTTAAATAAAAGTTATCTTAAACATTTTTTCAATTCAATAGATATCATTTCACAGAAGTCTTTTACTATTTTACATGTCCGCCACATGTGGTAGAAAGTACCTTCTTTATCTTTACACCTCCACTGGTATGTAGCAGTGACTCAGCTGGAGGGAGGTGCAGCCCTGCCACGTTGTCTGTTAAAGGGAGCAGGGAAAGTAAAAAGAAACACAACCCCAGATGGAAAGGAGACTGATGTTGTAGCCATGGAGTAGGCTTGTAGGCTCTACCACCAGGCATCCCCAAACTCGGCCCTCCCGATGTTTTGGGACTACAGTTCCCATCATCCCTGACCACTGGTCCTGTTAGCTCAGGCATCCCCATACTTTGGCCCTCCAGATGTTTTGGGACTACAGTTCCCACCTTCTGGTGCCCTCCCCCAATTAATAATAAATAAATAAATAAAATTGGAAATAGAAAAAATAAAAAGTGGGGAAAATAAAAATAAAATAAAAAACAGCTGAGAGGCGCGGAGGAGGCAGCCCCAGGCTCGTGCTCCCCGCGCACCTCTGGAGCTTCGCGCGGGGAGCGCGAGCCTGGGGCGGCCGCCTCCATTGCAGCTGTCAGCTGCCTGTTGAGCAGCTTCAGGCCGCTCTCTGGAGGCACAAACGCGCCTCAGGATAGCGGCCTGAAGCCGCTCAACAGGTGACAGGCGCAGTGGAGGCGGCCCCAGGCAGCACCGACGGGCAGGCTGGCCAGCACCCCCTCCATTTTGGCACCCTAGGCAGTTGCCTAGTTTGCCTAAATGGACCTAGTTCCCATCATCCCTGACCACTGGTCCTGTTAGCTAGGGATCATGGGAGTTGTACGCCAAAACATCTGGAGGGCTGCAGTTTGGGGATGCCTGTGTTAGCTGATGGGAGTTGCAGTCCCAAAACATCTGGAGGGCCAAGTTTGGGGATGCCTGCTCTACCACCAACCCATGGCTCTTCTTCACTCAATCCCGTGCCCTGTTGTGTATTTCCAAATATATGTGATATTTAAAGATGGAGTACCATCCACGTTTGGAGCATTGGAAATGGTCTTCTGCCCTTATCTGATAATGTTGAGCCCCACGTGGAATTTGGTGAAAGTCCTTAATAGTGTGGAATCCATGGGGTTACGACCACACAACTCAGCTGTGCAAAAATCATAAGCAATCTTCAATTTTGGCGAAATCCAGCCACATTCAGCGGAGGTTGGTGGGTGGTATTGGAGCACTAGCAGGGGGGAGGCATTTGGAATGGGAGAAGGGCTATTTCATTTTTGAGTGGGCGATCCAGAAAAAGCCTGAACTGCCCCCCACAAATACTGCCCTACTGGGTTTTAGAATAGGCTCCATCTTTCCAAACTTGTCCATCTCTAGCCTTTAGAATAGGGGTGAAGACCCTGTGCCCCCCCAAGAGGCTGTTAGTCTCCATCTCCCAACAGTCCCAACCAGAATGGCCAATGGACAAAGGTGAAGGAAGGGGTGGTCCATCAATTTCCCGTCCCTGCTCGTGTGAACTTTAAAATGTGCACCTCCACAGCTGCATGCAATACTTGAACCAGTTCTGGGTGAGCTGTGTTCTTCCTGCACAAAAGCTTACACCTCTGATATCTTTCCATTCAAACCCAGGCATTGTGGTGGCAAGTGAATTCGGCTTGCACTTACTCGATAATGAATTGGTGCTTCTTTCCCCCTTTTCTGTTCTGTAGATTTTCTTTTCATACTTCTGCTCCACTTTCCCCCTCTGGCATACATTATAAGAATACTTGACTGTAGACTCCAGTTCCACTCAGATGTAATTGCTCTCCCTCTCCCCGTCTCCCTCTCTTGCTCTCTGTTTGTGTGTGTCTAAGAGGGAGACAGAGAATGGACGGTACTCTTGCTTCTGGGCTCTCTGGAAGCCAATTAGTCTCCTATTGACACCTCAAGGAATCCCTTCCTTGGGCTTAGCTAACCTTACCTGCTAGGTTTTATTCTGCCAGCCGGTGGTCATAGCAGTATGAAGAGACCCAGAATCTAGGCCTTAAATTTATCAACCTTGATGCCTCATGTAAAAACATATAATGCATACATTCTTTTCTACTTGCTAACCATTGTGTGCCGTTTCCTAGCTTGGTTTATAAGCCACTCTGTGTTTTCTCCCCTAGCAAGACTACTCAAGATTTATTGGTTCTGCAGAGGCATCCATTTTTATTAAAGTAAGCCCAAGGCCGCAAGACCAAACAAATGTAACCTCCATTCAGGCTTGTTACGACTTGTTGCACTCTGTTGGAGACCTGAAATAGAATTTCTGAAGAACAACCAAAGCTCTCAATCCTAGCGGACGCATAGTTTTCAAGTGTGTCTCCTTTGGCTGGTGATAGTAAGGAGTAGGGAGGATAATAATAATAATAATAATAATAATAATAATAATAATAATAATAATAATAATAATAATATATTATTTATACCCCGCCCATCTGGCTGGGTTTCCCCAGCCACTCTGGACAGCTTCCAACAAAATATTAAAATACAGTGGTCTGTTAAACATTAAAAGCTTCCCTAAACAGGGCTGCCTTCAGATGTCTTCTAAAAGACAAAGCTTGCCGGCTGAGCCCTGTGCCATTTCAGAGAGGAAGTAGTTTCTCGGGGTGAGGATGCCTAAAGTGCCTCATCATCACTATGCAAAGAATGAATGTCTCCTGGTTTTAATTAGCCGCAGTGATGACCTCTGCAGTATTTATAGCATGCCAGCTCTAAGTCAAAACATGAAGCCGGAGGCAATCAATGCATCGCTTTCTCAAGACCCAGCCATTGATACCGGTAGCTCCATACGATGATATTAAGGACCAAACTAGAAGTGGAAAGGACAGCTACATATGTATGCATTATACATTTAAAGCAGTGTCATAGGATGGTTTCCCCCCAAATAATCACGGGAGCTATAGTTTGCAACGGTCACTGATTGTTGCTACCGGTAGGAGACCCCTATTCCCCTCACAGTGCCACAGTTCCCAGACTTCCCTTGGAAGAGGGATTGACAGTTAATTCAATCTGAAGCACACACACATATTACTGCTAAGGAAGAGAATATTGTGTGCAAATGTAAAAGAGCAAAGAGCCACATGAAGGTTTAAGGTGGGCATTGACAGAGCCGCCCATGCTTAAGTTTTGTACCCGGAGGCATGACTTCAGAGAGAGAAAGGGAGAGCAAAGCAGATGAAAAGGACAAGAATATTTCTGCCCTTCCTATGCGAGACAGTTGCTCGGTGTGCGTGGGATCTATTGCTAGCAATTTTTATGACTGGTTAAGCAGAGAAGGTGGACAGAAGCCCCCCAGTCGGTGAAAATGTGCTGGTGTTATTGTGGGGGACAGGGAAAAGACTGGACCTCGTGGCTTTGGAGATTTCATGGGGTGAGAAACTCAGCAGGACTACGCCTCACTTTGCCCTCGCTGACTGGCTGTCATTATTGGGAAGAGAATGGTAGACTTGACTGATTTTGATTTAAAACTTTCTATTATGGTTAAGGTTCACCAGCCTCACTAAACAAAAAGTCCCTATGATATGTGCTTTTTACAAGGTTCACGAGGGCTTTTTTTCTGAGAAGTCACACTCAACTCCATGGGATCATTAGTTAATAATAATAATAATAATAATTTTATTTATACCCCGCCCTCCCCAGTCAAAACCAGGCTCAGAGCGGCTAACACCAATAAAATTAGTTGATGAAGGATTTCTACACATTGCTTGCCAGGGCAGCAAAATATCAATTATTGACCACACAACTTGAACCCATTAATATACATTTTTCTCAGTCAGGCAACTGGGAGGGTGGGGTATACAGTCTCTCAGCTGGCTTTCTAAATTGGAGGCCTGAGTTTAGCTCAAAAGCAGGGCTGTCTTAAGCATAGCTGGTGCCCTGGCGCCGTGGTGCGAACTATCTCTCCGGCGCCCCCCCTCCCGTTTCCGAGCGTGGCTGCTGCGTGGGCAGAGCAGCGCACGCCCCCCCCTGGTGGTCCGGCGCCCTGGTGCCTTGCGCCACCCAGCCTTGCCTTAGGGCCGGCCCTGCTCAAAAAGCTCCTGAAATATCTCCAAACACATTAGCCAGATATATTAGCCAAGTAGAAGCACCCGTTTATTAGTCCTGCACAAACAGGATTGTTAAAGCAGACATCGAGTTTCCTGGTTCTAGAAACTAGTAAAAACCTTTGCAGACATATTTGTGGTTTTCCTGTTTTGTTCATGATTGCCCTGGCACTGGGCCACCTAAGGGCTGTTCTCTCCCCACCCACCCCATTCTGGTAGTGGTGAACAGCAGAGGCTTCAAAGACTCATGACATAATGGAGGGGGAAAGGAGAGGAAATATTATTAATAATGAACTTTACTACTTGCAGGCCAGGCAGACCAGAACATTATGCTAAACCTGTGGTTGCTACCAAAAAAAATACCCTGCCACATTCTACCTCTTAGCCTTCTCTGTTGTCTGTAAGAAATGGCTTGTGTCCTCATGCCATGACATGCTGTGTTTCTTCACTGCTGTTCCACTTCATTGGCTGCCCCTAGTTGTTAGTGGGAAAATGCAAAATGTTGAAACCCACAATGAACCAAGACATTCAACAGCAACTATAGCCTGTTGGTTGAAACTGCCCGGCTACCTCATTCTCTATCGGGAAGGCCCAGTTCATGTTGTTTTCACATGCCATGAGACCACCCAAAAATGCAGCTGCCGCATCTTTACATGGTGTGCTTGTTGCTTCCATTATCAATGTATTGTGAGTCGCTGAACCATCCCAGAGCAAACCTTCAGGTTCAACCGTTTCTTCATTACAAGCACCAATTGGGGCCTCAGATTCAAATAACCCATTCACCATTTAAATCGGCATGGAAAGCTTACCTGAGGGCAGCTGTGCCTCCTCAAATGCAGCATAACAATTGGGAAAAACAACATCCCTGCTCCTACTTGGGAAGTTCTGTGGGGGCATGTTCACACATACCGGTAACAAAAATCAATGGTTGTCACCACTCCCATCATTCTGCCCGGACATGAGGTCCAGCTCTGAGGGCCTTCTGGCGGTTCCCTCCCTGCGAGAAGTGAGGTTACAGGGAACCAGGCAGAGGGCCTTCTTGGTAGTGGCACCCACCCTGTGGAATGCCCTCCCACCAGATGTCAAGGAAATAAGCAACTATCTGACTTTTAGAAGACATCTGAAGGCAGCCCTGTTTAGGGAAGTTTTTAATATTCTGTTGGGAGGTGCCCAGAGTGGCTGGGGAAACCCAGCTGGATGCGAAGGGTAGAAATAATAGATGATGATGATGTCTAGAAGCGCACACTGCCTACTCACTCCTACTTCATCATCTTCTTTGGAACCCCTGTCCCTATTATAGCTATAAGGAAAGCTTCTGGTCTTATAGGAATGGCCCATTTAAACATTTTCTTCATTTCATTATATATAATTTCCCAAATGCCTTTAGCTTTTTTACATGTCCACCACATATGGAGGAATGACCCATCTATCTGCTTACATTTCCAACATGTACTCAACACATTTTCACACATCTTGGTCAGTTTGGTGTTCCATGATGCTTTGATGCCCGGCCTCAGGGGCAAGGAAGACATGCGGCAAAGCAGCATGCTGGAATGCCTCCCTCTCACTGAACTCACCAAGAGGGGCACCATTCTGCTAGGCCCTGACGTTCGTCTTCTCCAACCCAGGGGGAGGGAAGATGAACAATAATTCCATGTGCTGGAACACTCCCAATGAGAGTGGGTATTCTGCCTGTAGTGGAAGCGGTGGGGCAGGGTACCACCTCTTGCTCTTCTGCTGTCCGAGGCAGCCTCTTCACCCCGCCTCATGGGAGGGCTAGCTCTGTTTATGTGTAAACATGAACATTTACTCTACATCCAGCAAATTGCAGGGCCATGGGATGTTCTGAGTGGATGGTCCTAGTTTGAGGCCGTTATCAGTGTTTGTGTGTGGTCACAAATTGAGGTACACCTGTGAAGAGTGTATATGCGCAACTCAAATCCCCAAAAGATGATCATTTTTGACACAGAAGACGCCCTCTAAAAACTTTGTTCAGAATAAGAAACTGCTCCGCTCTTCATGCTCACATGCATTCTGATGCAGACATCATTGCTCTGCTTAATTCTCCTATACCTCAAAATATAAGGTGAAATTTGGCACAAAATATGGTTTGAATTTGTTGTTGTTTTTAAGACTTGGTCCCATTGGACATCTCAAATAGAGCTGAGGAAGCTCCCTCAAATTGTATTTTTTTAAGGCTCTAGGGAACTGTGGGCAACCTCTAGAGGAAGCAGCACAATCTCTCATCTTGTTTGACCAAGCACAGGAAAACCTCTGAGCCCAAATTCAGCTACTATGTTTATACAAACACAGTATTTACTCTCTCAAAGCTCTCCCCCTAGCCTCTATTTTTTTTGATCTTGTTAAGAAAACAAGCCTAAAAACATTCCCCCCAGGCATCTCAGTATTTAAATGCAAATGCTGCTTTTAACTGAAGCATGCTTCCCCTCCAGGCTCTCGAAGTTGCTTGGACTTTGCAACAATTCCCTGGAGATGAAAAACAACCACCACATTTGGGGGCATTTTTGGGGACCTCTTATCGGTATCCAGGACTTTTACAAAAATGCATGAAATCTGGGGGAGCAGTTAAATGTGAAGCTTTGGCCAACACTGAGTCAATTTTGAAATCTTTTTTTTAAAAAAGCAAGAAGCTTTTGTCTTCTGTTTTCCAGGGATGTTGGCAGCTACCAAATTCTGAATTACATGAAAAGCAGTTTGCCAGGATTAAGATGCGTGATTCTTATGGTCTGACTGGCCTGAAGTTGTCTAATGGACTTCCTAATTGAGCAGAATTTTTAACCCCAAGCCCCCTCCAGACCAACAATCAGCGGCGGGGGAAGCCGCTCAGGTGCCTGGGGCGCCGCACCCAGGGGCGGAGCGAGCCGCCCATAGAGGCAGGGTGCACCACAGGGCCTCCGGGGAGTCTGCCTGCCTCCTCCCACTCAGCCATCCTACAGCTGAGGGGGAGACGGCAGGCGGACCGTTTGACAGCGCGGAGCCTGCGGATGCTCAAGTCACTGCATCACTCCCAGGAGAGACGCGTGCCTCGGGCTCACTGCAGGTCCCGTGGTGAGTGCCACCCGGCATTTTGTCATCCCCCTCAGTGGTGACCATACCTGCCAAGTTCCAGCCTGAGAAATAAGGGACCGGACCGAAAGTAGCATACCGGAAGTAGCGCAGCGGCCATTTTGGAACTGGGCGGAGCATGCTCAGAAGTGACTTTTGATGCTGCTGTGCCCAGTTCCAAAATGGCTGCCGCACCAGAAGTCACACTGCAACCATTTTGGAACTGGGCAGAGCAGCATCAAAAGTCACTTCTGAGCATGCTCCGCCCATTTCCAAAATGGCCGCCGCGCCAGAATAAACCAGGGAAAAACAAAAAAATCCGTTTTTTCGGCTGGGGACAGCTGGAAAAACGGGGGTTTCCCAGGGAAAACGGGAGACTTGGCAGCTATGGTGGTGACACCCAGGGTGGACTGCACCCACCGCACCCCCCTTCTACCGCTCCTGCCAACAATTACACTGGATCTCCAGGCTCCATGTTAAGAAGCAATTGTATTCAACTACTGTGGCCCATCAGTGCAAGGTCCCACTTGGTCAATGGGACCAACCCTCTTTCTTCTCCCCAAAATTCCATTGTGCAAGTCGAATGCACTGAGGAGCATTCACATAGTACTACCGTGTTTCTCCGAAAATCAGCCATACCCTGAAAATCAGCCATAGTGATAGGCAGTTTAACCTTGTAGGTTAAACTGTACCATACTTAATAATAATAATTAAAAAAAGACATCACCTGAAAATAAGCCACTGTGGTTTTTTTTTTTGGAAAATTAAATATAAGACGGTGTCTTATTTTTGGAGAAACACAGTATACTGGATGTCCTAGGGAAGAAATCTGAGCATTTCAGCTCTCTGTTTCTCATTTTTCCAGTTGTCTGCATTTCCACATCACCTTTTAAAGACTCATCCCAAAATTTCATCAGCATTTCAGTGCAAATTTCACTTCCTATACACATTTTATATGTGATTTTCCCCAATATAACACATTTTTGTATATTATTTTTACTGATGCATGCATTTATATGCATGCTTTGTACACATTCCTTGGCTGGAAAAATTGCATTGCAAAATTCAGAGCTGTGTGAATTTCAAATGATTGATGGTTTTGGGGTTTGTCTGTGGTTTTGGAAGGTGAGAATTATGTACATCCACCTTTCAATGTGAATGGTACTGTATTTCTCCCACATTCCTAAATGCAACCCATTGTATTTTCTACATCTATGGATTCTGGCTGTATTTTGCATACCAGCTTCTCTTTGCTGTATTGAACACTACTTCTGAAATTACAAACAAACATGCAGTCGCAGGCACAGCTTGAGAATAATGCACATCTCTTGACTGAGATGGTATTGTTATTTGCTCTCAGTGACCAGCAACAGTTGGCTAAATTGCTGCCCCTTGATTCAAAGCCCTGTAAATAAATCCTCTCCCAGACACCGGTTAAACTGTCTGGTTTATTTCTAGCCTGTCATATCTTTGAAGATCATAACTTCATTGAAAAAGGCTCCTGCAATGAGCTGTGGCAATAGAATAATGCATTGTGAAAGGAATGTATTCATTGGCAATAATTTCCTGCAAGTAAAAGCGTTGTGGTTTTTTTTTTAAGGGCCTCTTTTCATTCAGAACAATTTCCGCCAACTTAGAAATAAAAAAGGAAATTTTAAAAATGATTTTGAGTACTTATAGAAGAGAGAGAAACCAGATAATAGACTTGGCATAGAATAGTGTTGAAGCCTTTGCCATCTGGGTGTTGAAGCCAGCAACCCAAAATATTGCTTATTTTCTTTTATACATAAGCTGTGATACCCATTCCTAAAGGTTTGCTTGATTTTATTACTCCCAAAGCTTTATTTCCCTGACAGACAATGCACATCCGACAAGGATTTGCTTGCCAACCATGAGATAAGTGGGTAGGTCATCCTTCTATCTTTCCCACCTTTTTCTTTCATTATTTTCTTCCCACCTTTCTTTCGTTATCCAAGCCTTCTTTATCTTCTGATATCCTAACTGCCTTCAATTCTTCACCAGGATCTTCCTCTTCTTTAACTGGAAGGAGCATTTTGAGATATCTCCATGTGGAAGACCATAGGCTCCCCATACTGAGGAAACTGACCAATCCCTGTCAGTTTTCTGGTGGTACCATTCACCCCCACGGCATTCAAAATATGGACCGAACCAATCTGAAGAGAGCCTCCCGCTCATTGCACAACCAGCAGTTTGTTACTTGGTGACAATGTGGAAGGAGGCCTTCTCGGTGATAGCGTCTTCTGCCCTTGGGAATGCTCTCCCTCGGGTAATTTGTGGTCAAATTGTGGTACCCTTTTAAATGCCGCTTAGAAATATATATGTTTATTTCCTGGACTCTGACTCTTAATTTTTAATTCTCAGTTCTCTTTGTGCTATATAGTTCTGTTTTTGACCATTTCTGTTGTCTATTGTCTCAGACCCTCCAAGTGTCCCTATTTTCCAGGGACATCCCTGATTTAGAGAAGCCGTCCTGGTTTCTGATTTGATCTCAGAATACCCCACTTTTCCCTAGGACGTCCCTATTTTCACTGGAGAAATCTTGGAGGGTATTGCGTTATGCACCCCCCCAACCCATCTGAAGGCAATCCAGTATAGGGAAGTTTTTAAATGTTTTATTATGTTGTTATATATGTTGGAAGCTGCTTACCCAGTAAGATATGTGGGGGACAAATAGTAAAATTATCTTTATGGAATGGGATGTCCCTATTTTCATCAGAGAAATGTTGGAGGGTATGTTGTCTTCTATTGAGATAGACTATTATCTATCTTTGTGTCTATTGTTGTTGTCATCTGTCTGTCTAGGGAGACAATGGGAGAGTGCACCTTTGGGGTTGAAGTCAAGCTGCTGGAGAGTTACAGAAGGAAGAATACCCAGATAGCATTTAGTGTTTGACCCCCCACTTGCCCACATTTATAGAATATATAATATAAAACAGAACCATTGCTGCATCCATGGGCATCTCTAGTCTCCGCTGCTCCTTGGCCCTTTTTCTACACCTGAACGACACAGAGAGAGTGTATTTTGTGCAGCTGAATAAGCTCCTCTGACGGGTGATGGAGAAGGAAAGGGGTATTTCAGATTGCCATATGAGCTGTCAGATGCAATGTGTTCAGTGGTATTTATAGGTACAGGTTGCCGCCGTGAGGAAGAAAAAGAAGCAAAGTTAAGGTTCTGCAAAAAGGGAAACAGTGACGGTATTGTCACTGTGCCTCGGCAGTGCCATATGTGTATCCCTTGTGATAGTCTCAGGCTTTGAAACAGGGATCACGAATTCTAAAAATATCAGTAGTTTGGAAAAGTGGCTCAGTAGGAAAGGCTTGTTTCTGCTTCAGGATATCCTTGGAGGAGCTGTCAAAGGCCATCTATACCTAGGCCAGGTGTGGCGAACCTCCCCCCCCCCCCGGATATTGCCAAACTACAAAACCCATCATCCTCAGCAACCATGGCCAGTGACAAGGGATGGTGGAAGTTGTAGTTCAGCAGCATCTGTAAGGCCAAAGGTTCCCCACACCTGGTCTAGAAAGTTCATAAGTTAGAGAAAAAGCTATTTTCCTCTCTCATGCCAAAAGGATATTTTCAGAATGACTTTAAATAGGATACTGTACTTAGTTCCATGTGCTCAGGTCTGAAGATTTTGGATATGGTTAACCACAAACAAGCAACACTGTCAGGTTCAAGCTCAGGTGAGAGACATTTACGAGGCACCTCTGCCAAGCGTTCAAGGTGGTTTATCTCTCCCTGGAAATGACGCTGACCTCTGGGATTTCCGAGCTAGGTGAGCTCCAGTATTATGACCATAGCTGCCAAGTACCCCGTTTTCTCCGGGAAAACCCCAATTTTACTTACCTTTTCCCAGTGGCCCCCCGTATCACTTCGTCTCCCGTTTTTCTCCTGTCGGCAGCCATTTTTTTTCTTTCCGATTTGCCCTTCTATGGGCACCAAAAATGGCCGCTGCCGGCTTCAAAAGTCGCATCTACACATGTCCGGAAGTGCATAGACGCGACTTCCGGTGTCGGCGGCGGCCATTTTTGGTGCCCATAGATGGGCGGAGCGACACCGGAAGTTGCGTCGACGCACTTCCTGACATGCGTACAAGCGACTTTCGAAGCCGGCGGCGGCCATTTTTGGTGCCCATAGAAGGGCAAAGCGACACCGGAAGTTACGTCGACGCAACTTCCGGTGTCACATGGCTGCCGGTCCCGGATTCTGCAGTCCGGGACTTGGAAGGTAAGATTATGACACCAGGTCTGGTGGAAACCCCTCACAATGGGGTGCATTTGGGATGCAAATATAAAAATATGGATGTGCAAACCTAAAAACTGGTGCAGGGCAGATGGAATATCCAATAGTCTGGGGAGCATTTCCCCAAGACATCTCCCTTGCTCCCAGTCTAGCGCGACAATCCCCAACGGCAAAATAGGCAGCTGCTTTCTGAGTGGATCTAACAGTGGAAAAACAGGCGTAGTCACTGGGTTCACCTGGGCTGTAGGTTCCCCAATGCTGCACGCATGCAGGCAGTGTTGCCTGCTGTCCGGAACAGCTTCCTTTGTCTGACATTTCCCGATCCAGGACTTGAGGCCCCTGCTGTGCGTGACTAGAGCGACAGCCTCAAGTGCTTTGCATCCACAAGAGGAAATTAGGTCAGTGCCCTTCCCAAGGTTGATGAGTTGCCAGCTTGTGAGCAGAGGACATCTGCTCAGTTTCAAGTGGGCTGGCATAATGTTTAGCTGGAATAAAGGGGCTGGAGGAGAATTCTGAGGGGTGGCGAAAAGTGCATTTCTGACGATGCTACCTTACCTGACCTACCAAGAGCAGCAGTGTTGATCTGCCGCCGCTGTTTGGATGCAAACGCTACGGGCACGCACTCTCTCATGACCCCCACCCCCACCCGCTTTTGTTCTTCTTCCTTGTTGGGTGCAGAAGTGAAGAGCTGCAAAAACAGGAGAAGAAATCCAATCCACAAGTACGGGGGTGGTGGTGTATTGAAATTAATCTAGAAGTCTCAGGTACCTGCTCTTCCAGGTCTAGAAGCCCACTAAGAATGGCTCCCCCCCCCACTCTGCCCTAGAGCTTCTGACAGCCTTCGGTCACCACTGCTGACTGACCTAGAAATAGCAGAAGTTGTCTCATCATCTCTAGCGATTCCACTCTAAATGGTTCAACATTTGGTCTTTTTCTTTCTCTTCCCACGCCTCTCCACACCCAAATCCATAAAGAGTGCTGTTTGCAATGGCTTTTTTTTAAAAAAGAAAAAAAGGTGTGGTCTTCTAGACTTTTCAAATGTGGGTCAGAATTGTAAAATGCTCCCCACCCTGCCACTAGCCTAGGTACTAGCCTAAAGGATCATTTAAACAAACAAACAAACAAAATGCAGGGATTTAAAATTCTCAGGGTGACTTTTAAAATGTCAAAGCCCGAGGGGTAAACAGAAACAGGCCCCAAAATAGCTCAGTTGGTAGAGCATGAGACCCTTAATCACAGATTTGTGGGTTCGAGCTCCATGATGGGCAAACGTTTTCTACATTTGAGGGGGTTGGACTAGATGTCCCTCAGACCCCTTTCAGCTCTACAATTCTGTGAGTCTATGTACTAAAAACAGCACCATAAAGACCACCATAAAAGTGTGGCAAGCATCATTCAAGATAAAATCCTGGGTTCCAGATCTATTGTATACTCCACTCTGGAGCATGGCCAGCATGAAAGGCAAGATTTCTGCCCCATTCCATGTACAGAAGATGACCAGGCTGGCGGATGAATCTGGTGTTATTTTGAGGTTTTTTTTGTTTTTTTAAAGGGTAGATTGCTAAGTGCATTTTGAAAGATAATAAGTGTCTTCCAGCTCTCTAATTCTTTGCATTTATTCACTTGAACATCGCTGTTTGGCTAAAACCATTTTGTTTCCCTGTTTTTAAAAGCCAAGTGTTGTTTAAACTGTGAATTAGTGCTGCCAGTACCTGGCTTTCTTGCAGAAACTGCTGCTGAGACAGAGGATGCAACTGCACTGGTTTTTTGGTGGTTGTTTTTTAAAGGAAAACTTTATAATTGGCCGAGTTGCAGTGACTGTGTCATTCTGTGTTCCTTGTTCAATTCTCCCCACATTCCAGCCCTTTCGTGAATATGATTTCCGGGCCTCCCTTTGGGGATCTTTCTTAGTCCTCCACCATCTCCCTCTCCCTCCCTCCCTCCCTCCCTCCCTCTCTCTCTCTCTCTCTCTCTCTCTCTCCTTGGGCGTCTCGGCTGAGCTCCATCGCCTACACAGTTTCACCTGCTGAATGCTGATAGTGACAGGAGCAGATAGCACTTTGGGCCAGTGACATTCCCCCTGTGTCAAAAAGAATCTAGCAGGCAGTGAATGCAGGGGCTGTACATCACCTTCCACTTTCTCTTTCTTGCCCTCGGGCCGGTGCTGCTTCCTGCTAGAAGAACAACCTTATTCCCTGTCCTTCAAGACCTTCAATTGTTTCCCAGAATGCCCAGCCATGGTCATACGGTAGCAATGCATGTTGTGGGAGCTAGCTGCTGTACAAGTCAGGCTTATCAGTTTTCAGTCTTCCTTCTCTGCCTGCATCTTAGCTCAGGGTCCTTCATTATATTCAGCCATACATTTATTTATGGCTCTTTCATTTAAAATGCTCAAAGCAGTGCCTGTAGGGAACCGCAGGAGGGGCGAAGTGCATTTCTGGAGAAGGGCGAGCTGTGTTCCACACACTAGGTTTCGGCTAGAGGAATAACGGTTCATTTCACTTTAATGTTCCCACCGTCCACGTATTTATTTACTCTGAAGTGAGTCCTATCGATTCTGATGGAGTTAACTTCCAAGGCAGCATCTTTAAAGATTGCTGCCCTGCACTAATTTAACGGTGATCATAAAGTGCTCCGAGGATGTGAAAAGTGGCTCTCTGTCAATTAACCAGAAAGGTGGCGAGAGGGATGGGGAAGGGAATTGTGTGTATATGGGGGGTGGGGAGGAGGGTTCCCCAAACATGGTACACGAAAAAGAAAAGAAAAAATTTGCCAGAACATAAAAGAAAGACGTAGGGAAGGTGAAAAAAGGATGTAAAGTTTAAAGAGAAGCCATGACGGATTCTCTCCACCTGGGGCGTGAGCCTGGTTTCCACTTCACAATTTGTGTGGCAGCGCTACGTGCCATCAAGTCAAAGACAACAACAACAACAACAACAACAGTAATAATAATACTTCTTATACCCTGCCCATCCGACTGGTTACCCCAGCCACTCTGAGCGGCTTCCAACATAATATAAAAACACAGTGAGACGTCCAGCATTAAAAACTCCCTGATACAGAGTTGACTCCAGTTGTCTTCAGAAAGTCATGTAATTGTTTATTTCCTTGACACCTGATGGGAGGATATTCCGCAGGGTGGGTGCCACTACCAAGAAGGCCCTCTGCCTGGTTCCCTGTAACTTCACTTTTTGCAGTGAGGGAACCGCCAGAAGGTCCTTGGAGCTGGACTTCAGTGCCCGGGCAGAACGATGGGGGTGGAGACGCTTCTTCAATCACGAATAGTGTCCCTCCCCTCTACTTTAGGTAGGCAGCCAGACTTTTCTTTTCTTCTAAATATTAGTTGGAAGACTAGGATTTACCATCCTGAGGGGAAACATCAGTGTATTGGTGTGTGTGTGTGTGTGTGTGTGTGTGTGTGTGTGTGTGTGATCCTCCTCTACTGCTGCTTTCCTAATGTGTGTGTTTAAATATTGTTATGGACAGGATAAACCTAGAAATTAATAAATGCTAGGCTTTTGGTTATCTGTGGTATGAAGGGAGAATGCAAGCTGGGTGGGAATTCCTGGGCTGGCTTATCCAAACCAGCCTGGCTGGCTGGGGGAAGAGCCTTACATAAAGGTGCTGCTGGGCCATAGAAGGATCCTTTGGCTTCGGGAGTCGGATGGCACAAGGGTCGCTGGGGTAACTGTGTGTTTGAGGGGACTGGAAAAGGGAGTTTTGAAGCAGGGGCTTCTGGGCAGGAGGAAGAAGGAAAAACAAAGGCTGAGGTGCATCCTGTTGGGCGAGAAGGAAAGGTTGCCTGCAAAGCTTTGAGCCATGCTGTAAAATCTTACATTAAGGAGACCTGGATACCATAACTCTGCACTCTCCGTTAAACTCCTCCTTTCCCCCTTCAATTAATCTGCCCTAGTATGCCTTCATTTAGCCAAAATTCCAGGGTTTGAAAGAGGATCCTTATAAGGTCCAAAGAATGGGCATAATTCCTTGCCTCCTGTGTATTGTGCATATAGAGTCTTTGTTCCACGTATCATAGAATCATATTATGAAGTTTGCAGAAGCAACTATTTCAGCGAGGGCACCCATAGTGGGCTGATGGCACCACTGGAAACAATCATGATACAGTGGTACCTCAGTTTACAAACACAATTGGTTCCGGAAGGCTGTACTTAACCTGAAGCGTACTTAACCTGAAGCGAACTTTCCCATTGAAAGTAATGGAAAGTGGATTAATCCGTTCC
This sequence comes from Zootoca vivipara, assembly GCF_963506605.1. Taxonomy (NCBI): domain Eukaryota; kingdom Metazoa; phylum Chordata; class Lepidosauria; order Squamata; family Lacertidae; genus Zootoca; species Zootoca vivipara. Next base: position 9,383,630 of record NC_083279.1, on the reverse strand, counting down.
AGGTGGGTCCGCGGAGTACTTAAACTGAAAGTACTCAAACCGAAGCGTACTTAAACCGAGGTATGACTGTATATTTGTTTTAATGAGTTAGAAATACATATATTTTTTGTGTTTCTTTGCATTTGTTTATGTGTTTTGTTTCTTGGACCCCTTTTTATTTTTATTTTTTTTGCAGCGTAAGGAATCAGGCTGTCCATTGTTTCTTTGTCTCCAACTGGACTTGTCTCCTTTGGGCAGTTTGGGGCATTGGGTTCATGTTTAGAACTGCAAGGGTAAAACAGGAGGGGTGTTACAAGGGAATTCTGTATGTTCAACTGACTGTGTGGATTCCGTGTGGCTGTTGATGGGTTGACTGGCTTGGAAGGAATAGTAGGCTTTGAAGGCGGGAGAGATACCGTAGCTGAAAAAAGTTTAAAGAAACACAGATCTACACTACATACTGTATACCTGTTTTATTTCAGATAATCCATAGATTCTGAGAGCCAGTGTGGTGTAGTGGTTAAGAGCAGTAGACTCGTAATCTGGGGAGCCGGGTTCGTGTCTCCGCTCCTCCGCATGCAGCTGCTGGGTGACCTTGGGCTAGTCACATTTCTTTGAAGTCTCTCAGCCCCACCCACCTCACAGGGTGTCGGTTGTGGGGGAGGAAGGGAAAGGAGAATGTTAGCCGCTTTGAGCCTCCTTCGGGTAGTGATAAAGCGGGATATCAAATCCAAACTCTTCTTCTTCTCTTCTTCTCTTGCAAATAATTCTGGTAAAGAAAAGCTCAGAAGTCATACAGTACGTGTGAAAGTGGCTCCACATAATCTCAGGGGAGTATGGCTGTTCTCTAAAGTTGCATGGCTTCTCCTAGTGCTAGTCCTCAGCATCCATAGGGATATCTGCAGAAAGAGAGGCAATGGGCCTCTAGGAGCACAGGCCTTCCCAGGAGCTAGAAACCTGCACAATAAAGGTCCTAACTCCCAAGAAAGCCTAAAGACACATAAATCTAACTGCATATGCCAGCTTTCCCCAACTTATTGTCTTCCTAATGTAACTTCCATCAGTCCAAGCTAGGTCGACTGACATGGGTTTTCCACGTCTATGCCTAGTGTGATGATGTGGGAAATTGCAGTCAAATGTAACTAGGCATGAGTGCTAGTTAGTCCACAAAGGAGTTAAGACCACAGAGTTCTGTTTCTAGGTCATATCCCCACCTTTCCACGAGGGAGGAAGTGAAGCTAATTCTATTCCTTTTCCTCACTCTTTTCTCACCATGTAATCCAGAACAGACATGTCTGAACTTTGAGTTCAGACCACATGTCTGAAGCTATGTTGTGTATTTTGCACCTGTGTTCTCCTCGCTGCTACATGGAATAACACATGAACCAGACCTTTGGGTTTAGAAAGTAAATTATTTTAAACTTAGCAATCAGTGTGTATTCTGTTCATTGCTAGAGGGGTAGAGAGAGGGGGCAAACATTATAAGGCAGACTAAATGGGATATGCAAAAGGGTTTAACAACTTATATTGAACATTATGCTGCTGGTTAACTCTGAGAGTGCTTTTATCTGCTGGGGGCTCTCTCCTGCTGGAGAATGTGCAAAACCCCATGTTCTGAATCTAGGCACCCAGCTGAATTGTTTGTTAATTACCAACACATGGATCAGATCTATTTCCCACCTCCACAGGTGTCAGGGTTGGAACTGGTGGAAGTTGCCTGACATTGTGGGTGGAACCGGAAGCACAGCCTTGCTGTTTCTTGGTCACATGGAGACCAATGTGTGAAGAAGGCCATAGTTTGATGAGCTTCCCGAGAAGCCTATTGGACACCATTGGTCTCTCTTAAAGAGCCTCAGATCTCAGAATTCTGTGACGAAAAGCAGTGGTTGTTAAACCAGCTCATAGAGCAGCCTGTTGCATCCTCTGTATAGGAAATCTGCAGGAGCAAACCTCTTTCCATTCAATGACTGTCACCAAAACAAGGCAATTATGCATGTTTGAGGAGTGCTGTGTGTTTGAGAAGTAAATCAGTTTTAGCATAGAGCATCTGGCATCACGTTATGTGTTATGTTAGCATTGCCTCCTGGTCAATTTGAAAGGTGTTTTCACACACGGGGTTTTACCAGGCCGTTTCTTTTCTCCAGTTTGCTTTGTGAAACCCAAGTGTAAAGCTGGCACTGGCCAGATGATTCATTCACATCACAGATGCCTCTCCTTCACCTTCTCTCCCGCATTAGCATAAGACGCAGGCGGAAGCCTGGCATGCGAAAATGCCCTAAGTTACCTGTAGCGAATCACCTGCTAAATCCACTCCTTAGGGATAGCTCTGCAGCTATCTCGATGTCAACAGATTCGTTCCTGTCGGTACAGAAACCAAAGGGTGAAATCTTAATAAGTGCACAAACCCCTGGAAGAGAGAATATTTTGACATCATCGGACCTTTTCTCATTTGTTTCTAGCCATTGGGGTCAAAGCTGAGGACACGCCGAGCCCAGATGCTAAAATGAGGATATCATCTTTGCAGTAGCTGCATCTGGCTCTTTGGCTGACTCTCCGGGCTGATCTGCTGGCAATCCCAGATTTGCCTGTGGGTCTGTCATCTGTCATATTGTTAGGCTGCTGACAGGCTGCCTCTGCGTGCCTCGCCTTCCTAGGCGGCTTTTGCCTTTCAGCTGCATTTGCTGCTGCTGCTGCTTGTATTACAGGTTGCAGAACAAAAGGAAAGAAAACACGGCTGCGACCTGTCATTTAGAAGTCAAACTCAGGAGAGCTTTCCCATCCTACCTAGGTAGATGTATGTAGCTGAATGTCACATATTTATCGTGCTAGAGATTAAGGGGGGGGGGAAACAACAATAACCACTGGATTTGAAATCCACAGAGACGGTTTTTTCCAAAAAGCTGGATTCAAATAGGGTGCAATCGAGCCAAAGGTCATCCCATTTTAAATCGCATTTGTTCGAGAGGGGAAGCTAAGCACCTGCTTAACCCCCCACCCTCTCACTAAAGTAAATGAGAGTTCGTTGTGGTTACATTTGGATGGCTTGCCTCAATATTCTCATTTTAAAGCAGTTCTCTAATCCACATTCTCCCACTAGATCAGCTATAATGGCTTCCTCCAGAGAATTCCGGGAATTGTGGCTGGCGAAGGTGCTGAGAAGAAATTGTGGCTGGCTCCTTCAAAGAAATGCGTTTCACCGCTGAGATGGAGCGACTGCTAATCCAAAGCAGTTGAAATACAATGTTAGGGTTGCTGTATTTCTAGAAGTAAAATTCAGCTTTTAAAAAAAAAGGAAACTCAAAATCTCAGGAATATGGAAACCCTATAATACATACTGTAGATATGCAGTTTGAAAGCAACATGAAAGTCACTGGGTGTCCTTCAAGAACAAGACGTACCGGTACCTTTTGTGCCACCTGCCTTGAACCCTCAGGACAGCACAGGCTGTACACCAGTAGGGAGGATTTTTAAGAAGTGTACCGTAAATGGGAGGTTCAGCAAAAATTGCAGCATGAAAAGCCTCTGTCCAGCCAGCCAGCCAAGTTCTCTCTCAGGATGACCTGCTCTGCTCCTCCTCACTTCAATTTCCTTTCCCATCCCCAATAGCACTCAGAGTGAGTCACTGAGGATGTTTACGAAACAAAACAAAAAATTTCCTTCCAGTAGCACCTTAGAGACCAACTAAGTTTGTCATTGGTATGAGCTTTGCACACAAAAGCTTATACCAATGACAGACTTAGTTGGTCTCTAAGATGCTACTGGAAGGATTTTTTTTATTTTGTTTCGACTACTACCTACTTGTAACTAGAACTGAGGATATTTAGTTCTCAAACTGCTGTTACATACACAGCCTGCCCCACAGGTTTCACCGCTTACATTTTTAGTATTTCTGTCGATACCTTTCTCTTGTGTATGGGTATTGCAGTTTTGGATATCTGAAGATTGGCAGTGAGAATTGTTTTTACTAATACGAATGCACTGGGAGAATATGTACTGGTGGTAAAGTCATTCTCTTGAGTGCCATATTTGAGGGCATGATCCATACACAAGAAGGATGTATCCTACTATATAGGATCCAGAGACAGAAAGAGAGAGAGATGTTTGTGTGTGTGTGTGTGTGTGTGTGTGTGTGTGTGTGTGTGTTGCAAAACATAACATCATGAAACAAGAATACAGATACCAAACAAGGCTGAGCCCATGCAAGAAGTAACAGACAGATACCCGCCCACATTTCTCCGATGAAAATAGGGACGTCCCATTTCATGATGATAATTTCACTATATATACCCCACACATCTTAATGGGTTGCTCCAGTCACTCTGGGCAACTTCCAACATATACAAAAACATAATAAAACACTAAACATTTTTTTAAAAAAACGTTCCCTATGCAGGATTGCCTTCAGGCGGCTCAGGGATCTGAAAACTCCATACCCCGCAACATTTCTCCAATGAAAATAGGGACATTCTAAGGAAAAGTGGGATATTCCAGGATCAAATCAGAAACCGGGACAGCTTCTCGAAATCAGGGATGTCCCTGGAACATAGGGACACTTGGAGGGTCTGAGACAAAATACAAGATACAAAATACTGTTGAAATTAAAACCACAAGAAGCTTATACAAGAAAAGCATAGCCCTGTGATGGGGTGAGCTCCCATTGCTCGGTCCCAGCTCCTGCCAACCTAGCAGTTCGAAAGCACATCAAGTGCAAGTAGATAAATAGCAACCGCTACAGCGGGAAGGTAAACGGTGTTTCCGTGTGCTGCTCTGGTTTGCCAGAAGCGGCTTTGTCATGCTGGCCACATAACCTGGAAGCTGTACGCCGGCTCCCTCGGCCAATAATGCGAGATGAGTGCGCAACCCCAGAGTCGTTCACGACTGGACCTAATGGTCAAGGTCCCTTTATCTTTACCTTTATAGTGTCCCACCACAACTGACCGTGTTTCTGAGGTGGTTTCCTGTTACACACAGTTACCTGAGGTTCTTTAGAACTTCTTACTAAATATAAGCTTCTGAATCGCAACAATCATATACGTAATAGAATCTATGTAAAATTTAGTCACATGCTGTGGAAAGAAAAATATTTTTGGTAGCACCCTCCTTCTAAATAGCTGAACTTGGTCATTGGCCTGTGGTATCTGAGTAATGTCTATGTGACTCGTGAGAGAAACCGTCAGGCTTGGTAGTTTGTATGTGTTTGCTTCAAAATGGTGACACTTGCTATTAATTGGGTTATTTTCATTTCCACACACACACACACACACACACACACACACACCTGGCAGATGCTTACATCAACAATTACTGCTTAGCAGAAGAGTTGTGGGTCGTGTCTTGAGCAGACTGTAATTTATCACGAGTTTCCTCATCTCTGCATCCTTGGCACATAATAATTTGGGGGGAAATGGTTAAAATATTAAAGGAGGGAGAGAAAACAAATCTCTGTTAACATGCCCAGTGGTGAGAGAAAATTATGGGTTTCATTGTGCGTGCTGCACCATCTGCCTCCACGCAGAGCTTTAACCTGGAGGCTCTCCCCAGGGAAATAGCTATGGATAAGTTATTCAATTAGAACAGCATTATTGGGCAGCTACCTTGGAGAATTGGGTTGATGATGCTGTGATTATCCTCCTCCTGCATTCCTTCATGTCCCAGACAGGCTGCAATGCTATTCAACTTCCTTAAGTGTTCACTCAGCTATAGAGAAGGTGAGCAATTGAAAAAGGGGCTATCAGGCCGTGCCTGGAAGCTTTCAACCTTCCTGGTTTTAAACAGAGCCTATCTATTCTAAGACAAATTGCATTAAAAAAAAAAACCCATCGCAGGGCCCAGTTGTAGCAAAGAACAACAAACCACTGCATCTTTGGGGGAAGGGGAGAATTTTATTATGTGCATTTAATCTGTCGTTTTGTGCCTCAGAATTCAAGGAATGAAATATTACTCATTCTGTTTGGCATCGTTGCCGTAGATCTGGGCATACGTGCTGCTTAAAAAGCTGCAGAGCGAAGCCTTTTGTATGTGGCACTCAGGCGCTTTAACGCCTTAATTTTGTCAGCTCAAAACCTGCCCTGTGCTTGAAGGCAGCTAGCAATTCAAATAACAAATTCACAAAACAAATAAAATTACTTCTTCCCCATCAGAACCAGCCATAGCCAATGCAAGAGTAAAACCAGCGTATTAGGCACTGAGTCTCAATTTGAAATTAAATGCTTTGCCTGTTTGCCTCTGAAAATTCAGAGAGAGAGAGGGAGAGAGAGAGAGAGAGAGAGAGAGAGAGAGAGAGAGAGAGAGAAATGCTCCTCATTTTGGCAGTTTTTTAAAGCCAGCCTCAAAGGCCTTTAGTCCTCTCTCTGCAGAAAACCCAGTAACAACCTGTGAGGCACCATTGCTGGCTGCTGCTGGGTAGATCGCCTCCCTCCTTGTAGCAAAGTTAAAACTGATATACTTAACCCAGAGCGTTCCAAACTTTTCATGTTGGTGACACACATTTTAGACATGCATCATTTCATGACACAGTAATTCAGTTTTGCTATCAAACTGGAGGTTAAACTAACCCAGAGGTCGGCAACCTTGTCCGAGGATGGGGCAGTTGACACTCTGTCTGTCGGGGGATGGGTCAGAGCATGTGCACACATGCGCTCTTCCGGGTCAGCAGCCGGAAGTCGGCCCCTGTGCCACGCCACACCATGCCGGTAAGAGCAGGCGCCAGGGGCGCCAGGGGGCGCCACGGGCTGGTTAGACAAGGACCTTAGGTTGCCGACCCCTGAACTAACCCCTTTCCAGCCCCGGGAGAAGCGATGGGAGCGTTCACACAACACACACCTGCACACTGTAGCCGGCACATATTTTCTGCATATTCCAAATTAATTTGTTCATTTATTCATCTACTTTAAATGTATACAGTACTCTTATAAAACTGCGGGCTATTACAACAATCCTGCCAATGTTCTTATCTGTCTACAGTTTGTAAATATTCAATAAACCATTTCCATTCTTTTATCAAAAGTTTGTTATCTTGATTTCTTATTTTCCTGGTATGTTTCGCCATTTCTGCATATTCCATAAGTTTTTGTATCCATTCTTCGTTCGTCGGGACCTCTTCATCTTTCCATTTTGGAGCAAGTAACATTCTTGCCACATACCTGAATAAATTTCTGTACTGTTTGGGTAGTTCTGTCCCTGTCACTCCCAAAAAGAAATCTCTGACTTAACCATTTGCACTGAATGCAATCTGGGTAACCGAGAAAACATGATCAGCACAGCCACTGGAAATGGCGAAACCTTCCAATGAGTGCCCACACCGTTCCAGTTTGTTGGCAGGGGCATCTGTCTGCTTCCCCAGGCAGTGGCGGAGCTTCATGCTCTGGCACCAGGGGCGGAGAGCAGGCAGGGGCGTGGCTGGTGTGCGTCCTGGGGGCATGGTGTGTATTTCGGGGGCGTGACGTGCCATCCACAGGGGTGTGGCGTGCATCCTGGGGGTGTGGTGTGCCACCTGTAGGGGCATGGTGCGCATCCTGGGGGCATGGCGCGCCGGCCGCAGGAGCATGGCGCCCAGTGCGGGGGGGGGCAGCCACGATGGCACCCCACCGGGATCATGGTGCTGGGGGCAGTATGCTCCCCCACCCCCTCTTCCTCCACCAGTGTCCCAGGTCTAGATGTGGCACAGGTAATCTCTGATCAAGAAAAGCTACTGCACTACTGGCACCTTAAAGGTAAAGGGGTAAAGGGGCCCCTGACCATCAGGTCCAGTTGTGTCCGACTCTGGGCTTGCAGTGCTCATCTCGCTCTATAGGCCAAGAGAGCCAGCGTTTGTCCGCAGACAGCTTCCGGGTCATGTGGCCAGCATGACAAAGCTGCTTCTGGCGAACCAGAGCAGCGCATGGAAACACCGTTTACCTTCCCGCCGGAGCGGTCCCTATTTATCTACTTGCACTTTGAGGTGCTTTCGAACTGCTAGGTGGGCAGGAGCTGGGACCGAGCAACGGGAGCTCACCCCGTTGCAGGGATTCGAACCGCTGACCTTCTGATCAGCAAGCCCTAGGCTCAGTGGTTTAACCCACAGCGCCACCTGGGTCCCTATTACTGGCACCTTAAAGACCAACAAATGTATTCCTTAGTGCATTTGATGAAGTGCACTCTAGTCCAGCAAAGCTTAGGCCATAATAAATTTGTTAGCCTTTAAGGTGCCACAGGGCTGTTTGCTGTTATTGCTGCCACATGCTAGAACAGCCCCTTTGCTGAAAATTGCTGCATTACAGGAAGCCCTGAGTCTGTTCCCTTAAAGTACAACCCTAAAACTTACTCTCTAGTAAGGTTGCTTAGGACTGCAGTTCTGACTATTGAAAAGGCATGCCTTCTAAATGGAAGGGGTGTGTTTATATGATATATATAATAACCCCACGTGCTTCCTTAAGGATTTCGAGTATTCCCAGAACTGAGATGCAGGAAGAAGTCTTACTGGACTCTCATAGTCCCCATCCCAGCCCCAGTATGAAAACGGACCAAGCAGCCCGCAGGTGCATAGCTAGAGTTGATGAAATCATGTACATTGTTGTGAATAGATGCCGCAGGGAATCTAAGAATGGCCTTTTTATTTCTTCCAGATGGGACCCGAACAAATGCTCTCCACCCGCCTTCCAGTAAAATATAGACTGGCTTGGTTAGATAAACAGGTTGAATCATGTTTGTTTTCAGCATAAATGTGTTGTTGGTGTAGTGTGTAGATTTGATAGACTTCCTGTTACTCATAGATTTTTCCATCTTGTATGGAACCTGTCATACTGATGCTGTAAAGGCAGACGACGTTGGTCTTCACCTTTCTGGCTTATGTTTATGACACTCACACAAAGCCGCAAATGAGCTGAACATGAAAACATTGATGCATAGAGTACTCCAATCCTAGATTAACTGGTTTGAAAGCAAGCACCAGTGCTCTGACTGGAACTTGTCTTGTTGTAAGTAAATGTACTTTGGGTCACAACTTAGAATTTTATTTTATTTATATTTATTTTTTGTAGCTTAGTGTATTCTAGAGTATGCTACACCATGCCTTACATGATGCTCAGAAAGGACATAAAGAACAAACTTGGACAGCTCACTGGTCAACACTCACAAGCACACCCTAGAAATGGCCAGTACATCATATATATATATATATATATATATATATATATATATATATATATGAAGCCTTAGCTATTTTCTCCCTGTTTTTTTCCATCTAGAAAGGTGACCATAAGTCATTGTTAAGAGTTAGGCTGCAGATCATCTGTAACAAGTCAAATACACTCTCACTTTTAACTTTTAATAGACATGTGCGAAACCTCCCCAGAAGAACAAGCTGCAGAAGCTACATTACTCAAGACACAACGCAAGAGAAAATCAATGGCAGCCTACGTGGTGGGGATTGTGCCCTCCCGACTATTGTTTCTGCCAAGTAGTCATCTGGAAACCTGTGATGAGAATGATCTGATCCGTGTCAGGCTCCCGGGCAATTGCGTAATTCTCTGGCCCCAATGCCTAGAAACCTCTGCAAAGGTAATGGGATCTCCAGAAATAATGCACATTCTGGTAAGCCGATTACCTTTTTTTTTTTTTACTACCAGAACCCAACTTGTTGTCAGCTTTCCCAGTTGGAACTGAGATTCTCATAAGCCCTTCCTCCTAATGTGCATGGCTGGACAGGTGCGTAACAATTAGAAAAGGCCATTTTCTGGGGGCATCTAAACTGCAAAACTCCCTGCAGAGCAATGCGTCTTTCAGGTGTAAGGTAAAGCCTGTCCTGTTCTCTCACGTCTTTAATAGTTTTAAGTGCCTGTCTGCTATTTTAGCCAATTAGCTCTACATTTATTTAGTTTGCCCTCTGCTAATCTAAAAGTCCTTTATTGCTGCTTGTTTACATTTTTTATTGTTTGGAGTCTTGAGAGCTGTCTCAAGGCCATTTGGCAATGAGGTGCGATAGAAATTGGAGTACCTTAAATATGTAAAGGTCTAACTATTCAGCATTATTTTGGCCAATTCTGGAGAGAAATCTGTGTGTAGACATATACATGTGCTGCAGATCTGGATTTAGATACACCTCCCTGTCTGAAGCTCATATGGTCTGAAGCTCAACATCAAAAAAACCAAGATCATGGCCACTGGTCCCATCACCTCCTGGCAAATAGAAGGGGAAGAAATGGAGGCAGTGAGAAATTTTACTTTCTTGGGCTCCTTGATCACTGCAGATGGTGACAGCAGTCACGAAATTAAAAGACGCCTGCTTCTTGGGAGAAAAGCAATGACAAACCTAGACAGCATCTTAAAAAGCAGAGACATCACCTTGCCGACAAAGGTCCGTATAGTTAAATCTATGGTTTTCCCAGTAGTGATGTATGGAAGTGAGAGCTGGACCATCAAGAAGGCTGATCGCCAAAGAATTGATGCTTTTGAATTATGGTGCTGGAGGAGACTCTTGAGAGTCCCACGGACTGCAAGAAGATCAAATCTATCCATTCTTAAGGAAATCAGCCCTGAGTGCTCACTGGAAGGACAGATCGTGAAGCTGAGGCTCCAATACTTTGGCCACGTCATGAGAAGAGAAGAATCCTTGGAAAAGACCCTGATATTGGGAAAGATTGAGGGCACTAGGAGAAGGGGACGACAGAGGACAAGATGGTTGGACAGTGTTCTCGAAGCTACGAACATGAGTTTGACCAAACTGCGGAAGGCAGTGCAAGACAGGAGTGCCTGGCGTGCTCTGGTCCATGGGGTCACGGAGAGTCGGACACGACTAAACGACTAAACAACAACAACAACCCTGTCTGCACCATAATAATTCTCATTCAGGCCCCATTGAACTGGCTTAATGCATGTGAATGGGTGTCTGGGGCGGCCATCAGTCATGTATGTCTAGTTGTGAACAAGTAAAGCTGGATAGGGACCTAATATTTTCATTAGAATAACACACATTGGCTCAGTTTTCCTCCTCCTGTAATACTACTCTGGAATTTAGAAGACTATTCCAGTTTGAGTGCAGCATCCAGAAAAGTGCTGAACTGGCAAATAAATGAGTGTCTGTATTTGTCAGCTTAACTGACTGAATAATATAAGGAAGTCATAAAAACTCAGAGAAAGAACCTGACAGAAACTTTGGCATAAGCTGGGCCTAGGGGGAAAATAAAAGACTTCGGGTGGACTAAATCCAAGCAAAATACTTTGGACTGGTTTCATGTTTATTCTTCAGAATATTTAATAATATTTCTTCTTCCAGGGCTATTTTTAGTATATGACAGAATATTAGGCACTTTTGTTTTGCTTTTTTTAAGAAGGAGCAGGACAGTGTTGTCTGAATTTTACTTTGTATTCATGAGAATTGCTGTAACCAAATTTCTGCATAATCAGAAAACTGAGCCCGAGGACCTTAATTCTAAACATCTTACTTTTAAGCCAGTCTCATTAAAATCAGTACCCACAAAAGAAGCCCAAATCTTACTTTTTCCAGATCCAGCCTAGTAAGCTTAGTAAAAAAAATCTGTTTACTTACAGACTCTTCAAAGGTCAGGTTCATGTGCTTTTCATTCATCAGTCAGAAAAGTTGCACAGGCAGTAAAACTTAGTTTGGTTCCAAAGTGGTGAAAGTTCCTAAATTATTGGTATAGGAACACAACAATGGTTTGTGAGAGTCAAGCGGCTAAGCTGGAGCAATACACCTCTTTACACACTGAGTCAGGTAGACTGAGGTACAACAATAGGCTTGATTACCCAAGGTGAGGGAGAGTGACCTAGACTAAGCCTGGCAGGGCAGCTTACTCTATGGTCTTAACCCTTTCATGCCTTAATTAGACTCAAGCATGTTGGTTATATGAGTCTGGTTATCCCAGAGGATCAGAGTTTCTAAGTGACTTGGAGAGCTGGCATGAGAGCTCCTGAACATGAAACTGCGTTTATCTGCTTTTCTTTCCATGGGTCTGTTTGATGGGTCTAAATTAAACGAGCTTGTTGCTCATAATATTTGAAGAAAGTTTAAAGGACATCTAATCAGTCATATTCAAAGACACCACACAACTCTATTCTGAGATGATTTTGGAGGAGTTATTTGGAATGAAATATTCTTAGGTAGCTTTCAAAGGATTAGCTCATCATGTTTCTGTATATTAGTAAAAGTCAATACGTCCCTTTAAAAGAATAACAATTACTTGTGATGACTTAAGATGTTCTCAATAAAGCACTTAAAATAAATTAATAATAAATAAATAAAATGTTCCTCTGAAGTGATGATGATAAAGGAAGAGCAAAAGACTTGTGTTTTCTCCATTGTTGCTTCTGGGTTTCATGCAAAGTAGGGAGCTGATTATACTAGAGAGGATGTGACAAGACCCAGATGGAAGAACATAGGAATCACACTTCCTGAAGCCAAACTTCCAGGAGGTTGCTAACCACGGATTTTGAAATTCTGAGTACACAGAGACTGCACACACCAGTCGGTTAAAGCAAACCCACCCCAAAAAATCAGAGGAAGTGTAGCTTCCCCTACACAGAACTACAATTCCCAGCAACCTTCACATACTGAAGTACCGGGGAGGGGGGTATAAGTTAATTATAAGAAATCTCTGTTCACCTCCATGCCCCCTAGATTTATACCACCTAATGAATGGTTTACATCAGGAGTTCCCAAACTAAGGCCCGGGGGCCGCATGCGGCCCAATCACATTCTAAATCCGGCCCGCGGACGGTCTGGGAATCAGCATGTTTTTACATGAGTAGAATGTGTCTTTTTATTTAAAATGCATCTCTGGGTTATTTGTGGGGCCTGCCTGGGGTCCTTTTATTTAAAATGCATCTCTGGGTTATTTGTGGGCCATAGGAATTCATTCATTATTATTATTATTTTTAAGAATATAGTCCGGTCCCCCACAAGGTCTGAGGGACATTGGACTGGCCCCCTGCTGAAAAAGTTTGCTGACCCCTGGTTTACATTCTCCAAACTTCTGAGCTTTCAGTTTAATTTTAATCATTATTTTTTCCACATTTGTTATTACTTAGGGAGTGAAAAATCACAATAAGCTGCTGCGGTACTTGAGTGATTTACTGTGCTGTTGATCTACGCCGTTTCATCTTACCAGTCAAGATCAAGTACCGTAGGTGGCAGTCTTAAACCTTTATTAGAGAACTGTCATATCACTCTCAGCCCCCATCTGATAATGGAGACGATTGTGATGCCGTCATCCAGCCATGCAGTTCTCAGCTTGCAGCACAGAGATACACTGGGCTACACTGCATATCTATGTGTGCTGCTACATGACTCTATCCCTTCTTCGCCCAATCTGCAGTGCGGGGAGAACAGGACTGCACTGTGTCAAAGCATTGTTGTAATCTACACTCTCAGACTCATCCCCTTCCTCCTGCAACGAGACAATCTCATCCCCTTCCTCCTGCAACTAGACAACTCATTGGAATTTGAATTGGCAGGGCCCTTTTTTGTGCTCTGTTCCATTTTATTTTAGTCCTTCTGCTGGTTGATTTTATCTTGCTTTTAAGGTCAGCTTCTGCCTTTTAGTTCTTGCGCCACTTGTTTCATGTTATACTATTTCCACTTTGATTCTTTTCTCTTTCTTTTAATATAAACTCACTGGGAAATTTGATTTAAGGTTGTAAACAATATTCGAAAAACCTCATATTTTAAGAAGTTGTACATATCTCGGGGGGGGGGGGGGGGACGACGACTTCTGCGTCAAATAATATGTCCTTGAAAAAGATCATGAGGTCCTCTCCTTGCTGCTGCATTTTGACTGGGAGTGGGCAAGCTGGTGACAGGGTACCAGGGACTATCGGGAGAAATGGCCCCTAAGAGCATTTGGGGTAGAAGCAGTAAAAACTGGAGAAGCAGCAGGAGATCAATGGCGACGAGAGATGTCTTGTGCCACCCCTGATTCTGAAGCAACAGTATACGTACCTGCTGCAAATTCCACCTATGTGCTCTGCATAGCTGCCAAGTTCCGGCCTGAGAAATAAGGGACTGGACCGGAAGTAGCAGACCAGAAGTAGCGCTGCCGCCATTTTGGAACTGGGTGGAGCATGCTCAGAAGCTACTTTTGATGCTGCTCTGCCCTGTTCTAAAATGGCCGCCGCACCAGAAGTCGCGCTGCAGCCATTTTGGAACTGGGCAGAGCAGCATCAAAAGTCGCTTCTGAGCATGCTCCGCCCAGTTCCAAAATGGCCACCGCGCCAGAATAAACCGGGGGGAAAACAAAAAAACCCGTTTTTTTGGCTGGGAACAGCTGGAAAAATGGGGGTTTCCCGGGGAATACGGGAGACTTGGCAGCTATGGTGCCCTGCCCTACCACAAGTCATCGTCTACAGTAGGCAAAAGCAGCCTTTTGCTTGGGGTCCGCTTTGGGGAATGAGTTTACTAGAGCTTTCAGGAGCATCAACCAACCAGGTGCAAAATAGTGGCTCTGGGAGCAAAAACATACACTTTGATTTATGCTTCTGACTTTTCAGCCTAGGATTTTGTTTTCAGTACCCCAGAACTGAACTCATCATCCTTCCACACAAACAGTGTTCCTTGCTATTCTTCCTTCATTAGAGTAGCCTAGTGTGTGTGTAAAGTAAGGGATCCTTTTAGTTGTTGGTGTTGTTAAACAATTTGGAGTGAGATACCCTGGAGCAGGCATCCCCAAACTTTGGCCCTCCAGATGTTTTGGACTACAATTCCCATCTTCCCCAACCACTGGTCCTGTTAGCTAGGGATCATGGGAGTTGTAGGCCAAAACATCTGGAGGGCTGCAGTTTGGGGATACCTGCCCTGGAGGGTCTACTACTGCAAATCTTCTAGAGATCTACCAGTTGATCTTGAGCTACCCTCTCACCTACAGGTATAAACATTGAATCAGGCTGGAACTAGACACATCAAATAAGCGTTTCAGCTAAACGCATTGCAAACTTTGTATGAGAAATTTGGTTGGCAAAAACGGAACTCCATAGCACCCTCTGGTGTCACAGTGTTTGAATGCATAAACAACTCATATACAGTAAAGCACTTTTTTCTTTACCAATATATGTAGCTGAGGCCTCAGTCTACAGCAGGCACCCCCAAACTGTGGCCCTCCAGATGTTTTGGCCTACAACTCCCATGATCCCTAGATAAAAGGACCAGTGGTCGGGGAATATGGGAATTGTAGTCCAAAACATCTGGAGGGCCGAAGTTTGGGGATGCCTGGTCTACAGCATGTGAGCCTAGGGCTTGCCGATCAGTAGGTCGGCGGTTCGAATCCCTGCTACGGGGTGAGCTCCCGTTGCTCGGTCGGTCCCAGCTCCTGCCAACCTAGCAGTTTGAAAGCACGTCAAAGTGCAAGTAGATAAATAGGTACCGCTACAGCGGGAAGGTACACAGCATTTCCGTGCGCGGCTCTGGTTTCGCCAAAAGCGGCTTTGTCATGGCCACATGACCTGGCCACATGACCCGGAAGCTGTACGCCGGCTCCCTCGGCCAATAATGCGAGATGAGCGTCGCAACCCCAGAGTCAGTCACGACTGGACCTAATGGTCAGGGGTCCCTTTACCTTTTATACCATAGAGACTCAGGTGCCTGGAACCCTCTGGTACAAA
This sequence comes from Zootoca vivipara, assembly GCF_963506605.1. Classification (NCBI taxonomy): domain Eukaryota; kingdom Metazoa; phylum Chordata; class Lepidosauria; order Squamata; family Lacertidae; genus Zootoca; species Zootoca vivipara. The sequence continues at coordinate 9,368,063 of NC_083279.1, read as the reverse complement.
TCTAACCTTGGCTGTGAACTCACTTGTTAGTCTGAAGCAAACCATTATCCCTCCACGCTCTAGCATCTGCGACACAGAAGATGGAAAGAGATAATCATGTTGATCTATTAAGGTAAAGGTAAAGGACCCCTGGACAGTTAAGTCCAGTCAAAGGCAACTATGGGGTTGCAGTGCTTATCTTGCTTTCAGGCTGAGGGAGCCAGTGTTTGTCCACAGACAGCTTTCCGGGTCATGTGGCCAGCGTGACTAAACTGCTTCTGGCCCAACGGGACACTGTGACGGAAACCAGAGTACATGGAAGAAGAAGAAGAAGAAGAAGAAGAAGAAGAAGAAGAAGAAGAAGAAGAAGAAGAAGAAGAAGAAGAAGAAGAAGAAGAAGAAGAAGAAGAAGAAGAAGAAGAAGAAGAGTCTCAAAGACCCGAAGGAGTCTCAAAGCGGCTAACATTCTCCTTTCCCTTCCTCCCCCACAACAAACACTCTGTGAGCTGAGTGAGGCTGAGAGACTTCAAAGAAGTGTGACGAGCCCAAGGTCACCCAGCAGCTGCCTGTGGAGGAGCGGAGACGCGAACCCGGTTCCCCAGATTAGGAGTCTACCGCTCTTAACCACTACACCACACTGGCTCTCAGTGTGGAATGCCATTAACCTTTCCACTGCAGCAATACCTATTTATCTACCAGCACTGGCATGCTTTTGAACTGTTAGGTTGGCAGGAGCTGGGACAGAGCAATGGGAGCTCACCTTGTCACGGGGATTCGAACTGCTGACCTTCCGATCGGCAAGCCCAAGAGGCTCAGTGGTTTAGACCACAGCACCAGCCCTATAAGAGGGCTGTTATAAGCATCACTCAAGCTATATGTAGTGCCTTGCATACTCAAAATGTTCCTTATATATGCTTAATATTATCATTAAATGCATAAGACTTACATAATACAGGGTAGGCATGGCAATTTTTAATTTCCGTGTTGGCTAAATGCCTTTCTTTAACATGGTACTGCACGAAGCTTTAATTAGTTCAGAGCTGTTGCTTAACTTTAAAAGCTTTTACGCAATTATTTATTTTCTCCTAATGTTCATTAGATTCTCTGGAATTTGAAGAGGAAGTGGAATGTTCAGGCTTGAGAGAAACAATTATAAGAGAGAAGTGGATAGCTAAAATTAATTCAAAGCTGATAATCCAATAAGGCCACTTTTCTTATCGCAATAGCTATTAAAATCTAGTTTAGGATATCAGCACTGTAATTTTTAATCACAGTCTACTTGGATTATAGATGACTTCACATTTGGCATGCAAACTGCAGCTTGACTTAATCCAGAGAGAGCTGCAGAATATATAAAAGTTGACATCGACTAGTACAAATTGAGAAACATGACCTTTTAACGATGTTACACGGCACCTCACCAAAATGAATAATCAGTACCAATCTGAAAGTTTCCTTATGCTATATAATTGGTTGCTCTGCCTGAAAAAATACACTGCCCTGATAAGTGTGAACACTTGTCAGACATAGCCTAGATTCCTAGTCCTTTCCTGATAATGACAAGACAGAAACAGCAAAGATGTACAAGGGAGCAGGGAGACCAAGCAGATAGGTAGAAGACAAAAAAAAAATACTTTTATGGTCTAGTAAGTTGTTGATGCACATCATGTACCCATTGATTTTGTTCTCCGTATATCACATCTGGTCAAATATGTTTTGCAAGATTTTGTAATGCTTCAAAATCCTGTATGACCTGTTTACTGGTAATGATAGAAACATAAATGTCAACAATGATGACTGATTTCAGCTTAATCTATTGTCTTGTCTTTGGCCCTACTGTGTTCTTGTTGTTGCCATAAAGGTAAAGGTACCCCTGACCATTAGGTCCAGTCGCGGACGACTCTGGGGTTGCGGCGCTCATCTTGCTCTATAGGCCGAGGGAGCCGGTGTTTGTCCGCAGACAGCTTCCGGGTCATGTGGCCAGCATGACTAAGCCGTTTCTGGTGAACCAGAGCAGTACACGGAAACGCCATTTACCTTCCCATCGGAGCGGTACCTATTTATCCACTTGCACTTGACGTGCTTTCGAACTGCTAGGTGGGCAGGAGCTGGGACCGAACAATGGGAGCTCACCCCGTCGCGGCGATTCGAACAGCCAACCTTCTGATCAGCAAGCCTGTGGTTTAAACCAGAGCACCACCTACCTGCTCTCTCTCTCTCTCTGTGTATACATATACACTGTATATATATAGCCATTGCTATATATAAAGAAGTTCCTTGTCTTTTTGATGTTGTGTTTCACACTAAATCCACTAGATTTAATATTTACTCCTCTCTTCCAGTATTAGCACAAGCATGTCTAAAGGTTCCACTCTGACACCCTTCTTTGGAAATTAAACCAGTGTCCAGACTTTAATATTCAAAACTTTACTTGTGGAAACTCATAGTTATAGATAAATTAAAACAAAGTATTTACAGTCACATGCTTCACCAAGCATGGTATTACCATCTCTGCTTCTAACTTCCAAACAACTGTATTTTCCTCTCTTTCCAGAGCTCAGCACAGCCTTTGGCATCATATTTAGGCCATGCCTTGCAGCTCCTATTAGAGATTCCCTCTTTTACCTTCTCCTGCAGCTTTCCTCCCTTTATTTCAAGCAGAGAAGAAACACTCCATTCTACTTAGCAGTGTTCACAGTGTTTACAATTTCAGTGAATTAAATTACTATAATTAAAACACTTGATGTTGCTTTGTTGTTGTTTAGTCGTGTCCGACTCTTCGTGACCTCATGGACCATAGCACGCCAGGCACTCCTGTCTTGCACTGCCTCCCGCAGTTTGGTCAAACTCATGTTCGTAGCTTTGAGAACACTGTCCAACCATCTCATCCTCTGTCGTCCCCTTCTCCTTGTGCCCTCCATCTTTCCCAACATCAGGGTCTTTTCCAGGGAGTCTTCTCTTCTCATGAGGTGGCCAAAGTATTGGAGCCTCAGCTTCAGGATCTGTCCTTCCAGTGAGCACTCAGGGCTGATTTCCTTCATGTTGGTTTAGTATCATAGAAAATTATCACAGGGATATGGGAGTTGTAGTCTAGCAACATATGGAGGGTCACAAGTCCATCACCCCTTCTATGTGTACCTGGGAGTAAGTCTCACAGAGTCCAGTGGGGTTTACTACTGAGTAGACATGCATGGGATTGTGCTGTGAGTCGTCACCTCCTCCTCTACCTAGCAAAAAGGAGGAAAAGTTCCAGAATATGTCATGTGAAGTTATTGCTGTGGTTTCAGAAAGATCCCTGCTTTAGGTTTTATGGACGAAACAAATCAGGCGTCTGAAATAATCACTTGATCCCACATATACCGGTAGTTGCTGAAGAACCATCTAGAGTTAACTTTTGGACACGGGAGTTAAATATCTGCTACCTAATTTGTGCCCCAGCATCTAAACCTACTTAATTTCATCTGTCAGTTTACAGCAATTTCTATCTTGTACTCGTGTGTTTTTCTAACCACATTATCCTGTCTTTCAGGGGAATGTTTGAAAATTAATAGCATTAATAAACATGATTGATTAAAAGATACCCCAAGACTTCATGCTGGGTGCTGTGAATAATTATGAAATAAATCACCAGGATAATCTTCACAATCAAGATGTCCTTGTTCCTCTTTATTTTTGAAATCTGGGGCTCAGCTTTTTGTATAGGGACCTCTGAAAAAGTCCTCATAGAGCTCAGAAAAAGCGAGATCGCGCCACACAATCGCCACAGGCCAGGCTGACTCTGAATTGGCCCAATCCCGCTTTTAAAACCATCTAATCTAGTCGGTGGCCTTCACCACAATTTGAGGTAGAACGTTTCATAAGTTAATTACCGGTATGTACTTCCTTTGGGCTGTCCTGAATCTCCTTCCAATCAGTTTCACTGAGCAGTCCCAAATTCTAGTATTGGGAGAAACCTCTGTCTATCCAGGTTCTTTACATCACACACAATTTCCAGTGTGTTCCTACTTAGTTGGGGTCCCCCCCATATTGAACCACCCCAACTTTATAGCCTTTCCTCGTAGGGAAGCTTCTGCAGCAGCACAGTAATTTTGGTTGTCCTTTTGCATGGGCAAGCAGAGTCCTCCAAACCCCCGGAAACCCCTGAGTGGAATAATGACTTAAGACAACTTGCTATGGGATTAAAATTGGCCACAACTTTATTAAGATTCAGATGTAGGGAGACCTTGGCTCAGGCATTGGGTGTTTATCCTTCCCAGTCCCCAGCCGGGGATTTGGGAGACTTCAGGGTTATCCAGAATGTGTGGGGATTGGGATTGGCTCTGGAGAACATATGTTCAAGCAGAGCGCCCCCCCTGTTCGCCGCCGCTGGAGGGGAGAGCAATGACAACCTTCTGGCATATGGACAATGCCTCCCCTCAAGACCCCTTTAATGGGGAACCCCATTATCGCTGCTGCAAGGGGGGGCATGGACACCGTTCCACGTTCCCCCCCCCCATTTAGGAAGATAGACTAGGATTCTGCCCAATGCCTGTAACCGCCAAAGTTGTGACATATTGCTACGGGAAAGGCGAAACCAGCCAATGCAGGGAAATTCCTTTCTGGCCCTTCAACAGCGACCTTGACATAGCAGCACCCGCGTACCTGTGGAAAAGAGGTTAACCTGCAAAAGACGACTTAACTGAGGGAGTCATAGCTGCCAAGTCTCCCGTTTTTCCTGGGAAATCCCCGTTTTCCCAGCTGTTCCTAGCTGAAAAAAATTGATTTTTTTGTTTTTCCCCAGTTTATTCTGGCGCGGTGGCCATTTTGGAACTGGACGGAGCATGCTCAGAAGCGACTTTTGATGCTGCTCTGCCCAGTTCCAAAATGGCTGCAGTGCGACTTCAGTGGGATGGTTTGAGATCATGAGGGCAAGCTAAGGGCACATATTTGTTTGAGGCTTTTTTTTTTTTTGTCCCGGGGCACATCTGTACTGGGAAGCACACATTTCTACCACTAACCATTAGTGGTAGTTTTTATTTGATGAATTATGATTAACTTATTTCAGCATCTCAGAGGGCGCCTATATTGAGATTTTGGTTATATGCAGATTTGTTTTTATTAAGTAATCAATTGGTTGAAAGGAAGGTGATTAATCAACTAAAATTATTTAATCAGAACATGTTGATAATCTAATTGCAAAACTGGGTAAGAATTGGGTTGTAATGCCGTATTAATGAATTAATGCAACTATTACAATTTTTTTCAATTAGCTATCTCTTCCCCTGAGTTTTATTTTTTAATAAAATATATTCCTTCCTGTTTGTGATGTTCTGGTTGAGTTCTCCTAATTTCCTCCCATCCTACAGTTGTTCCTAGAAAGAATAAGCCTTCCAGTATTTTTAATCAGGCAGTTGCAAATTATTCCCTAAACTGAGTACACAAGACTAGCAGCACAAGGGAATTCTATATTGGCCGTCAGAATAGATTGCATTATTAGTTACCGGAAGACGAAAGCATAATTGCTTTTTCTTGTGGTGTGTGTTTTATACCTGTGCTTTAAAAAAAACATTTGGCTAAATAATGACCCACTCCTTCTGTATCAGTGCATTGGCTTTCGGTTGCAAACGATTCAGGAGAGGGTTTATTTTGTTTTGTTTTAAAGAAAGCTCTGCAATAAGTCAGCCTTTCTATCATCCTATCTGGCTTCAGAGGACAGAATCTCAGCCTGGCTTAAATAGCCAGGTGTCTTGAATGCCCATGGTAAGGACTTTTCTTATCATAAACTGATATCTAGCTTTAGTTACAGGTAGGTAGCCGTGTTGGTTTGCCGTAGACGAAACAAAGTAAAAAAATGCCTTCCAGTAGCACCTTAGTTAGAGACCAACTACGTTTGTCATTGGTATGAGCTTCCGTGTGCATGCACACTTCTTAGCTTGTGTCTCAGGCTGCTTCAAGGCGGTTGCTATTTTGGAAAGGGATTCAATCACATACCAGCAAATACATGTTGTGCAATTATGGTTTGGTCCTCTTGCACAGCAAACTCGCTTCTCCTCAAAAATCAAACCTTTGTGATATGGAAAGCAATGGGAATAACTGCACTGGAAAGTGTGGGGCGACAATTGCTGGGCATGTTATTGATTGGTTAACTTCCCAGTAAGTTAACCGCTCAGTAAATATAGGGCTGCCATACGTCCGAAATTACCGGAATGTCAAAGACGGAATTGACGTCCGAAAGGCAGTGCTTTGTCCTGGATCTTGGTCAAGTCAATTGAAAAACCATGGCTATTTTGGTGTTTTTGGTGGTACCTCTACTTACGAATAACTCTACTTACGAATGGAGCTCCGTCCGCCATCTTGGATGTGGTTTAGATAGGATTTTTTCTACTTACGAATTTTTAGATAGGGTTGCTTCTACTTATGAATTTTTTTCTCCCAATGCATTCCTATGGGATTCGACTTACAATTTTTTTCGACTTACACATGTGCGTTCGGAATGCATTAAATTCGTAAGTAGAGGTACCACTGTACTAGCAACCCTAGTAAATAGTCAGAGCCCTCTAACCTCCTTGCTGACTGACAGAGGACAGAAGTATCCTCTTCCACACCCAACATAGAGAATAGGGGGCATTTGGGGGATGGATAGAGCTCAACATCCCTCACCTGTCAATCCCCAGGAGGCAAGTGAATTTTGCTTTGCAAGGTAGCAGCTTTTGTAGGTTTATTGACGGGGCCACACTATTGCATCACTGTTGCATCAGAGGCAGCCCTGTTTGCTGCTACCAGGAAGATCATGGTGGTGATCAATCTTCTGTGACATGCTGCCTATTCTTTAAAAAGATACCTTTTGAACCTGAATATCATCATAGCTGCCAAGTTCCGGCCTGAGAAATAAGGGACTGGACCGGAAGTAGCGCTGCCGCCATTTTGGAACTGGGCGGAGCATGCTCAGAAGCTACTTTTGATGCTGCTCTGCCCTGTTCCAAAATGGCCACCACACCAGAAGTCGCGCTGCAGCCATTTTGGAACTGGGCAAAGCAGCATCAAAAGTAGCTTCTGAGCATGCTCCGCCCAGTTCCAAAATGGCCGCCGCGCTAGAATAAACCGGGGGGAAACAAAAAAATCCGTTTTTTCGGCTTGGGATAGCTGGAAAAACTGGGTTTCCCGGGGAATACGGGAGACTTGGCAGCTATGGAATATCATACTCACATACCTGCTAATTTAAGAAAGAATGAATGGCATGATGCTACTTAACTTTAAAATGAAGGGTTCTGAATGTTGCCAAAGTACCAAATATATATTGCTGCTGTGTGACTCTGGTGCAAGATCCCTTTGTCTCAGTACAGCAGCCCCTGGGAGCCTGCAAACTGCTGTCAGGGATGGGGTGATTTTGCCCATTTGTACTTGTCAAAGCCAAGGCAATTTAAATGTTGACATCCCGCTTCCGTTTCCCTCTTTGGAGATCCCGGTTTAATCCTTCTTCTATGAAGGGCTGGAAGAGACAATAACCCTCCAAACCGACTTTCCCTAGTAAAAAAAGCTTTAAAAAAGCAAAATTACTTACAGCTACTAAACATTTTATGAGGAGCTTTCATTTCTTCTGTGCTCCGTATTGAAGTGCCTGAAACCCAAGTGGTTAAAATGAACACAAAAACCAAGGCTGAGTTTGTGGCTTTAAATTGCGCAAACATTTACACTCAATGTAAATGTTTAGTCCAGTCCAAATCACCCATCCACAGAGGCGGCTGCCTACTGCATCTCTGCATAATTTGTAGCCTGGCATTTTTTCATTTTTATCTCATTCTTCCTCCCAGTAGCTCATGGCTCCTTATCCCTCTTTAAAAATATATATATTCTGATGTAGGTTAGCAGTGACTGGTCCTTGATGGAGAAATTCACATTTATACTAAACATTTCTATTATTCCCAGTCTTAATCCAACACTCCAACCACTCAATACCTCATTGGTCATTCCTATTTCCTGTCACCCTGAGCTGGATTATTCCACTAGTCTGGTTCATATATGCAGTAGATGAACAGCTGTCAGAGTTTTCCCAGAGTTTGTGTATGTTCCATCTATCCTTCCAAGGAACAGTTCCTATTTTCTGATCCTTCTCCCTGGGAAATCAGGGTCAAACTAGAAGTTATAGGATTCCCACCCCCCACCCCATTGCAAAGAGCAGGAATGAGGTAGAGCAGGCATAGGCAAACTCGGCCCTCCAGATGTTCTGGGACTACAACTCCCATCACCTCTAGCTAACAAGACCAGTGGTCAGGGATGATGGGAGTTGTAGTCCCAAAACATCTGGAGGGCCGAGCTTGCCTATGCCTGAGGTAGAGGGTGGGTCTCTGACTAGAACAGTACTGGGGCAAAGAATTAGTCCCTCCACAGCCCTGCTCCAGATACTTTATTAAAGATCGATCAGCCATGCAAGATCAGGCCTCGCTTGGCCCTCCATGTCTCTATTTTGTTCCTATATTTTTGCCTTTGGGGTGTGCCTTGTTAAAATAGTGTTGGTGCAAGTTGCTAGAGAGACCAAAGTCTCATAGTGGAAAGCAGACTCTTATCTTGCCTCAAGTGAACTTGTATATAGATGTGGTAAATTTGGTTGATGTAATATACAGTACTGCCATCCAACTTCCATTTTTGAGAGAAAATGGAAAGTTGCACCATCGGGATGAAAGACAAATCGTTGGAGAATTACAGCGCCTGCTGTGGCTGTAAAGATTGATACGGGGGAGACATGTTGTGTTGCAGCTGGGGCAGATGGAGGTATCTGGTTGTGCCGCTGCAGATGCACCACGGCGTTTCTTCTTTCCATGGTCATTTGTTATTAGAGTCTATCTGTATCATGCATCTAGCTTTTAACCTGGTGGAAGAGAGGCTATTGCAGGGTAAACGGACACAGCATTCAGAAGGTGGAATGGGAGTAATGAAAGGGGGAGAGTGGGGGAACTTGGCTGGTGATCTTTGGGGTGAGAATGGGCTGTGGGAATCACGCCCCCTCTTTTCGCTTGTGACACCTTGGAGGGTGTAAGGAATTACCTCTCCGGGTTTGCCTCCTTCTGACATTTGCCAGTGATGAATATCGAAATCACGTTTCAGTAAAGTTGCTCTGCTTTACCTCAGGGAGTTTGAAAGTTCTGCTTGGCTGATGGGGGTTGGATTTGCCCATAACATAACTAGGCCTAAAACACACCAATAGATGTCCCCCCTCCCCCCCCCAAAAAGTCCTTAAAAAGGATAATAATTACTGAAGAAAAAGGGATGTGTTGACTTTGGACAAAACAAGTTAGAGGTGGAGGTTGTGATTCAGAGCCCCATGGGGGGGAAATGCAATCGGTACTCCTAGCCCTCTTGTCTTAGGCTCAGTTAATCATCTTTTTATTCCCCAGAAGAAAAAAATGAGCAAGTCATGCCCTTGAATAATTTCCCCCTTGTTTGAATATTATAAATGTGGCATGCAATTAACCATGTAGACCAAGACTAGTATGTTGAGCAAACTAGTTTGCTCTCCAAGAACTGCAAAGACATCGGTTGGTCTTACTGATTTCTAGGTGGCAGCATTGCCCAGAACCCCTGCCTACAGCTGCAAAAACTTCTGCTTTGGTCTCATGGCACATCTGTTGTTGGAGTTATGCCACTCTCAACAGCCTCTCTGGCTCACTGTGTAACCTTGTGGCTTGCCCTAATTCCCTTGGTTTCTCCTTTACGAAGAAAGAAATCTGTGGGGTCTAGAAGAACTTGTTTTAAATGAACACAATGGATCTTAAGCCTGGGAACTTCAGGTTGAGGAACTGCACCAGGACTCTTTGCCATACTCTTTCCGCAAGCCACAGTCCTCCTTCGCCCTGTTCTGCATCCACCTTGAGTGCTTTTGTCTGGCTGGAATGTCTCCTTGAAGGGGGGAAACGCCTCTTGCTTGCCAAGATGGGAGAGAGAGAGAGAGATAGAGAGAACAAGAGAGAGAACAAAAGAGAGAGAGGGAGGGAGGGAGGGAGGGAGGGAGGGAGCACTCATACGTGAAGGAGCGTCTCCACCCCCATTGTTCAGCCCGCACACTGAGATCCAGCGCCGAGGGCCTTCTGGCGGTTCCCTCACTGCAAGAAGCAAAGCTACAGGGAACCAGGCAGAGGGCCTTCTCGGTAGTGGCGCCCGCCCTGTGGAACGCCCTCCCATCGGAGGTCAAGGAGATAAACAACTACCTGACATTTAGAAAACACCTAAAGGCAGTCCTGTTTAGGGAAGTTTTTAATCTGGGATATTTTAATGTATTTTAGTATTTGTTGGAAGCCGCCCAGAGTGGCGGGGGAAACCTAGTCAGATGGGCGGGGAATGAATGAATGAATGAATAAATAAATAAATAAATAAATAATACGTGAGTGGGCAGAGGCCTCAGACTTTAGTATGGTTGGCATGTAGCTACTGTCACATTCCTCTGCCTACTTTTGCCTCCAAAAGTGGCTTTTTGCTTCTTCTTCTTCTTTTACTCTGCAGATGTTGCGTTCAGGAAAGTGATTGGGAAACGCACCGAAAAGTTTGGCATGAACGAATGATTAACAGATAGATGTATAAACAGCCCGCAAGCAAATCAGGATGACTGTTCACTGCTGTATCAGCTCCTTGCAAACAAATCAGAACAGGTGTTCAATAAAAAAAAATGATATAATCTAACTTCTGCATGAACTTTGTGCAAGCAAATCAGGACGAACGGTCAGTAAATAAATAAGTTTCCTGGAGGAGCCTCTTTGTCTCCCCTGAACTTTTGCTAAGTTAACAGCTCCCTTTGGAGCTCATTAATGCTCTGGCATCCACACTTGGTGATGGTCTTGAGAACCAATCCAGGCATTGCACCATGCTTAAAACGGGCAATAAATGGGAATGTGTTTATTTTTTACAATTACCTATGTCCTGCTTCCAGGACACAAATTCTTCTAAGGCAGCTTACACGTGATATTGAGGAACAATAAACAACAATAACATATTATAAAGTTGCCAGAATCCTTCCCACGGGGCAGTTGATGGTAGGTCACCCTGTTAGTGCCAGTACTAACCTGCTAAATGAAAATTGGGTTCCTGGCATATTGAGAACATCACCAACCATTTCAGAGAAGTCATTTGTCGTTTGTAATAAAAACAGTAAACCTAGCATTTTACAGCCCTGATTTCATTTTCCAAGCAGTCCCTTGGGAAGATGCACCATAAAAAGAAAAGGCGCAGGATGAGTCCCCCAGAGATCCTTTAATGGAAGGATGCAAAATGTTGCAGAAAGACTTTTAAAAAACAACAACACCCTGTTCAGAATTTTAAAATACTTTTGAATGAAAGAGGAGCTAGAAAAGAAAAGAAAATGTCCCTTGGATTCCAACACTTTATGAAATAATAATTACGAAAGGAAGCAATTTCAAGAGAAATGGCAGATCTCACCTTTCTAAGATCATTGGACAATGGGGACAGTCAATGAATCCCCAAGATTCATTGTGGTGTGATGGTTAGAGTTTGGACAAGGTTCAAATCTCCACTCAGCCATGAAGTTCCCTGGGTGACTTTGGGTCAGTCTTCGTCTGTCAGTCAAACCTTCCTCACAGGGTTGTTGTGAGGATAAGACGGGAGCATAGCTGCCAAGTTATCCCTTTTTTAAAGGGATTTTCCCTTATGCTGAATAGGCTTCCTCGCGAGAAAGGGGAAAACTTGGCAGCTATGGACGGGAGGGGTACGGGTGTATGATCCCTTGAGTTCTGTGGAGGCAAGAAGCAGAGAGTCATAGAATTGTAGAGTTGGAAGGGACTTCGAGGGTCATCTAGTCCAACCCCCTGCAGTGCAGGAATCTCAACACTTGTTCCTTCATCCAAGCAACTGACATTTTAAAAAACATTGCACTATAGAAAATTAAAAAAGAAAAACTGATATAAAATATTGACATCCTATGCAACATATAAAAAACAAACCCACACCCCAATATAAATTTAATTTTTTTGAAGTCAGTAAGTGTAAGGGATCATGTCAGGACAAGAATGGTGGCATCTTTGTGCCCTCGAGATGCAGCCAGGCGGCTGAAACCAGTGGTGGCAAAAGAATTTCACTGAAAGGGAGACAGACCTTCAGCTACCTTGCATCTAAAGCTATGGCATCTCCCCTCCTCCCACATGAAAATTTGACCGATGTAACCTTTCCCATGTAACTTTTAAATATGTGTGTGTGTGTGTGTGTGTGTGTGTGTGTGTGTGTGTGTGTGTGTGTGTTAATAAAACAACCCCTTTAGTAAACAGTTATTGCAGAGCAAGTCTTTTGCAATGTTTGATTTAAAACCCGGACGAATTCAAGATTCCATTATTAGCTTATAAATAATTTGCCGTACTGTATTTTACCCATGCTTTTGAGCACCAGCCTGAAAAGTCCCCTTCAACGACAAAAAAAAAACCACCTACTACTCAGCGTTCGTTGCTGTGTCACTACTGTATTAGTCTGACTCGGTGCAAACATAATAATAGCGGTATAATATAGGTCAGCTTACATAATCCTAGACCTATAAAAAGTAGCAGATGAGAGGCAGAAGATGAAAAAGTTATTTACACACAGATGAATTAAGCTGTAAAAAGACTTTTCATCTAACAAAACCTAGGGTCAACAGCTTATTACCAATAAGAAGGCCTGTTAACAGATTGTAAAAATATAATAAAATAGATGGAACATCAAATAAATGCACTGATGCTGTTCAGCTGAGCTTGAGAATTTAAAGTGCAAGAACGTTTCACACATTTTGTTCCAGAAAACAGGAAACTTTGAGGGGAAGCGTTAAGATAACTGAGAGAGGTTAAGTCAAGACACTTCATTTTAATTGTTAAGACTGCCAAAGGCTCTTTAAGTGAAAGTAATCTTGAATTTAAAATAAGAGAATATTTGAAATTTTGGGTGATCAGTGAAGCCACAGTGACCTGGCTTATTCTTTTTTTTTTTTTTAACATACTTTTTATTAATTTTACAAAATACAAAAAAACAAAAAAACGGTACATACTTAAACCCCTTTTCCACCTCCTTCCTACCCACCCACATGGGTCCTCCCCTGCCACAGAAGTATCCCATGTTTGTGAACAGTCAGAAATGGTCCATTTTATGCTTGGATTTCTGTCCTCCTCCCCCTCCCCTGACCCCAAAGCTCCCCCCTGCCACCAGGGAGCTCCAGCAAACCAGGGCAGTACGCAGGAGGACATCCATCCAACCATCTATTGTTATACCAAAAAAAGAGAAAAATAGATATAGGAAAAAAAGGGGAAAAAGAAAGGGCGAAGAAAAAAAAGAAAAAGAAAAAAACAATACAAAACAGAAAAATTTTTCTTGCATTCATAGTTGAAAAACCATATTTTATGGGCTTCCCCTCCCCCCCTTCCCCGGTTTTCATCCCTTTTTTATCATCTGCAACAGTTTCTTACTTTATAAAAATACACCTTTGTATCTTATACAACTTATAAATCAATTGTTAACATTTTCATCTAATATTCAAATCACTGAAAATTCAAACTCCCATTTTCTCTTCCCGTGCCTAATTTTTTTTTTTCTCCCTCTATAAGCCTCCATATTTTCACATTTTCCAAAATCCATTCACTTTTAAAACTATAACTATTCTCAATTTAACCTTACATCCCCGATTACCGGCTCCACCCCCCCCAATCCAGCAAATTCCAAAATCAGCAGACCAGTTATAAACCTGTTAATCCATCCTTATAATCACAACATCACTTTCCCTTCACCCCACCCCCTGTTTACAGTCTCTTGCCATCCAGGTCACCATACAGGACCCCTGAATTTCTTCTCTTCTCTGCATATTTTTTCCTTCTTCCCTGTGGGCGTTCTGGAGTTCCAATAATACCAATCGTGCCCCCCTCAAAGGCAGGGCACTCCATCCAACTTTTTGTAGAGTAGAGTCATCATTTTTTTCATGGTGTGTTTCATTTTGTGTTGAATCATCACAGTCCTCATCTTCATCTTTTCCTTCCCCATCATTGTCATTCTCACATTGCTCTTTTTCAGTGTCAAAAGCTTCATCTCCTAGAAAATCATATTCCGCCATCACCTCCTGAAATTTCTGCTGTAACTCCTGTCGTCGTGTCTCCTCTTGACATAACTCTATTCTTGTTTCCCACATTAAGGTCAAAACAGACCGCTGGAACTCAGGGGAACACTTTTTTGTTGACATATTTCAGTCCTGCCAAGGTCAAAACTTATCACGTGGGGTGGAATATGATCACAGTTTATTTTCTCGACTCCATTTTAACAAGCTGGCTGCATTCTTCAAGTCTTGTTAACAATAAAGTTCGAACTCACATTTCACAAGCACTTAAGCCAAAAAAGAAATTCCACAAAGTCCAGAAACACAAAGTGAAGTAAAATTTGACTTATAAATCCTGATCAACTCACTGAATTGCCTAGGCTGCCGGCTCCCGAGGGAAAGAAAGGTTTTTCTTAGGCTTTACCTCATTGCTGCAGGGCAGTCATAAACCACAGTCTCTCTCCCCTTTTCACCCTGCATCAAAGGGGATATTCTCTTTGATGCCTTTGAGGGATCCTTTTGAATTACAAATCTTCTGTTTATGGCTTCGGGTTTCTATTTACTGTCTCTTTGTTGCCGTGGGGGGGGGGTGGCTTCCTCTTTTCTCCCCTCTCTCCCAGACCAAATTGTTTTATAATCCAAATCGTGAGGTTACTTACAGTCTTTTCCAATCGTTTTATTTTCGGAAGAATCCAGCGCTCTCCGCCTTCGGCTTGAAGCTTCTCCCTGCTAGAATAACGTTGCCGCTCAAAATGGCCCCCGCGACTTCTACCCTCCTCGCTCCGGAGCTCTTATTAGAGCTAACCGAAGAGTTGGGGAGTCCGGATTGGGTCTGTGCCGAGCAAATTGCCCTCGGGACGCCCTTCCCGAGGTTCTAAGGGGCGCAGCGTTGCTCTCGCTGCCCTCCCCACTCCTAGCAGAGACGGGCCGTCTCGGAGACGAGACGAAACCCCGCCGATCGACGCTGGCGCTGAACCCGGAAGCCGTGACCTGGCTTATTCTTTTGAGGTCCTCTGATAGTTGGAGTATTATATTTCGTTGTAACCAGTGTATTTGAACTGTTAAAACATTGATATTTTAGAGGAACATGCCCTAGGAAAGACTATGCATCTGATGCTCACCTGATTGGCAAACTGAAAAACCCAGAGTTTTGTGGGTGGACGAGTAAGTGAGATTGCACACTCCATGAATCTCTGGGGTCTGCTAAGTGCTCATGGGATAAGCCCCTCCAAGTGTCCCTGTTTTCCGGTGACAGTCCCAGATTTACAGAAGCCGTCCCAGTTTCCGATTTGATCCCGGAATATCCCACTTTTTCTTAGGACATCCCTATTTTCATCAGAGAAATGTTGGAGGGTAGGGAGTTATGCGACCCCTGAGCCAAGGAGATAAGTAATTATATAACCTTTAGAAGACATCTATACTGCTTTTGGGAGACATCTGTCTATGAAAGTTTTTCCAATGTTTAACATCTACTTATGTTTTTGTATATGTTGGATGCTGCCCAGAGTGGCTGGGGCAACCCGGTCAGATGGGCGCGGGACAAATAACAAAATTATTGTTGTTGTTGTTGTTGTTGTTGTTGTTGTTGTTGTTATGGAATAAAGGTAAAGGGACCTCTGACCATTAGGTCCAGTCGCAGATGACTCTGGGGTTGTGGCACTCATCTCGCTGTACTGGCCGAGGGAGCTGGCGTTTGTCCGCAGACAGCTTCTGGGTCATGTGGCCAGCATGAATAAGCCATTTCTGGCGAACCAGAGCAGCACACAAAAATGCCATTTACCTTCCCGCCGGAGCGGTACCTATTTATCTACTTGCACTTTCTGGTGTGCTTTCGAACTGCTAGGACCAAGCAATGGGAGCTCACCCCGTTGCGGGGATTCGAACTGCCAACCTTCTGATCGGCAGGCCCTAGGCTCTGTGGTTTAGACCACAGCGCCATCCGCCTCCTATTCCTATTATGGAACAGGACATCCCTATTTTCATCAGAGAAATGTTGGAGGGGATGTGAGATCCCTTTGTGAGGTTAGATTACCCTCTTCACAGGTGAAGGATGGAATTGGTTTCCACTGCATTGCAGAACTTGCTTTTATCCGGTAGAACGAAAGTTGAAAAATGTAAAACAATGCACCTGGGCAAAACCTGCTAAATTAGGCCATTTAATTTCTCTCATAGTATCCCTGAGAATTAGCGCATGAGGTTTCCTGTTCATCTGCATTGCTCACTCTGGGATTCACTTTGATAGTCACACCTGAGTGTGATGGGATCTTGAGAACTGCCTTCTATGTGCCTTCACAGATGTGCATGTTTCCTTTGTGAAACTGCAGTATGTAGAGTCCTTGACTATCAATGGATGTATGCTAATACAATGCAATGAACAGTTACTACCGGTAGAGAAACAGTGTAGATATCATCACATTCTCCCTTGCTTTTTTAAAAATACAAACCTTTCTAGTTTATTGTGATTGATAATGGTCTGATTCCCTGGAGGCAGAAATATTCCAAGCATACGAATGCTTCCAGACATTGCCAACATAGTATTCACTTGCTTGGTTTGATCGGTTTAACGTTCATTGCAGAATTTTGTTTCCAGGCAAAATACACACTTTTCTTTGAAGGGCACCCAATCCTTTTAACAATGAGTTGTTGGTTGTTTTTTCAGGCACTAAAATGTAAAATATCTCAAACACCTGTACCGATGTTTTGGTAACCTCCTTCCCATAGGTCTTTCTCCGCCTTTCGGTTCAAAATTTACATTTTCTGCTGTAACTCCTGATTCCTCACAAACTGTAATAAAGCCCAAGTGTGTTTATATATGTTTGCTCACATTCTTCCTGGCCGCCGCTCCAGCCTCTTCTAAGTGCCTCATCTCATACCCTGCTTCCAGCTCAGTCAAAATCTGATGGAGAAAGGAACTGCAAAATGCCTGCAAAAAAAGAGAAGTATGTCATTGATGTTGCATATGCACACACATATAATTTTTAAATATTACCGTACTTTTCCATGTATAAGATGAGTATTTTTACTGTAAAAGAATGTTTAAAACACTTGGGTCGTCTTATACACGGCTAGTGCGTGTGGGGGACGTGTGATTGGTTGCAGCCGCGAGCAGGAGCTTGTCAGCTCAACAACTCTGGGTCATCTCCCGCCATTTTCTTAAATTTGAGTCCCCCCAAAATAGAGGTAGTCTTATACACGGGGGCGTGTTATACACAGAAAAATACGGCAATTACTTCTTTACAAATAGTAGTGTTTACAAGTAGTGCTAATTACTTGTTTACAAGGCAGAGTTATTAAGCTCACACTTCTTTAATCAGCAGAAAAGCTGAATGTGAGTGTTTTGTTTTTCACACCCGGGGGGCATGTTTGTTTTTTTAAAAAAAACCTAATAAATACAGTAGAACATTTTTTTTTGCTAATATAATGGCTTTATATGCAGGGCTGCAGGTGAGTTTGTGGCAATACTCAGTAGTACATAGTAGGACAAGGTGGCGCTGTGGGTTAAACCACAGAGTCTAGGGCTTGCTGATCAGAAGGTCGGCGGTTCGAATCCCTGCGACGGGGTGAGCTCCCATTGCTCGGTCCCAGCTCCTGCCCACCTAGCAGTTCAAAAGCACATCAAAGTGCAAGTAGTGCAAACGGTAAGGTAAATGGCATTTCCGTGCGCTGCTCTGGTTCGCCAGAAGCAGCTTTGTCATGCTGGCCACATGACCCGGAAGCTGTCTGCGAACAAACACTGGCTCCCTCGGCCTACAGAGCGAGATGAGCACCGCAACCCCAGAGTCGGACACAACTGGACCTGATGGTCAGGGGGCCTTTTTTTTTTACATAGAACCAGCACCTCTTTTTTTTTTTTTTTTTTTGCTGCCCATAGCGGCCATTTTGTACTGGCACCTTCCACACTTTTATCAATATATGGATACCGGCACCACAATCTTTTACACACACACAATTTCTCTCTCCCATTTATCGTATTGGAACCTGGAGTCACCCAATGAAATTATGGTGGCAGTTTCAGGGCAGACAAAAAGCTTAGTACTTCAGACTGTATACTTTTAAATTTTGTTTATTTTATATAAAAAAAGTCCTCTAAAATCAAATGGTTGTTTATGTGTTTGACATCTGGTGGGAGGGCGTTCCACAGGGTGGGTGCCACCACTGAGAAGACCCTCTGCCTGGTTCCTTGTAACCTCACTTCTTGCAGTGAGAGAACCGCCATGCAACAATATTTTATGCGGAGCATCTTTAGTCAACTTGGTGTGAGGTTTTGTTTATATGAAACGTGTTTCTGAATTAAGAATGGTTTCCATAACTTCTCTGTCCGTTGCTTTTTGCAGTTTTGGTTAAGGATTCCTCCTTTTGTAGCCCCATGGGACTTGTTTTATTTATTTATTATTAGTTTGTTCCATTTACCTACCACTTTTATCTTGCAGCGTTTTGGAAGGAGAAGGTCTGCGTGCTGAGACATTGGTTCATAAAGTTGGCACCTAAAGCACCTGGCTAGATCAGCCGGTTAGAGCAGGGGTCCCCAAACTAAGGCCCGGGGGCCGGATGCGGCCCAATCGCCTTCTCAATCCGGCCCACGGACGGTCCAGGAATCAGCATGTTTTTACATGAGTAGAATGTGTCCTTTTATTTAAAATGCATCTCTGGGTTATTTGTGGGGCCCGCCTGGTGTTTTTACATGAGTAGAATGTGTCCTTTTATTTAAAATGCATCTCTGGGTTATTTGTGGGGCATAGGAATTTGTTCATTTTTTTCCTTCAAAATATAGTCCGGCCCCCTACAAGGTCTGAGGGACAGTGGACCGGCCCCCTGCTGAAAAAGTTTGCTGACCCCTGCTCTAGGGCTTGACATTCGGAAGGTCGGCAGTTTGTTTTTGTTTTTTGTTTTAAATTATGTCTTTATTGTTTTAAAATAAAATACATTTATAGAAAGAAAGAAGAAAAAACAAACAAACAAACGGGGGGGGGAGAAAACATCAATAATAGTATAGCAAACATCATTTATACACCCAACAATGCAAATAATTATAGATCTTGTAAAGAGAAAAATTAAAAATGACTTCCAATTAGTCTCACTGTACTTTATCTATTGGTTACCTTATACCGCACAGTTACATCTTTCTTATATAGTCTCTTTTTACATCCCTGCAAACTGGACAATTACTTTTTATACAATACAAGGGTCAGTCTAGTTCTGCCAGAAGGCTTCCTTTTATACCATGGTTTTTTAAGTATTCCTTATAGACTATTTTATATTAGTCTTTTAGTCTATTTTATAGTCTATTATAGAGGGCCTTCTCGGTGGTGGCGCCCGCCCTGTGGAACGCCCTCCCATCAGACGTCAAAGAGAAAAACAGCTACCAGATTCTTAGAAGACATCTGAAGGCAGCCCTGTTTAGGGAGGCTTTTAATGTTTAATAGATTATTTTATTTCATTTTTCTGTTGGAAGCCGCCCAGAGTGGCTGGGGAAACCCAGCCAGATGGGCGGGGTATAAATAATAAATTATTATTATTATTATTATTATTATTATTATTATTATTTGTTTTGTTTGTCCTCTGATCTTTCCTGTCACCTTTGTTAGCTGCAGGTATTCTACCATTAGGGTTTGCCAATCTGCCGTGTTAGGTATTGTTGTGTTTTTCCAATTTCTTGCTACTAAAATTCTGCCCGCTGTTATCCCGTACATGAACAATGTTCTTTTCGATTTCCCTATTTTTTTTGGCGGTATGCTTAACAGACATATTTCTGGGCTTTTTTTGAATGTAAATTTAAATAGTTTTTTAAAGTTCTTCATATATATTATTCCAAAATACACATCTGTGGAAGGTCAGCAGTTCGAATCCCCGCGACAGGGTGAGCTCCCGTTGCTCTGTCCCAGCTTCCACCAACCTAGCAGTTCGAAAGCACACCAGTGCGAGTAGATAAATAGGTACCGCAGTGGCAGGAGGGTAAACAGAGTTTCCATGCGCTCTGGTTTCCGTCACGGTGTTCCGTTGCGCCAGAAGCAGTATAAATTCAAGTATGAATTTATTTAGGGGGGAGGTCTCTGGGTCTGAACACGCAAAGGAGCCCCTGGATGACCCAGAAAGCTGTCTGTGGACATATGCCAGCTCCCTCGGCCTGAAAGCAAAATGAGCACTGCAACCCCATAGTCGCCTTTGACTGGACTTAACCATCCAGGGGCTCCTTTGCGTGTTCAGACCCAGAGACCTCCCCCCTAAATAAATTCATACTTGACTCAAATTTTGGTTTGGTTTTGGCAGAATTTAGGCCACAACTTTATTGATTACAGAAAGTGAGTGGTTCCATAGGCTTTGGTTCGACTAGCTCCCTGCACCGTTGCAGGTAGCGCTGACCCAGGGCACCAGCATAGGTCAGCCAAGGGTGTGCCCCTGGACTCAGGCATGGGCACAACTCTCTCACAGGGTTGACAAAACCATTGAGTCCCTGGATTCCTTTAATGGAATACCCTTCACATAGGGATGGCGAGAGCGTTCCCCCAACCTTATCACCTGAACCAGTGCCTATACGCAACCTTACGAGTTGTGACGGTTTGCTATGCAGCAGGCGAAACCCAACTGGCACCAGCCAATCAGCCAAGTGGGGAAAATTCCTGCCGTGCTCCTGTCCCAATGACAGACGAACACATGATGGCATAGCAAGGTCAACTGCAACAAGCCCTAAAAGTAAGGAGACGTGGGCGGGTGTTCCGAAAGCACACACCGAAAGAGGAAGCTTTGGGTCACATGCGTGGGAATATATAGGTCTGTCGATCTGTTTGGACTGCATCCCATTGGCCAGATTGAACCCAACATCGAGGGATCTACCAATCGGGTGTTGTGGCTGACCAATCTTTCCCACCCACAACACAGGGGGTCAGTCTCCAGGTCTCACCGCAACACATGCCCTCTTTGAGGGAGGACCCAATTTACCTTTTACCTTTACCTGCATTGCAGGAGGTTGGTCTAGACTCTAGATGATGCTCAGGGTCCCTTCCAACTCTGCAATTCTATGATTCTATCCCAGCCTGGTTACAAGCTCACAAACTCTCCAAGGCTGAGTGTGTGCAGACCACCAAACATCTGAGCCTAGCCTTAGCAACAATATTCACAAGGAGACAGCAAAGAAGAAATGGTTGGTTGCTGCTTTTGTAGGAAGGCTGTGTGGTGGATGAGAGATCTTGTGGGGTCAGAGGGTAGCTATATGAAAGTATACTGTATGGTGTTCACCTGTGCTTCTGGAGGAAGAAGAGAAGATTTAGCCCATGGATCATTCGAGTCCTGATGCCCAGGATTCTTCTAAATGGGTCTGGAGCATGTAGCACCTCACTTTCTGAGCACAGCCACTTCCTTCCTTCCCTTCCAAATGGCAAATCCATTGATCTGAAAATGGCTTTGGGAAATTCTCCTTAGTCAAGCTAATCTTAACAAGACAAACTGCTTTTCTTTCCAGAGTGCAATGAAAGGAACCTCTCCATTCCCCAACCCTGCTTTGATTGACACAAAATGGTTTCCAAGCACTAGTGTGGCTGTTAAAAGATTAATTTTAATGGCTGAGAATAGTAATAATAAAAAGCACGGCTCCCAGATATGCTATAAATCAGTCGAGTAACAGGTTTTCCAAAAAGCTAAATATAAAAGCTGCGTACATGGATAAACAAACAATTCCTCTTGAAAAGGTATGGCCTACACTTGGTGGTGAATTTTATGCAAAATGCTCATCTGGGAATCCCTGCTAATGTTTGCCATTCATCTTTTACTGCGCCAGATTTATTAAGTTCTATTCTAATCTGCTTTTTGTGAAACAGTCCAGTTTTAATGTTGTCTCAATTTTTTCTTGTACTAGAAAGGATCGTTGCATTTCAGGGGTTGGGCTAGACGACCCTCGGGGTCTCTCCCAAATCCACAATTCTATGTTTTCAGGTTTGTGCATCACATGTAGGCATGACTGGTTTCAAATTTGCTTTAGTTTTTAAAGTTTATTAAGGTTTCACTTCATGAAAAGGAATAGATAAATACCTGTGTTTCTTTTTGTTCCGATAATGGGTTTTGAGTGCCTTTGTTTTTTAGAACAGAATTCCTTTTGTCACAGATTTGTACTTAGTATATATAAGAACATTTCCGCACACATCCTACACTCCCAATTGAAGCTTTGGTAATACTACTTAACCACCTTGCGCTGAAGACTTGTTAAACCTGCTTGGCATTAACTTAATGCTGGTATTCTGCGGTGGTTGGGGAAGGTTTTTAACTGCGTTGGTGATAAATCTTCAAATATGAGGAAATCTTTGCTGTGTCAATGCAGGGGCACAGCTGGGTTCCAGGCCTGTGTGTTAAAAGCTCACACTTCAGTGCTAGAAAGTGAGGGCTGTCAAAGGCCAGGGAAAGAAACAAAGTTGTCAAATCTTGGCATGCTGTCTTTGAATTGTGGGCTTCTGAGCAGCTTTGTCAGCAGTGAATGGGGACTGAAAAGCGTTGATCTAAGAAGGAAGAGAGCGGCTGTATTGATCCGGGCGCAGCAAAAGCAAAATAAGGAGAGCCCAAACCAAACAATACAAAAGAGGGTCAGTAACGATTCCATGGAGAAGGTGATCGTTAAAATAAAACCTGCTTTTGTAAAAAAAATCACTGCAAGGTCTGAAAGAGAGGGAGAGACCAGCATGGAGGACAGATACAGTCTAAATGAAAAAAACTGTATGAAAGAATGGATCAGGGTCAGGCCATGCCATAGCTGCCAAGTCTCCCGTTTTCCCCGGGAAACCCCTGTTTTTCCCGCTGTCCCCAGCCGAAAAAACGGATTTTTTTTGTTTTTTCCCGGTTTATTCTGGCGCGGTGGCCATTTTGGAACTGGGCGGAGCATGCTCAGAAGCGACTTTTGATGCTGCATTGCCCAGTTCCAAAATGGCTGCAGCGCGACTTCAGGTGAAATCTTTAACTTTTCCTCAAAAGGGTATACATGAAAAGGGTATACATGGAAAGGGTATACAGGTTTTATGAATCTCTCTAAGACTATTTCCTGTTCCAATCAGCAGTTACCAGCTGCGCTCTGTTTGAAATTAAGATGTTAAATACATCACTGTGGGAATTTTCTCTGCCTACAGATCTATGTGGTCTCCACACCCTAAATTTATTGACAACGTGCTCATTCTTGTAATGACTGAGGAAGACCAGTAATCACTTGTGGTCCCAAAACAGACTCTGCAGAACCACATGGCTAAGGTTGGGTGTAGAAATGTGCACCATAGTGCTGGTTTCATTTCTGTTATTGTTATGAGCCGTGCGCTCTAGAGAAGTGTTAACCTTGTCATTTATTTGCACAGCCATTTCCGTATTGCCAAAGAGGGCATTACGTTTCAGGACACTTGGTACTGCTTTATGCGGCAATTTTGTTAGCTGCAGATGTGCCAGTGTGCACCATAAAAAGCATGCAGAATTGCCAGAACATATGCACATTCTTAAACAAGCAGCAGGCCTACACTGAGGAAAAGCAGCCTCTCAGCTTTGCTAAGAAGGACATCCTAGGAAGGCTTCCTAAGATGTACCAGCCCTTCATACTTTGCATCTGTTCTTCCAGAAAAGCTGGTGCAACACTGCTATAGTTGCAGCAAACATGGCCAGCGCATGAAGCATGAAGCATGAAGCAGCCCATACCCACCAAATTAAACATGTTGGATTCGAACTAGAAACATGCAAGCAGAAAAAAAATATCTGCCAGTACCGTTGTTCTGCAAACTGTTACACAATTACTAGTGGAAGATTTTGTACAACACCGACTTAGGGACATAGCTGCCAAGTCTCCTGTATTCCCCAGGAAACCCCATTTTTCCAGCTGTCCCCAGCCGAAAAAACGGATTTTTTTGTTTTCCCCCGGTTTATTCTGGCGCGACGGCCATTTTGGAACTGGGCGGAGCATGCTCAGAAGCGACTTTTGATGCTGCATTGCCCAGTTCCAAAATGGCTGCAGCGTGACTTCTGGTGCGACGGCCATTTTGGAACAGGGCAGAGCAGCATCAAAAGTAGCTTCTGAGCATGCTCCGCCCAGTTCCAAAATGGCGGCAGCGTTACTTCCGGTCTGCTACTTCCGGTCCGGTCCCTTATTTCTCAGGCCGGAACTTGGCAGCTATGCTTAGGGAAAGCAAACTTCTTTAAGCCACTGTGGAAAAACCCGGTGAGACCAGAAGCGGACTGCCAGACTTTAGTTCCATTTTCCTCACACAAGGATCTTGTGCTGTGTTGGCCAAAGTCCTTCCACACTCATTCTAGAAGTCTCCTGCTTGTGGAAGGGCAGCTCTGGAGTGAAGTTGGTTTTTTTTGTTTTTGATTTATATTTATAAGAATAGGTTAAAAGAAAGCGTGACTTTGCCTGATATTTGGCATGGCAAGTCCAAACTGTGCCAATTTGTATGCCTCTGAAGATACCATTGCCCAGTTTGATGTGATATAGCCAAATTTGACATGATGGTTCTAACCAGGGCCGATGTGGATGCCTCTGAGGAAGTTGTCACCAACAGCAGATGACTTCTGAGGTGGGGGATGTGGTCTCTGTTTATGTTTAGATGCCAGGTGCCATGTTGACTCAGGATTGTGGACCAAATAAACCATAATTCAGAACTAGCAGCCCACCACAAATCGATTTGAGGCTAGGTCAGGTGTTCCCTGGGTAAGGTTCAGGTCTGGGGTTGGTGTGTGGGTGAGTGCGTGAACATCCCTGAAACTCACAAATTACAGTATCCATATAAAAATTGCAATGTTGTCGGTTTCTTCAAATTCTCAGGCGGTGCCAGGCATTTCCCACTAGTAGATGAATAAATGACCCTACCTAGTCTTGGCTTGGCTCTCTATGGGACATTAATGGGCAATTAGGCTGCCTTCAGTCCTGATTCCTGAGCAACCTTGCCATTTATTTATTTTTGCAGAACGCTTCCCAGCTTGGCAGGAACATTCTGTGAAACTGTGCCTTCTAAACATGGCAAGCGAAAGACCTGTGCCATTTTGAATTGACCAGCAGATCTTACCCACTTTGGGGGTGTACAGTGATTTCCAGGAACTAGGACTACTGACATACCATACATTCAAAGGACATTACTTCCCCCAAAGTATCCTGGAATCTGTAGTTTACCCGCACACAGAGCAACAATTCCCAACAGCCAGAAGTCATGTGCTTTGAATGTACAGTGCACATGCGACATAGACTGAGCTCCCTCTTAATGCTCACTTCTGGACATCTGCTCACCTTTTACATTAGTAAAGAAACAGATTATGACAAAATCATTTGAGTTTCCCATGCTATGTCTCTAAAGAATATTGAATAAAGGGAGGCTGCCCTGAACTTCCTATCAGTAGTGGGGGGGATCATGAAACAATATATCGGGTGGAGGGGGGGAATGAGATGAAAACTGCAGATGTCTTCAAATGTCTTCCTCTCCCAGGAAAGCAAATCTGACAAATTCCTTATATAAGCTTTCAAGTCTGGGTGGCGGATGTTTAATCATCCAGCTGCATCAGACACACTAAGACATTTTCTAGTGCTTGTGATTAATAACTCAAAATCAATTGTGACTGACAGGTTTATAGTGAGAATGAACCAAGGAAGGAAGGGAAATGTTACTTAGTTTGCCTAAGAGTCACTGTACCAACCGCATCAACAACAACATTCCTATTACTACTATTACTACTACTAAAGGTAAAGGTAAAGGGACCCCTGACCATTAGGTCCAGTCGTGACCGACTCTGGGGTTGTGCGCTCATCTCGCATTATTGGCTGAGGGATCCGGCGTACAGCTTCCAGGTCATGTGACCAACATGACAAAGCCACTTCTGGCAAACCAGAGCAGCACATGGAAACGCCGTCTACCTTCCCGCTGTAGCGGTTCCTATTTATCTACTTGCATTTTGACGTGCTTTCGAATTGCTAGGTTGGCAGGAGCTGGGACCAAACAACGGGAGCTCACCCCGTCACAGGGATTCGAACCGCTGACCTTCTGATCAGCAAGCCCTAGGCTCTGTGGTTTAGCCCACAGCGCCACCTGGGTCCCTTATTACTACTACTGCTGCTGCTGCTGCTACTACTATTCCACTCAGTGTCTGGGTCATCTGTAGTGTTGAGAGGCAACAGGAACCATCCCCTCCTGTGCTTGATGGGATTTGCAGCTTTTCCAGGAGTCCTCTTTTCAAGCTGCTCTATCCCTGTCTCTTCCTGACATTACTTTTCCGTCATCATCATAAAAGCAGGCAGATCTTGCCGTTGTGATTTCAGCATCTCCACAGCTAGCCAGAAGCAGACCATGGCTTAGATCCTTAGATAAGTTAACAAAAGGAAGTTTGTGAAAGCAAGGGTTACCAATGTGGTATGAGGCAGGGGGTTGGATCCTAAGTTAAGGAATTTTACATGAACATTTCCCATTTCTTCCCCATCTCAGCAGGCCCATGTCCCATCTCACGTTGTTTTGGAGGTCTTCTGACTCTCCCAGGAGACTTCAAGGGTTGCAGGGGGGTAGCAGGAGGGAAGGCGAGGGGTCAGTAGACTTTTCTTCCATGATTTTCCATAAGCTAAGAAGTTCTAAGCCATGATTATATTTGCCACTGCCCCCCCCCAACCTATTTTCAGTCCAGTTTTGAGTGCAGGTTTTCACATTTACATTTTGACATTTAACATCTTACCTAAATATTTAAAATGTCTCTGCTTTGGTTTATTCCGCAGGCATCAAATATAAAACATCATAAGTTGTCAACTATTCATGCAAAACAGCATTACATGTCAATTATTTAAAAAACAGTCAAAATTTTAAGATATATCACACCAATGCAAATTATCAGATACAAAATACCATCGCAGTTCAGCTATCAAATCTCACCAAACACCATCTGTAAATTATTTAATATTGAAATGTGATGATATAATATGATAATGTACTATGTTAAATTTATATATATGTGTTAAATATATATATGTGTTAAATATATATATGAAATTGTATATCACTGGGGCACAACACACTGAATATTTGGCAAACGTTCACCAATAATTTAGAGAATTGCAAGTAGAACTTTTTACAGCAAACTTGAACTGCAGTTCAAGTTTCTCTGTTCAAAACCTTTGCATTCTGATTTGCCAGGGCTGAGCTCTTTCACTGCTATCGAGGAGACATATGCAAGAGTCGCAAAGAGCAATTTCCCACTAGGATAAATTTAGAGCAAGTGACTATGTTGATGGCTGAGCCGCAAACACCCACCAACTTGACGTGTCAGATGGTTTCCTTAGTAATGTCTACCTTGGATGCCTGTCCCCAACTACCAGCAAGAGGCAACATGAGACAGCAGATTCCTCCAAGCCGTTTCCTTGGTGATCCCATTCCAGAAGCCAGACACACACTGCAAGTCTCATTTTTAAAACATAGGAACAGGTTAGACTATCACCCTGTGCTAATGACTCTGGAGCCCCCTCCAGACATCCTATTTATCGTATATTCATTAGGATGGGTGCTCCTGATGGAAATGGAGCACTTATGCACAATCCCACTTACAATACTGGGCTGAAAATGTTTGGGGGCCGACATTTTGCTTTGTTTCTGCACATGCCTTCTAGCTTCCTCCCGAAATCCTGAAACTTTATGTAACACAGTTTGGAGGGACCCTAAAGCCAGCCACATGTGTCCATCATAGCATTGTAATAAAATGAACAATAATGGTCAGGGTCACAGAAATAATGTGGTCTATACGCACATCCCTGTCCACACATACAGATTCTCCATGTGAAGGGGAACACTGATCCCTCCTCATGCCAAGAATTTCTGCATGTGTGTACCTCGGTACGGATGTAGAGTTTCTTTTAACGCTGTGCCTCTTGCAGGTGGCACCTCTTCCACAGCTTCAGGGGTGGGATGGGGGCCCTCTCCCCGGCAGCAGAGGCCTCAGCGGTGCTCCGCAGCCAGCCGGGCAAGCTCCAGGCTGCTGGCAAGGCCTCTGTTCGTATCTAGAGGAAAGTTCATAAGTCAAAGCACCTACTGAAGGTTGTAACTGGAATCGTATGTAAGTAGAGCCAGTGGCGGAGCTTCATGCTCCAGCACCGGGGGTGGGGCTGGCGCCCATTCTGGGGGCGGGACGCGCCTCCCAGAGGGGTGGGGCGCATGTTCCAGGGCTGTGGCGCGCCTCCCGGAGGGCCGTAACACACATTCTGGGGGTGGGGCGCGCCTCCCGGAGGGGCGTGACACACATTCTGAGGGCAGGGCATATGTTTTGGGGGGTGGGGCAGGCACCCGCGATTGCGCCCCTTGGAGCCCGCCGCTCGGAGCGGCGAGGTGGCCCCAGGCTCATGCTCCCTGCGCGTCTCTGGGGCTTCGCACGGGGAGCGCGAGCCTGGGGCGGTCTCCACTGCGGCTGTCAGCTGTTGAGTGGCTTCAGGCCGCTCTTCGGAGGCATGCGCGCACCTCGGGATAGCGGCCTGAAGCCGCTCAACAGTGACAAGCGTGGAGGAGGCGGCCCCAGGCAGCACCGGGGGGCGTCGGGCAGGCTGGCCAGCGCCCCCTCCATTTTGGCACCCTAGGCAGCTGCCTAGTTCACCTAAATGGACGTGCCGGCCCTGTACATGCTGGATGAGGAAACACATAGGCAAGGAGGTTTTGTTCCCCTTCCTGATCCAACAGATACATGCTGCCTAGCCTTGCAAATAAGTTGCAGACTGTGAAGATCAGCTACTCATGAGAAGAGCAAAAGGGTCTGGATTTCACCTTCTGCCTGCTCTCCTCTTTCCCACCAAAAAAATTAATCAGCCTTTTGTTTCACAACTCCCACTGCTTTCTTTGTGTGCTTTGTTGGATTGGGGCTACTGTGTGCAATGTGCATTAACAAAAAAGATAAATGCTCTATGATTCTTGTAAAACTCATAATTTTATTAATCAATTGCTTAATTTTCATTCAGTAACCTTGTGCTCTTATGGCCCTAGAAAGAAAATTCATCATGCAGTATGGTGTATGTATGTATGTATGTATTTTAATTAATTAATTAATTAATTAATATATCCTTGCACTGCTTTTCATACCTAATTACAACGCAATGTCTAAAAATACGGTAGAATTCCAACATTCAGAATCAAACAGCAGCTGCTAGGTCAATCGCAGGTGGTTAAAAGAATCCATCTGGTATGAGTGGTCAGGGAAAGCCTCCAAAAATAAATATGTTTTCAGCAAGTACTGAAATTGCATCAATGTGGGCCCGCGCCTCAATTCAGAGGGGGGTGGGGTGGAGGTGGTTAACTGATAAAATGGGAATTTATGAGTGAATAAAATAAATACAACATTTTATGGCTGGGTGGAATGGATTTTTATTAAGGCAACACCTAAGACTTCTTTATTCATATTTTAGTGTCTGTAGTGGGGGGGGGGTAGGTAAAGCAAATCCTGCAACAATACTGTGAAAACTGCACGCTTTGTGCAATGAAATAAATGCTTGCGCGTGTTTGGACTGGGAACGACGACAATCTGATCTCATAGGTGGTGATGTCAATTAATTTACTTTCAATCAAATCTCTCGTGTCATTTATGGCTTTCAGATTACCCATCATTTTTAGGTCCTCGGATGAGCTTCTGATGGAAAGATACGCAGATTAACTAGCTGCAATTGTCCCACGTTATGATGTTCTTCTTAATTCGTTTATCTATAGATGAATGCCTGCCTAGTTTTTTAACAAATGTTAGAGTCAAAGAACAGGAGATGCTGTGCAAGATCTGAACATGGACCTTCTTAATCCCCCCCCCCCCCAGGAATACCTTGTATGAAATTTTCTAAGCAGCCCAGAAGTCTTCTGCAAACTTAGACCCAGGCTGTCTTATGACCCTTGTCTTTTTCCCATCCCTGCCACCACCACTGTGACGTTTTCTGTAGACATGCTCCCTCCTTTTCTGCCTCCCCCTTCTTGCACCCCTTTTACCCTTCTCTGAAACCCTGCCTCCACCACGAGCATAGGCAATGCCTTCTTGGCTCTGCTAGGGAGCTTCCCCAGACAGACAGGATCCCAACGTGGCTGCCTGCCTAGGCCTGCTTCCTCTTTTTGGTCCTCCACCTTCTTGCTATCTGCTGGCTGCTTCTTCCTGCCTTGGGAAACAGCCAGCAAAAGCATCATGATGGAGCTTTTCAATTCTTATTATATTGTTATGAGTGCCAGACCTCTATAATCTCCAGCTCGAGCTAAAATAAACGCTTGGGGTGTTAAAACTGGGTGCCAAACCTGTGTGTATTAAGTTGTGTGCTAGACGCTTCCAATCCCCTGGAATCAGCAAGTGTTGAAAGCTCATTAAGCAAGGATACGTTCCTGAGGAGGTAATTGCCTGGGGTGATAGGCCATTAAGAGAACAGAGGAGCAAAGGATTGTGTCGGCTGTGCCGACTGATAAAGGCAGAGTTTAGAGAGGGGTGAGCAATGTAGGTTGTGTGACCGAGACACAAAGCAACAGGGAGAACATGATGTTTGGTGTCTGCTGGATTCCAAGGCTGCAGCTAGGAGAGAAGCAAGACCCCCTGGGAGTGATTATGCTGGGAATCCCTAGGTTGTATATATGTGCAAATAAACCATCTATCATTAACACACTAAAGTCTCTGCTGTGCCTCATTCCCAAAAGGAAACATGAACCCTTGGAGGTTGCAAGTGGCGTGCAACAACATGCATGACATATGCAGTTAACTGGGATATCCAGACCTTGCAAGACGCATGAAGCCATGTTTGTTGCAGCTGCTTCCCTGTTCCTCCCCACACTGTGCACAACCGAGCACTGTTGGGCAAAGAGGAGCTTGCCAAAATGTTAGTTCAAGCAGGTGGTTTTGAGCTTCACTTTTCCTTTCCAATTGCTCGAGAGGTTCCTACGACAACAGAGAGCCTCATACGTCTGTGTTGGCAAGTGTGGCACGCCGAGAGGCAGATGTTCTTGCACCCACCCATTCAAATTGTGTTGCCAAGCTAGTTAGCATGAGAACTATTAGTTAGCATTTGAACTGGCCACCTGGGAGTAGAGTTGTAATAAGGCAGTTTTAGGCCATGTGCTGCCACTTTATTCCCCATCTCTTTGCAGGAATGGGAAGCCTAAATTAGTTCGGAGAACGCTGAGTTTCCTTTTCTGCTTTTTCGGCGCGTTGCTCATTAGCCCAGAGACTGAATATCACTCCTCCTAGCCATGAACAGATGCAATGAGAAAGTAACACGGTGGACCCCCATCCACATTTGAGGGAAGATGGCCTGTGATCGGTTTCAAATTTGCAGAATATTTATTGTTGTTTGGTCCATACAGGACCATCCTCTAAGTCACAGGCAAGATGATAAACAACGAAACGAAAAACACCATCCTGAAGGTGCCACAGATTAAAAAATAACACTCACTTCAAGTGCTTGGTGTGGCTTCAGACGACTATTCACAGGGCATTCACACAAAACTATCATGCAGTTACTTCTGTGGTTTATCTGCCCTTATTCCACCTTTTCTCAGAGCGCAGAAAGTCTCCGCAGGTATAGGAGTCCTTATGCTACTCTCCCACCTTCTTTTTTAAGAGGCAAGACATATCAAGTGAATGTATCACAGCTCAACGCACATTCACTATAACCTTTGGAGTGGCTGCCATTTTATCATTCATCTGTCCATCTGCCACGAATGCTTTAGTTGAGATTCCTGCCTTTAGCTGAGATTCTTCCATTGCAGGTAGGGCCCCTTCTATGATTCTACTCTTTTCAATTGACCTTTTGATTAGTGCTAAAACACTTTTCCAGCTATCTTAAAAAAAAATACCCCACACATTGGAATATTAGCAAAATGCAGCTGAAATGAAAATTAGACTGATTTTTTAAAATGATTTAAAAACACAAAAACCCTTTCTAATAGCCACCATTTTAGCAACTTTCTCCCCCTTCCTATTGATCACTGCTCCAAAACAAACATTAAATGTGTTGCTTTTGTGCGTTTTAAACTTAAAGTGACTGTAATTTATTTATTTCATGTAAAGCATTCTGTCCCATTTTATTTTGGGATAACCACATCACAGCCTCAAAAATTTCAGAAGGGCACAAGCCACAGATTCATAATTTTGATGATAAAATCCTATTGCAGGAAACCTTTAATTATTTTGTTAGCTTCTCTCTTTAGCATCTTTTCTATATAGTGATGTTAAACTCTCAAGAATAATCTTTTGGAGAATATTCTCAAGAATATTCTCGATTAATGAGAATATTAGAGAATTTTCATTTAAAATAGGGCAATATTAATTTTAATGCATTGAAAATGATATAATTTTAATGCATTGAAAATGATATAATTTTAATGCATTGAAAATGATATAATTTTAATGCATTGAAAATGATATAATTATACATGTTTATAAATGGATAAACTTGTTCAGATGGCAACCAAAAACTGTACAGATACTTTTATTCAATGGGGCAATGCAGTGAATTCACATTCTTTGATATATATTTTTGCACCAAACTTGAAATTGAAAATTCAACTTGAATGACTCACATTAATCACTAAGCCTGCTGCTAACCGTATATTGACCATCAACTTTGAATTCTAATTATGTTGCCGACTGCCAATGGTGAATGACACAATGCCCAGTAATGTAACTGGATCAAAATAATAATAATAATCATTATCCATTACTTACACTGGCAATATCACAGCTTGACTTATTATTTACTAAATATTTTAAATGTGAGTTGTAACACTGGTTCTTACATTAGAATTTACAGTTTGTGGGAAATATTCTCCGGAGAATTTTCTAGCAGAGAATATTCTCACCTCACTATTCCCATACGGAATCCTTCCTCCCCTACTTCTCCATTTCCCAGTTCTAGCCCTTCACTTCCTTGCTTATTCTGATCTTTCTCCCTTCAATACTCTTCCTGGTTGTAGCTTCCTTTGAGGAGGGCCCATAAATGTAGTGGACAAGCATCATTAATATCTGGTGCCCTTGGGTAACTGTTTTAGGTCAAGTATTTCAATAACCACCACCTCCTCAGAGAACTGGCATTTTTGTCTCCTTTTAGTAATACAGATTACATATATCAAGTAGAGCCATGGGGTCTATTAAGGGCTCACAGGGGAGTGATGCCACTACTTTTGAGTGCCAGCATTTCACTTAAACTTATGAGCGTACATATATAATGAAGCCCTTTTCCAGGAGCAGCCAGCAGCAAAACTCTAAAGGAAATTAATTTATGCCACTTTCCTTTGTACTTACATTTACTGGCTCCTCACTCTGAAAAGCTTTGGATCAAATGCACCTTCCTCTTTTTCTCCCTTCTATGGGTGGCGCTGTGGGTTAAATCACAGAGTCTAGGGCTGCTGATCAGAAGGTCGGCCATTCGAATCCCTGCAACGGGGTGAGCTCCCGTTGCTTGGTCCCAGCTCCTGCCCACCTAGCAGTTCGAAAGCACATTAAAAGTGCAAGTAGATAAATAGGGACCGCTCCGGCGGGAAGGTAAACGGCGTTTCCGTGCGCTGCTCTGGTTTGCCAGAAGCGGCTTTGTCATGCTGGCCACATGACCTGGAAACTGTACGCCGGCTCCCTCGGCCAGTAAAGCGAGATGAGCGCCGCAACCCCAGAGTCGGACACGACTGGACCTGATGGTCAGGGGCCCCTTTACCTTTACCTATTGGTAAATAAAGCTATTAACTAAAAATCCATTGTTAGCGATCACTGGTTTTGAAAATGACTATCTAATCACCAATGACTTCGTAACCACCATGGGGTCACGAAGAGTCGGACACGACTAAACGACTAAACAACAACAATCGCCAAGCAAATGCTGGCCAATACTTTTATGGGAGAGTTTTATGTTTCTTAAATGTGGTTGCATGGAGAATTGGTGCTCTGGTTTCCTTGGTCTTTTCAGACCACTACATTTGCTTAGCGCATGACCTCCTTCTGGAAAGATGCTTAGAAGATTTCTGAATTACCATTTATCTGTTGCATTTGTTATAAAGGTAAAAGGTAAAGGACCCCTGGACAGTTAAGTCCAGTCAAAGGCGGCTGTGGGGTTGCAGTGTTCATCTCGCTTTCGAGCCGAGGGAGCCAGCATTTGTCCACAGACAGCTTTCCGGGTCATGTGGCCAGCGTGACTAAACCGCTTCTGGTGCAACGGAGCACCGTGACAGAACCAGAGCGCACGGAAACACCGTTTACCTTCCTACTGCAGCAGTACCTATTTATCTACTAGCACTTTCACATGCTTTCGAACTGCTACGGTAGGTTGGCAGGAGCTGGGACAGAGCAACGGGAGCTCACCCCGTCACTCAGATTCGAACCACTGACCTTCTGATCGGCAAGCCCAAGAGGCTCAGTGGTTTAGACCACAGCGCCACACGTGATATCGAGTCAACAAAGCTATACGTGCACCTGGCAGTAGGGTGGGGAGGAGGGAGGGAAAGAAGAACTGTGCGTGGATAGCTCAGTTGGTTGATCCCCAGTGCAGGTTTGATCCCCTGATGGGACGGCTGAATTCCTGCAGGGTCCCTTCCAGCTCTACAATTCTATGATTCTAGCTGTGCCCACAGCCAGGGGGGGCCTCTTTGGAAGTTTTGATTGTAGATGCCAGCACTGCTGAAGAGGCAAGGTGCTTTTCCCATTTCAAAATTCAACCTTTCCCTTCAGTTATGTTCGTTGTGTTCTCGGGGGCTACTCAAAAGTGCAACAACGACCCTGATTTAATCACCTCTACCCTGTTTGACAGGAAGCGTGGGGGGGGAGAACTTTGAAAGGTTATGTCAAAGGGTACTTTATGCCTCTGAGCAAGATTCATGAGGGCGTCCCTTTTGCCCATCTCCTTTCCCCCATTCCACCTAAGAAACGGCAGAGATGCAGGAAGGTTCGTCCGGATTTGGTGAAGGAAGAGAGGGTGGGAGTCGGGGGAAAGTGTACATAGCTCCAGGCAATCGCTGACAAGGGAGAGAGGTGAAGGCAAAGTGGAAGTGTTGCTGGGGTCTTCGAGAGTACATTTATGGGGGTGGGAGATGTGGTCTGACCTGGGGTGCCGGCAGGAAGGCGTGGTCCATAGAGTGACAAGCACAGCCCGAGCTGGGAAGGGACAGAATGGCTGTGAGGCACTGCATATATCAGATTATTTTAGCATCCTGATCAGGGAATCAGTTAACCTGGAGAACTGAA
The DNA here is from genome assembly GCF_963506605.1 of Zootoca vivipara. Classification (NCBI taxonomy): domain Eukaryota; kingdom Metazoa; phylum Chordata; class Lepidosauria; order Squamata; family Lacertidae; genus Zootoca; species Zootoca vivipara. The sequence continues at coordinate 9,332,917 of NC_083279.1, read as the reverse complement.
GTGCCAGGATTTAATAAACTATAATAATAATAATAATAATAATAATAATAATAATAATAATAATAATTTGTTATTAGTACCCCACCCATCTGGCTGGGTTTCCCCAGCCACTCTGAAAGGGATACAGGATTTTGGAAAAATACAGTATGTATGTTTGTGTTTACATGGTATACATGTGTATATATGGGTATGTGTATGAATAAACCTATTTTGCGACCCAAAATTGAATCCCTTGTAGATAATCAGGGTCTGGATTACACTCAAAGGGGAAATCACGCTTAATGGGCCAGATGAGTATATATGGGAACGCTTCTGCCCTTTTGGTCATAAGGGTGATTTCTCCTTTTGGATTCCAAAAGGGCTGAGTAGGTTCTGTCAATCACTGGGCCCTATGGGAAAGTTCAGTTCCTTCCAATTGACCGTTTCACCATGATGGGCTTCTTTCGCCTTTAATATGAATTATGTGCCCATGTGTGGTAGGGATGGGGGAGCTGCTCCATTCAGTTTGCCTTTAAAGATGAATCTACCGAACCTGCAATTTCCAATGCCATATGAGAGGACAAACGCAACCATCTCTCGAAAGTCACACTTCTCTGAATTTTGCAATGCAGTTTTCCGGCCAAGTAGCATGTAAACATTTATATACTGGGGTAGAGTCTGCATAAAAAATGCATGTATTAGTGAACATAATATATAAATAATATGTATCATCTTAGGGGAAATGGCTTTTCCAAAATGTATATATTAGGGGGAAACGCATGCAAGCTTTAGGAGAAATTTGCACTAAAGTGCTGATGGTTAAGTCACAAACTGACATGTGGAAATGTGAAGAACTGAATTTAAGATTGTAAAAATAAGGAACTTGGAGAAACTGAAAGATTTGAGAGGGGGGAAGAGAGAGAGAGCACTCCAGCCTCTTCATAAATCCACGTTTTCGGATGTTTGGCACCAGATCATACTTGCATTTTTACTCATTCCCCTTTGTCTAAAGGTCGGTAGGGCTACCTGAGCTCTGTGTGTTTGGACTTTTCCCCTGAGACCTTCCTACAAATCAGGAGGAAGCTGCCCAGAGCAGGGAGGTCTTCTGCAATCTCGTGATCTGCAATTAAATAAATCTACAAACGCTCCAGCTTAATGACTGGCCTTTTGCGCTACCTACGTTGTTTTTATTGCTTCCCAGCGCCAGCATCTGCTGCGTTATTTTTAATCTGCGCCAGCAAATTACAGTGACCCTCTTTATCTGAACTTCTGATCGGAGGCTGCCTAGTTCTCCCCAGGTCTCCCTCCCTCCCCCCCTTTCTCCTCCCCTCCCCTCCTGCCTGGAACCAGGGAAGCAGCTGCTGAAAGCAGAACAGTTACCATAGCAACCTCCTGGCAGCTTCCTCCAAGTATCTGACTGAGCAATAGTGTTGATTCCTGAGGCTGGGTGGGAGGAGGTGGGGCTGGGAGGAGGTAAAGGAAGGTTACTGTGCACTTAGTTAATATGCAAAACCATTTACTGCAGCGTTGGATGAGCAGGGAATCAATGCAAACAAAGCAAGGCTTGAGCTCCTAACGTGGGCTCGACACACAAGTCGCTCTGTCCAGGGAAAATTCAGGTGGTTTGTCTAAATAAAGATGTTTTGCAACCAGACCAAAAAAAGCACGGAGCGGATATCCTGAATACATTTCTTAGCAGGGCTCTGCCCCTATGATGTCCCCCCCCTTAAAATAAAGGGTGGTGGGAATGGATGGGGAATTGGATCTAGCTGGGTGCACAGACATGCAGGCACACTCCCTCCCCTCGCCGTGTCATTGCCTTCCTTCTTTTCAAAGGAAAATCCAGCCCTGAATCTCTGTGACATTGTCTGCCCTGTGGAGCCGATGCTCGCAAGTTCAGGTTTGCATCGATTAAGCCTCGTCGGTGACAAAAACCAAGGTGTTTGGATATGAAGGAGGGTAACGCGATTCAGATCCTAATTCCAGGAGGCGGTTCAGCAAGTCCGTCGTCACAAAATCCACCGAGAGCCCTGTTGCGCCTTTTAAAAAGATGCAAACTTATTCTGTCACGAGCTTCCACAGACTGTAACTCACTTCATCAGACGCAGACAGCTCACCTCACAACACAGATCATATTTATACCAACCGTAAGAATTAATAAGGCATAGTTCCCTGAGCAAAGTCACGAAGCCCAGGAACTTTCAAAGACCTTGCTTATCTCTCGGGATGTTGCCTTGTTGGAAATTGGATTCTTTAGGATTCTGGAAACTGGATTCTGCTCTTGCAGGTCTTGGGAATGCAGAAAAGTCCCTGCAGAAAAGTCCCTCATTTAAACAATCTTTTTTTTTTTTTATAAAAAAGCTTAATCTAAAATATCATTACAGGTGTTTTTTTAAGCAATACAAGACTGCACATGGGCATTCTCTTGTATTGCAAGACAGCCTCGTGGGATGAAAGTCAGTCTACCACAACCTCACCAGCAGGTGTCATTGGGAATGTGAAGCAAGCCTTGTGGGCCTGGGAGACACCCTGGAGCAAAAGCAAATTGTATTTTGGGTCCCCCTCCCTTAAATATAGGGGGGGGGTTGGACTGGGTAGCAGTGACCTGCCTTTCACAAGGGTCTCTTGCTAGACAAGGAGAAAAGGGCTGACTTAATTAGTCGTGGCCTTTCCCTCGGGGCTTGGTAGGAGGAGGAGAGAGTTTAGTGGAACTAAACTCCAAATGATTCCTCTTCTTGGCGACATTTAAGGTTAATTCACAGACAAGTTGTGGTGTGTTACGTTGTGGTTTATTTTTGGTTTCTTGCCTCGGAAGACCACGGTGGTGCTATCCGCACACTGATGTTTATTGTAAAAAATATTTTCTTGGTGCAATTGTTGGGTAGGCCAGCGGTGATGATCTGGTGTAGAGAATTGTTGTGCTGGTCAAACCGAAAAGTATAATCCCATGCAGTTCAAAATATACTACCCACTACGTTGAATGCCCCAATACCTGTTGGAAATGTAAAACACAGGAAGCGACATTTCATCATGCTTGGTGGCCATGTTAAAAAAAACAACAACTCAGAATGGATGCATATGATATGGAGAATTTTGAAGATTAACTTTCAGTTGAAGTCAGAATTCTTCCTGCTGGGATTTAATGATATCCAGTTAGTAAAGAACTATGGAACTTTGCTTCAATATATGATTATGGCAGTGAGACTTACATGCACAGAGATGCACTACTAACAATGGAAGAATGGCCGTTGAAATTAATGGACTTAGCTGAGATGGCAAAACTGACACGTTTATTCAGAGAAAAGTTGTCGTTAATGTTTATGGAAGATTGGAACACTTTCATAGACCTTTTGCGCAAACAAGAAAATAAAATGATGACATTTGAATTTGAGGATGGAAGATTAGGTTTGTTTGTAGAAAGTGGCTTTGGAGGGTGTTATACTGGAGTGGATATTGTTTATATACAGTGGTCAGATGAAGAACTTGAAGTTCTTTAACTTCTGAACTTTCTTCTCTCTGTCTCTATCATTTAATCTCTTGTATATTCCTTCTTTATTTCTCTCCCTCTCTCTCTCTCTCTTTCCTGATTTTCTTTTCTCTCTTTTTTTCTCTGTGATCTAATTGTATTCAGATCAATGCTTTAGTTTTGGACAAAAAAGGACATGTGATATTAACCTTTCTATTTCTCTTTATAAAAAACTAATAAAAGTTATTTTAAAAGATAGAGAGAGAGACACTTGCCAATATTTTTGCCGCCCATGTCCTTGTGTTCTCCATCTCTGCCTGAAGGAGCTCTGCCCTGTTAAGCGACTATGCCCTTTCTCTCTTGCGGCTCACTATGCATAGAATTCTGTGTCGGAGCACTTACATTATAGTTTCGCCTCTTCCTCTTCAATTTCCTACTCACAAACAGTGTTTTCTGTGAATTCTTTTACCTACAGCCTCCTCCAACCAAAGCAAAACCAAGATATAACTAGATTTGTTCATTTCCTTCCAATCCTCCCCCTATTGACTTCCCCATAATCCTATTTTAAATTGTAAGCTCCGTTGGGCAGGGTCCCATATATTGTGATTGTTGCTCAGTTGTTTAGTCGTGTCCGACTCTTCGTGACCCCATGGACCAGAGCACGCCAGGCACTCCTGTCTTCCACTGCCTCCCGCAGTTTGGTCAAACTCATGTTAGTGGCTTCGAGAACACTCTCCAACCATCTCGTCCTGTCGTACCCTTCTCCTTGTGCCCTCAATTTCCCCCAACATCAGGGTCTTTTCCAGGGAGGTGGCCAAAGTATTGGAGCCTCAGCTTCACGATCTGTCCTTCCAGTGAGCACTCAGGACTGATTTCCTTCAGAATGGATAGGTTTGATCTTCTTGCAGTCCATGGGACTCTCAAGAGTCTCCTCCAGCACCATAATTCAAAAGCATCAATTCTTCGGCGATCAGCCTTCTTTATGGTCCAGCTCTCACTTCCATACATCACCACTGGGAAAACCATAGCTTGAACTATACGGACCTTTGTCGGCAAGGTGATGTCTCTGCTTTTTAAGATGCTGTCTAGGTTTGTCACTGCTTTTCTCCCAAGAAGCAGGCATCTTTTAATTTCGTGACTGCTGTCACCATCTGCAGTGATCATGGAACCCAAGATTATGTGATTATGTTTCCCTATAACACACCTTGTACATGATTCACGGCTCTGTATAAACCAGGAACAGGAAGCCAGAGGCCCTCAAGCTGTTGCTGGACTCAACCCCAGCTGGCATGGCCAGTCATCAGGGATGTTGGGAGTTGTAGTTCAACAATATGAGGAGCTGCAGGTTCTCCATCCCTGATAAAAATAATAATCCAAAATTCAAAATAGTCATAATGCAGGGTGGATGTATTTTGCATATTGCCACTCAACCCTTAATCTGGCATTCTTGCAGCACAAACCTATACATATCTACTCAGAGGTAAGTGCTATGGGATTTACTTCCATGTAAGTTTGTACATAATTGCTTTCCTATGCTCGCTTACCTGGGAATAAGGCCCATTAAACTTCCGTGAGATTTCTGGCTGAGTAGGCTTCCCTTGGATTCCACTGCCTATCACTGTGAATGATGAACCATCACAAGTCTTGCAATCATTTTGAACAATACATTTTTTTTCTTGCACTCTTATCTTAAATCCATATACATGCCTCATCGAGTTCAGTGGGACTCAACTTCCTCGAATTGTAGCCTTTTCTGAAATTTGTGGTTATTGCTGTGAGATGCGCTGAAAATCACAGGAACGTTTTGTGTAATGTTTTCTTATCACGGCTTCTCTGATCTCTATCCTTCCTTGTTCTTCCTTTTGCTTTATGTCCCTTAGTAGTTTGGCCACTTCATGGTGGTATTTCATTTCTCACCACCAATACAGAAACATTTCAAATCTGCAATGCTGCATGCCAGATGCGAAGATATAAAAAGAGAGGGAGGGTTTCCCTTTAATCTGTGCTTCTTCCTTAGAGATATATGGTTTACCTCCAATGCCTAGATTTCCAAAACGCAATGGTGCTGCGTTTGCTGAAGAGTTGTTAAAATGGATTGCTGATATTACAAGATTGTCAAAACATGTTTTGCTAGCAAAGGCAGACTTCCTTGCACATTACATGACTGTGATGTATTTATGTGGGGGAAAGTATTCCTTTTAGTGCTTTTGCTTCTATCCATTTGTTCAGTTTGCCGGCTTCTTCCTGATTAAATATCTGGCTTTGTTCAGTGATTTTCCTAGGGCCCTTCAGAAGCTTATCACCCAGAAGATCAACGGTGGTGAACAAGCATTTCTGAAAGACAGCTTAACCTCGCCCATTGCTTCCTGCTGAAAGTGCAGCTGGGGCAGGCTTTTTGAACTCTGAATTCGTGTACAATAGTAGTACAATGACCACTCAAGGCAGTGGGCCATATTGTTGCAATTCTGGGCTGCATCAATAGGAGTATAGCATCTAGATCAAGGGAAGTAATAGTACCACTGTACTCTGCTCTGGTCAGACCTCACCTGGAGTGCTGTGTCCAGTTCTGGGCACCACAGTTCAAGAAGGATACTGACAAGCTGGAACGTGTCCAGAAGAGGGCAACCAAAATGGTCAAAGGCCTGGAAACGATGCCTTATGAGGAACGGCTTAGGGAGCTGGGTATGTTTAGCCTGGAGAAGAGAAGGTTAAGGGGTGATATGATAGCCATGTTCAAATATATAAAAGGATGTCATATAGAGGAGGGTGAAAGCTTGTTTTCTGCTGCTCCAGAGAAGCGGACATGGAGCAATGGATTCAAACTGCAAGAAAGAAGATTCCACCTAAACATTAGGAAGAACTTCCTGACAGTAAGAGCTGTTTGGCAGTGGAATTTGCTACCAAGGAGTGTGGTGGAGTCTCCTTCTTTGGAGGTCTTTAAACAGAGGCTTGACAGGCATATATCAAGAATGCTTTGATGGTGTTTCCTGCTTGGCAAGGGGTTGGACTGGATGGCCCTTGTGGTCTCTTCCAACTCTATAATTCTGTGATTCTATGAACTGAGGCTGCACCATATAATATGTCCCAGAATTCTTCACAAACTTCTAGAAACTAATGCAGCTAACATCAGGATTCCTTTAGTCAGATGAGTCACTATGGAAAAGGATTAAAATAGCATCCCCCTCCCCAATCCTTTCTACCTTCAAGAATCTCCACGTTTTCTTGTCTGCACCATTGAACAACTTCCATGGAATTCCAGCATCTTGCAGAGGATTCTGGGAATGAAGACCAGCATTCTGTATATTGCAATGTACAGTCACTGAGTCCCACGTTGTCCTAGGCAGCCCCAACAGAGGAAGGCAAACATCTGATAGTCAATTCTTTGTTGAGAACAGGACGTACTTGGCAGCAACTTCCACGATGCCCTGGATACACGTTGTCCCCAGGTCTGCACCCTGCAGAGCAGTTGCAACAACCTCCCTCAGCTTATGACTGCACCTCCCTCAGCTTATGAGTGTCAGGGGCCGGGGTTGGCTTCACCTGCTGAGCAGCAGCCTGAAGGAGCAGAAGAAGGCAAAGTGACTCCACCTGCTGCTGATCAGCCTTCTTGCTCCTGATGAGAACCAACTTTTCTCCAGCTTTTAAAAGCAGGGTTTCCAGTCTTAGTCAGCTGGAAACACCATTCGTTGTTTCTGACCAGACCTTGCAGATTCTTGTGACCTTGGACCCTCGGGTGTGCACAATCTCAGGCTTCTCCTACATGGAAGTTGTTGCTGCTCTTCCCTCTTCAAACCCCTCCTGGTTCTAGGAGACCTTGTGGTGGGAGATGGCAGGTATTTGACTGGCCAGTCCCTCTCTGGAACAGCCTCTTCCTCCGAGACATCCTGAATGCCCACCTTTGCCTCTGACAGCTCTGATCATTCCTCCACCCCCTTCCCACCCTGGCTCCTGCCTTGCAGGTGGTGCCTACCCCAAAAAATCACTAGCCCCCTCTGCTGGGTCAGTCCCCTAGTGTCCTACCTCTGCCACACACTTGTCAGAGCCCTGCTAGTCCCTGACACACTCGTAGCAGGGCCCTTTCACATGCTTTGGAAGTGAACGGGGGCTGCCACAACTTTGGTGCCCAAGCAAATGTTTAAAAGATACAGTAAAGGTGAAGGGACCCCTGACCATTAGGTCCAGTCGTGACCGACTCTGGGGTTGCGCGCTCATCTCGCATTATTGGCCGAGGGAGCCGGCGTATAGCTTCCAGGTCATGTGGCCAGCATGACAAAGCCGCTTCTGGCAAACCAGAGCAGCACACGGAAACGCCGTTTACCTTCCCACTGTAGCGGTACCTATTTATCTACTTGCATTTTGCCGTGCTTTCGAACTGCTAGGTTGGCAGGAGCTGGGACCGAGCAACGGGAGCTCACCCCATCACAGGAATTCGAACCGCTGACCTTCTGATCAGCAAGCCCTAGGCTCTGTGGTTTAACCCACAGCGCTACCTGGGTCCCAAAAGATACAGTAGTGGCATACAAAGGATCATGAACTTGGAGTACTGGAGGGTGGGTCCTTACACATGCAGCATACAGATTTATTTTGGCTGTTCATACACACACAGCCAAATTGGCCACAGGTATTACTGTGCTATAGTGTTAATTTCTCTCCCCCAGGAACTGACTACCCCCCCCCATTATGCTTTATTGATAATAACCAGCAACTTTCAAGTACAAATGTGTTGGCCGTCAATTAATTTCCCTGTTCTTCCATTTGGAAGAAATGGACTGGAAAAAAGCTGCCCCAGCAAGAATCCTCTGTGAACTTTGGAACACACTTAGTAACATATTAATGCAGGGAAAAGGAAGAGTTTGTATATTCTGGAGTTCGGTGTAGCTGCTGAAATTGTAAGCTGTGGAGTCCACAGTTCAGATCTCATCTTTGCCAAGAGCCAAATCTTTAGGCAGCCCTACGGGCAGACTATGTTATATTACATGCCTTTGAGGTATCTGCCTTCCAAAGTGATGGCAGTGGAACGCAATTAGCATTGAGTGAACCTTGTCCAATATCTGGGCCAACAGCAGGTTAATTTTTGTCAGACAGCAGCATGGCGGGGGGTGGATTGATCGCCCCTCCCAGTCCCCTGTGGCTCCAGACCTGATTGGTTGCCCATTTGGTTGCCATTTCCAAAAGCAAAAATGTATGTTAAATGTGATGGCACCTTAAATGTAATATGTTGCTCGGCTGTTAGGCACAATAATCTTCTCTTAGACATGATTTCTCAATCTGCAATTTATGGCTGATCTTTCTTACAAGTTGCAATCATTTTTTTAAAAAGCAGTTTATTAGATTTTCCAATTAAACACATTTAAACAAAAACAAACCACACATACAATCACAAACACAACAACACTTAATAAACATAGTAAACACAAAATTTCTCTTCTTAACATCTTATCAATCCTTACGATTTTCTTTGCTCTGCCAAGCTTTGACTTCCCTCCTTCCCCCCATTCGGTTTTCTTATTCACTCCTATCTCGCAGTTCCTTTATTTCATCTACTTAAAGTCGATTCGTAGGATTTATTTCAGTCTTGCAAGTGTCTTTAAACTTCTACAGTTCTTCTCCATATAGTCCACAATTTTACTCCAGTCCTTTTGGAACCTTGACTCTCCCTGGTTTTGGATCCTGCTAGTCAGTCTTGCTAGTTCCGCATAGTCCATCATTTTCGTCTGCCACTCTTCAATCGTCGGTAACTCCTGAGTTTTCCATTTTTGGGCTAACAAAGTCCTAGCCGCAGTTGTCGCGTACATAAATAATACTTGATCTCCTTTCATTATCTCTTGTCCTATAATTCCTAATAAAAAAGCTTCTGGTTCTTTGGGGAAAGTATATTTAAAAATATTTTTCATTTCATTATATATCATTTCCCAAAATCTTTTAATTTTGTCGCATGTCCACCACATATGATAAAATTCACCGTCTTTCTCTTTACATTTCCAGCATGTTTTGCTACTCATCCTAAACATCTTAGCCAATTTTACTGGTGTTAAATACTATCTATACATCATCTTCAAAACATTCTCTTTCAGGGCAGTACATGCATTCTTACAAGTTGCAATCATGTGCAAACATCACTGACCATTTATACAACGGATGAGATTGTGCAGAGCACATCATGAACAAAGAACTGCCCCTGAACCTTCTTAAATGTTGCATAAATGCTCAAGGATATTTTTACGCATGCGTGTAGCGAGTGTCCAGATTCTGGTGGCTGTTGACAGTCCCACATGATTACTGACAACCCCAGTTTAATTTCATATATGCTCAAAACAGATCCATATATTTCCACGTTTTTTAAAGGCATGTAATAAGAATGGTTGGCAATCGGATTAAGGTTCGTGAATGTGTTGCCGAATTTTCGGACATTCATAAAACTTGTCAGGGCCTGTCGACCTGCACAGCACACCTAAATGTCTGACATTTGCTTTAACAATCTTACAAGTGCCTGTTTTATTTAATAAAATTTAGATGCCTCAAAAAGGTTTACCTGCACACACACACGTGCTGCGTCTCCATTGCAATATTGGACACTGACCAATCTGGGATTTTAGAGTAATCTCTTGATCTCTTCCTCTGTTTTCCCAAGTATGCAGAATCTTCCAACTGCAGTTCTCTAATAAGCTGTTCAGGTCAGAAGATGAATATAAGCCAAGGGTTTTTGTTTTTTTATCAGGAAGGAAGCTCTGCTGATGGAGCCGTACTTCTATTTAACACTTAATTACGAAGCAGGGCACAAAGACAAAAGCCTTTGAGATGGTTGCCATTAGAAACTGAGCCACCGTTCTTAGGGCTATGGTCACTCTGCACTTCCCCACCTGCTCGCCTCTCTTCACCCTGCCTACTCACCCCCTCATCTCCTTTAATTGACTGGCCTTGCCTTGCCCGGGCAAGCTGAACTTGGTGGCTCTGCTGTGCTGTTTTCCATCACTGCGAAGCTGAGCCACTGGAAGCAGAAGCTGGTAAATGCTGGTGCCGGGTTTACAAAGAAGCAATTCCCCCCTTCCTGCCAAAGGAGGAATCTTTGCAAATATGTTTGGATCTAGGTAAAGAAAGGGCTGAGCGGGTGTACATGTGATTGCATGCTCCCTCTCCTGCAGAATCGGATACGGACATTTTCATTTACTCGAGGCAACTGTGGGAAGAAAGCTCTGTTGACCTATTTTGCCACCCAGCAAGGGAGGTGTCCACATTAATCAGGAACCAGCTGACCATTTTCACTGCTAATCTCACACAGCCAACATGCTTCTACTTTCAGAGGGAAAAGCCACCATTTGTTTGCTTGTTTTCTACTTACCATAATAATCAAAACAAAAACAACCAAACATCACTGCACCTCTCAACTCCCAGCTCTAGCTTTATCCTTCTAACCATTCATGAGTTGAGGCCCCACCCATTTGCCATCTCACCTGGAGCCCCTTTCCTTTGTTCCCCTGAATGGTGTCAGGGACCGTGCTGAGGAGGGCTGAACTGAGGAAGAATGGAGGGAGCCTCCCTTGGCTCCTGATCAGGATCCTGAATCTTCCCAGGAGCAGGAGGACAGTATAGATTTGGAACAGTGGTTTGCAGAGGGACATAGTTCAGAGGGCAGAAGCTAGGAAGTACTGGGTGGTGAACAGCTAGGAGAAGAACAACTGGGGGAGAGAGTTGACAGCTCACTGTCGCTGGAAAGCATTCATCCGCTCAGCCCAAGGTCAATAAGAGCTGATAAGCTGGCAGCACAGAAAGCACAGTGGTTATGAGCTCAGGTTGCAAGACGCAGTAGTGATGTGGGTGACCAGGGAGGATGTGGGTGGAACCCTTAATTGGGAGCACCACCATTCCTAGGAAATGGATTCTTTGTTCTCTCGCTGTGATCATTAAAGTTTCTAACTGTGAAGAAGACTCCTTTTCCTTTGTCCTGCTTATCTACTGTCAAAGGGGGAAGGAAGTCGATTCCCTGAAGCCTGACAAATGGCCCATCACCCAGGTGATCACCTCATCAGGAAGCTAGCCTCGCTTATATTTTAACACTTGCTGGAGCCAAGAGTTAGGCAGGTTTAGGCATAAAGCCTACTTCCACCCACCGCAGACTCATAACAACACTGTCCCCTTTCTCTTCCTGAACTGCATTGCTGTTCACAGCCATAGCAATTCCGTCTGAAAGCTGAGAGGGATACACTTCAGGCAGAGGAGAGGCAAAACGTGTTTTATGGACAGGGCAATGCTTTAGGCATCCTCATCACTCTGCAACAACGGCTGTCAAGTCTGAAACTGCTCTCTCATAACCAACTTAAGACTGTAAGAAAGAGCTTTAACAGGGGAGAGAGGTTGAGTAAATTCTCCTTTGAGGCAGGAGCGGCATTAGGATAGCAGCCGTCACCTGTGGATGGTTGGAGCCCTGGAAAGGGGAAAGGTTAATCTAAAAGTTAAATAGCAGAGAAATTGAAGGCAAGGAAAAGCCTGAAGAGTAATTCTTCTCTCACCCTTACTGCTTATCTTCGTCAGGTGGAGTAACTCTCCCTCGTCTCCTGTGGACCATAGTGGGTTTCTTAATCCATCTTGATGCAAAATATAATCCTTTCAATTAGACTTTCCCTAACCCTAATGCAATGGGCCATTAAGATCTGAAGAGCTCTCCAGCCTGTTTCTCTTATAACAAACATCCACCATCTTTGGCCTCAATCCTCTACTGTATATGTTGAATAGCTTCTGTAAACAAAGGTCCTTTCTGCCATTTTAATATAGACCTCATTTTCTGGGTGAAGACATGTTTCGAATAGATAGCCTCAGTCCAACCCCCCCCCCCTGTATGAATACTGTATAAATGGAGGGGAATGATTTAAATCAGTATTTCGTTCTTGGCACTGGATCAGGGATCTTAATGCCCAGAGACCATGCTCCACCAATCTTTCTCCGGCTCAGGCAAAATCAAGAGTCCCCAGTGATGCCCAACTCAGGGACTGGTTTTTCTAGAAGATACCTTTTCTGTGGGGAGAAACATGGTCAGCCGTACCATACCTGCTCATGGGTCTTAGATTTCCAATTCCCAAGTTTTCAAATTGGAATTAGGTTTATACAACTTTGTGCATGTAAACCACAGCTTCCTTTTCACCTCAGGAGCTGGAAACAAGCAACAGAAATGTAAGAAGCAAAGCAAAACACAGTGACAAATAGATACAGCATTATGAAATATATTTGGGCATTAAAATATATCAGCTTGGTCACTATGGCACAGGACTTGCCAGTGGCAACCATTTGGGGATTCGCTAGCGGTATTGGAATTAATATTAGATGCTTGTCCTTCTAAGCAAATTCCTGAGTCATCTCTCTGGTCTGAACCATTGGAATTATTTGGGCCCCCGCTAACCTTATTATAGTCACTGTTCTTCCTATTTGTTGTTCTATGAGAGTGCAGGGCCGGCGCTACGGCCAGGCTGGGTGGCGCAGGGCGGCACAGCGCCGGCCCGCCAGGGGGCGCCGCACAGCTGTGCCCACCCGCCCGCCGCGCGGCAGTGCCTGCAGCAGCCACGCTATGCACTGCGCCCACCCGCCGTGCTGGGAAACGGGGTGAGGGGCGCCGGAGGGATCCGTCGCACCACGGCGCCAGGGCCCTGTGAGAGTGCCTGCATATTTGATCCCCTGCTACTGATCTGCTTCTTCAGGATAAAGCTTTCTGGATTTCAGGCATACATTGCTCATCCATAGCTGCCAAGTTTTCCCTTTTCTTGCGAGGAAGCCTATTCAGCATAAGGGAAAATCCCTTTAAAAAAGGGATAACTTGGCAGCTATGCGCTCATCACAAGTATTGACTACCTCTTGAACTGGAAGCCCGAATTATCATCTTAACTGACCCCTCCCACACAAGAGCAAGGCGCCATAATAATCTTTAAGATGGCACCCCAAGTGGCTCACTTCCCCCAAAAGTCAACAATGGACAAATGGCTACCAAGTATTTTGCTGATGCCGAGATATCTGGGAGGGCTCTCACAAGCACAGCAGTTTATGCTATTGCATTTGTGTGTCTTTAAGACACCATGGAGCCCTCAGACATCTGATTATGTCAGTAGTTGGGAAGCTGACAGAAAAGTAATGGAGCTTGCAAAGGTTAATTTGTGGAGGCAAAATCTTGTCAGGAAGCAGCAGTACAGAGCAATATTTTCTAATATGTGAAACTTATGTTCTCAGATGATGGCACTAAAGTGAGGAAAAGGGGAAATTAAGCAAAAAGGCTTTGGGTTAAATTTGTTGTGGAGAATTTAGCCCAGGCTTTGAATGGATGTTTATAGGAGTCTGAGACTTTGAGCTGTAGGTCAGCGGGAGAGCATCAGCTTTGCATGCATAACAATAACAATAATAATAATAATAATTTATTTATACCCCGCCCATCTGGCTGGGTTTCCCCAGCCACTCTGGATGGCTTACAACAGAAAAATGAAATAAAATAATCTATTAAACAGGGCTGCCTTCAGATGTCTTCTAAAAATCTGGTAGCTGTTTTTCTCTTTGACATCTGATGGGAGGGCGTTCCACAGGACAGGCGCCACCACCGAGAAGGCCCTCTGCCTGGTTCCCTGCAACTTGGCTTCTCGCAACGAGGGAACCTTCAGAAGGCCCTCGGTACTGGACCTCAGTGTCCGGGCAGAACGATCGGGGTGGAGACGCTCCTTCAAGTATACTGGACCGAGGCCGTTTAGGGATTTAAAGGTCAGCACCAACACTTTGAACTGTGCTCGGAAACGTACTGGGAGCCAATGTAGATCTTTCAAGACCGGTGTTATGTGGTTTCGGCGGCCGCTCCCAGTCACCAGTCTAGCTGCCGCATTCTGGATTAGTTGTAGTTTCCGGGTCACCTTCAAAGGTAGTGCCATGTAGAGCGCATTGCAGTAGTCCAAGCGGGAGATAACCAGAGCATGCACCACTCTGGCGAGACAGTCTGCGGGCAGGTAGGGTCTCAGCCTGCGTACCAGATGGAGCTGATAGACAGCTGCCCTGGACACAGAATTGACCTGCGCCTCCATGGACAGCTGTGAGTCCAGAATGACTCCCAGGCTGCGCACCTGGTCCTTCAGGGGCACAGTTACCCCATTCTGTGTTCAGTACCCCTGTCCTGGGTTCAATTCCTGCCATTTCCAATTAGGGCTGGGAGAGACTCCTGCCTGCCCGATGGATCACTGATTCAGTATCAGGCAGTGTTCCTTTGTTCAGCCTCAGTCCAGGTACGAGCTAGAGATGGAGAGCCACGCAGCTGCCATGGCTATTTAAATAAGCTCAGGCAGGTAAAGATAAAAGAAATTCAGTTCCTAAAAAAACATGGGCAAATTGGGCAAAGCTGAGACCTGTTAAGTCACACAATAATCCAAATGCCAATATCACCGTAAGAGTCAGGATAGGAAATAAGATTAAAAGACACAATATCTCACCAAAAGTGGGTAAGTGCTAAAGGAAATGGCTGCACTAAAAAGCTCTGGGAGCCTCACAGTCCATAGGTGTGTGGATGATGGATGTTAATTCAATTCCGTATAACAAGGCTGCTCCAAAACGTTATTGGCCCAATAAATTCAGGGCACTGCAGCATATTGCAGGCTATGGTGGCCATGCCAGAAACAAAAAAGGGAGTGAGAAATGCCATCCAAGGTGTCTCATTGTGCTGATTTCCCTTCAGACTAGCCAGCTAACCATCTGTAGCATGGAAAGTTCATCTGACCAAATATGTTGTTTTTGTTTTACCGGTATATTATTTCAAGCATTCCTAAGTCACACATACACACCCTTTAAGCTAAGTAAATGAAGGAAAAGGCAGTGGCAACAAAAAAACAAACAGGTCCACTCAAAAGTAAAGATTATGTTCTCAAAGATGAGGATGTGCTTGCAAGGAACACCATTGCTCAAAACAAGTAAAATATGCAGGGTGGGGAAATATTGCACTGTTATCCCTGTGCCTACCGCACTGATCCTGCAATCATGCCCTTCAACAGTACAGGCAGGCAGGATTGGGCTGGCTCCCGGTTTTTTATGGGTTGTTGAACAGTTCAGTTATCAAGGGTGTACTATTTTCAGGTGGAATTCAAGCACACCGGCAAATTCAGGTTGCACAATTGCAGCTGATTTGGAGCTCATCTGCAAAAACAACAGCCCACCTGCCCCCCCAACCCCCACACTTTGTGTGATAAGGAAAGTGATGTGGAAAAGCCCTGGAATAGCATTTGCTTGATCATCTAATCACCCTGCAAACAAATCAGGATGGATGCTCAGTAAGCAGGCCTTCAGTGCTTTCCAAATGAAAAGAAAGTTTTAGCAGAAATGCCTGATCAGTTTTCCTGAGATGTTAATCTTTTTTATTGTCTTCAGCCACACCCCAATGTAACCACAGCTTATAATCACTTAACCAAATTGTATGCTGATCATTGCCATGGATAAGCCATTCCATGGTTAAGGAGGAGCCAATACAGGATATTAAAGTGATCTCTTGCCAGAACTAAACTGGGAATTTCTAAAACCCACGGCTGATTCGATGAATAAGCAGATAATAATTGTTTTGAACTGCATGCTTACACAGGCGCACAAATGCTGCATTTATGTTCATTATAACTGCATTTGGTTAGAATTTTGGTAATTATATTTATTTAGCTAGGGCCTTTACTGTATTTTCTTTGCATAGTTTTTCTTGTGCACATTTTGCCGTGCAAATGTTTATATAATCTTGGTTTTTGTTTATAATGCTCATTGGGTGAACTTTTAAAGGCCATTTAACATAGATGCTGAGAGAGAGAGAGAGAGAGAGAGAGAGAGAGAGAGAGAGATTTACTTTTTTAAAAAGAAAGAAAAGCACACCTGGGAGTGACTTCAGAAACTTAACAAATGATGCTTGATAAGGGCTAGGTGTTTCTCTGCACATGGTATTCAACTAGATTGTACTCAGAGTAGTCCTATTGAAATTAATATACCTAACTTAATCATAGGGAAGCGGGTGGCACTGTGGTGTAAACCGCAGAGCCTAGGGCTTGCCGATCAGAAGGTTGGCGGTTTGAATCCCCGCGACGGGGTGAGCTCCCGTTGTTCGGCCCCTGCTCCTGCCAACCTAGCAGTTCGAAAGCACCTCAAAGTGCAAGTAGATAAATAGGTAGCGCTCGGGCGGGAATGTACGGTGTTTCTGTGCGCTGCTCTGGTTCGCTAGAAGCGGCTTTGTCATGCTGGCCACATGACCCGGAAGCTGTACACCGGCTCCCTTGGCCAATAAAGCGAGATGAGCTTTATTAACCCCAGAGTCGTCCGCAACTGGACCTAATGGTCAGGGGTCCCTTTACCTTTACCTTAATCATGTTGATTAACTTCAGTGAGCCCACACATAAAACATAGTTGAATACCACTGATGAAAGCACTTTCTTGAGACGATGAAATTGTAATAACCACCAAAGCCAAACTGCTCTCTGCTGGGCTGGGGAATCGGAGAAAAACGGGCCTTCCAAGTTCCTAAAGACTGAACGTTCAGGTCAGATGTTGGTATCCATGGCCAACGTTTGAAAATCCCAAAACTGGGGGTAAATTGTTTGAACTCTCGTTGTCATGACTTGCTAATGCTACTGCAGGCTCTCTGTTGTCGTGTCCTGCTGGACAGCCCAGTCCCTAAAGCAGAAATGGAAGCTTGTTTCTTCTGAGGGCCTCTTGACCCATGGGAAAAGTCAGTCGGGGGCTGGAGCTGATGGTGGGTGGAGCCTGAGACAGAACCAGGTGGACCGGGCAGATTGTATAGCTCTTTCTCTCTTTCTGCGACCTCATCATCCCTAAGTCTCATGCAAGCTGTCCAGATGATGTTTTTGACAATGACGAGAGACACATGAAATTAGGCTAAAGCCTGCGTCTGACCCTTGTGCTTGCAAGCTCCTACCAGTATCCCTAAAGAGATCTGACAACCTCTTGCAGCTTTTATAGCTCCAGATGGGTGGCGAAACTAGAAGGAGCGCTCAAAGCTGATACTGGGGAGATGTGTTCCACTTGGTCAACTGTAGTACAGACCTGCTGAATAGAAAAGATTCCTAGTCTTGAAAAATGCTTTCCCACCTGAACATTTTTCTTAGAAGATCCAGAAGGAAGTTGTGGCACTTCAGCAAGTGTTACTCAAGCAAGTGCAGCCCCCAGACCATCTGTTGCTTAGCATTGAAGAATGATCTGTTCCAGGAGCAATCTCGAGATTTCTTTAAAAGTATGTTAATTAATGCTGTATAACAGAAGAAACAGAAGGAAGTGTTTTTAACGCACCACACAACTGAACAGAGGTGTATTCCCCATTGTCGGAGGAAAGCTAGCGCTATAAATGAATTCGGAAAATGATGAGGCACAACTTATAGAGCTTACATCCATCTGTTAGCCAGGATGGAATCTGGGAGAGCCTCATGTTCATGAACTTAGTGCCAATTGTTTTGTATAGATGCTGCTGTTTTTATGTTAAGCCCAAACAATACAACAACAAAAAGTATAGCCATATAACTTCAGTGAACCAACATTTATAGGCGTAAGGAAAAAAGACTCTACGAAAGGCTCAAGATGACACACAAAGAGATGACCAATGTGGTACTGTAACTCATGCATCGACAGGTATGATTGACAGGTGACATCTGATGACCTAAGTGAGATGTGGGTGTGGTTTGTCAAAAAGGCCTGGCTGGCCTTTTGAAGGGGTTCCACCACCCCTGGTGTAAAAGTGTTCAAGGTCTCTTTATCAGTCACCGTAGGATAGGAAGGTTGTGACACAATTCTCGGGTATTTTTATTTATTTGTTAGTTTGTCTGTTGTATTTATATCCTACCTTTTTCTCCAAGTTGCTCAAGATGGCTCTCCCCTTCCTCATTTAACCTCCACAACAGGTAGGTTAGGCTGAGAGGCAGTGGGGCTTTGAATCCTGGTTTCCCAGGTACAAGTCCAACACTCCAGTCACTACACCACACAGACTCTCGATCAGGTATCAATCTGCTACGCTACTGGACGGTTAATATAACTCCCACCCTGCATGATTTTCAGCTGTAGAACTTATGTGAGGCTTCTCACACAGGTTCTGAAATAGAATCCCACATTGGTTAAAAACCCCATAGTTAAATTGGACCTCCCCCACCCAGCGTTACATTAACAATCATATTGTGGCCATATTGTGGGGGAATAGTCCCACGTCACACAGCAATTAGCGCAGACCCACCAAGTGTCCCTATTTCCCACGGACGTCCTTGATTAAGAGAAGCCATCCCGGTTTGTGATTTGATCCCAGAATGCCCCATTTTTCCTTAGGACATCCCTATTTTCATCGGAGAAATGTTGGAGGGTATGGAGTTATCCGATCACCAAGCCATCTGAAAGCAGTCTCGTATAGGAAAGTTTCTTTAATGTTTTGTTATATTTTAATATATGTTGGAAGCTGCCCAGAGTGGCTGGGACAACCCAGCCAGATGGGCGGGGTATGAATAGTTAAATTATTGCTATTATTATTATTATGCAATGGGATGTCCCTATTTTCATGAGAGAAAAGTTGGAGGGTATGTTAGCACTGTCACATTTCTTCATCGTAGTCGCCATGTGGGGAGGGAAATTTTTTATAAATCCCCTCCCTGTGCTCCTCAGTGCAAATGACTTCTAAACCCCATTTGGTATTTTATTTTTTAATCGCCCATGATAGTGAAAAACCCATACTAATGATGCATTAAATAGTAAATGTTGAAAACTGTGAGCACATTTTTGCAAAGATGTGTCTCGTATAAGTATTTTGTCACTTAGTGACAAATACAGGTTTGCCCTGCTACATCAAGGTGTAAAATGGTCTTTACTCGGGACAGAGGTTTACTGGAACACAGATCTCAGGGGCACCATTTCAGAGGCAAGTTTCTGAAAGTTAGCTTTTCAGATAAATATTTTATACGATCCGAACTTTCACGGTTGCGCCATATGTTTGCACATTACTGGGGAAGAGCCGTACAACACACACGTTGACAAAGATCGATTGCGCCACACACATGAATTATAGGGTGAGTGCAAGGACTGGGGACCATAAGGCTGATCAGGCGGTAGGATAACATAAACAGCTTGCACTACGTTATGGCTGGACAGCCCATGTTGATCCTGCATCCATCTCTGCCACACAGTGGACCTGCTTGGTTGAAAGACCCTCCTTGCTGGGACTGCAGGGGTCCAATATGTTCAAGCGGCGCCTCTAAATTAGCCATCTGGATGTGCAATCAAGTGGCACCCCAGTGGGGAAACCGAGGCCCCACGCCGATGCTCTTTGTGTGGGGAGGGGCAGAGTGACATTGTAGGTAGGATGATCTCAGCTCTGAGGCTCAAAATACCTCGTGGTTCCATCTATGAGAGCCAGTAAAGAACCTTTTGCTTGGACTAGAGAGACCTGTGTTCAAACTGCTACTCAGCCCTAAAGCTCAATAAGTGACTTGAACAAAAAAATTCCTTCAGTAGCACCTTAAAGACCAACTAAGTTTTTATTTTGGTATGAGCTTTCGTGCGCATGCACACTTCATCAGATAACTGGTATCTGACGAAGTGTGCATGCACACGAAAGCTCATACCAAAATAGTTGCTTATTCCCTTTACATCTGCTGGGATGGCGTTCCACAGGGCAGGAGCCACTACCGAGAAGGCACTCTGCCTGGTTCCCTGTAACCACACTTCTCGCAGCAAGGGAACCGCCAGAAGGCCCTCGGCTCTGGACCTCAGTGTCCGGGCTAGACGATGGGGGTGGAGACGCTCCTTCCTCCTTAGAGGATCTGATATTTACACTTGCTCAGGAGTAAGTCCCGTGGACCTACTTAGGACTTACCTCTGAGGAGACATGCATAGGCTTGCATTGTACGCCTGGCTTCTGACTAGCTGCATCGAAGAAAACTCTTGAGCAGGACTTTAAAAAAGGTGGAATCATGTAGTGTCAGTAACCGGTGTCTTTAGTTTTTGCCGACTCTCAGCTGTGGAAGGATTGGATTCTGCGAGAATGTAAATACCCAGCATTTTATTTATTTATTTTTCTGCATTTTTCCCTATTACAATACAATGTTCCCAGTGTTTTAAAAGTATTACTTTTAGCACCGAGTGTTTTGAACAGCGAACTCTCTTGGCGTTGCCTTGCCACATATTGATAAACATGGCACAAGGAGGCTGCAGCATCAGATATGCTTATTCATAGAATCATAGAATCATAGAGTTGGAAGAGACCCCAAGGGCCATCCAGTCCAACCCCCTGCCAAGCAGGAAACACCATCAAAGCATTCCTGACAGATGGCTGTCAAGCCTCCGCTTAAAGACCTCCAAAGAAGGATACTCCACCACACTCCTTGGCAGCAAATTCCACTGTTGAACAGCTCTTACTGTCAGGAAGTTATTCCTAATGTTTAGGTGGAATCTTCTTTCTTGCAGCTTGAATCCATTGCTCCGTGTCCGCTTCTCTGGAGCAGCAGGAAACAACCTTTCACCCTCTTCTATATGACATCCTTTTATATGTTTGAACATGGCTATCATATCACCCCTTAACCTTCTCTTCTCCAGGCTAAACATACCCAGTTCCCTAAGCCGTTCCTCATAAGGCATCGTTTCCAGGCCTTTGACCATTTTGGTTGCCCTCCTCTGGACTTTCCATGCAAATAGCCAGGCAGGGAGCTCACATTTCTAAATGGAGAAGGGGGTGAACTTAGCCAAAGGCTCTTCCACTTCTGGAACTTTACTCGAAAACACTCTTGGATTTACTGATAATGAGCAAAGAACGGCTGGCTCCATCTTCCCCCTTCCCTCCCTCTCCTGTCCTTCTTTTCCTGGGTAGTTTCAGAGGAAATCTATTTGTGAAGGGACATGGGGCTTATCTCACCGTGGCCTTTCTTTTATCAGCAGAGGCAGGAAGCTGTACAAATCCCTGGCAAATGTCCATCATTGGCTTACAGAGAAACAGTTACTGGGTCCCATACATGGTTCTCTTTAGGAAGGTAGACCTTTGCTGGGTTGGGGGGGGGCAATCCCCACCAATGATGAGCAAATTACATCATATTTCTTCAGCTCCCATGGCCTTTAACAACAACAAAAGGCAAGCCATGAAATACATATTTTTTTACTCAGGTTTACCGCATACAAATAGAAGGTCATGCTGATGGCAACAATACAGTGGTACCTAATTGGTTCCGGAAGTCTGTTCATAAACTGAAGCGTTCATAAACTGAAGCAAACTTTCCCATTGAAAGTAATGGAAAGTGAATTAATCCGTTCCAGATGGGTCCGTGGCGTTCGTAAACCGAAAATTCGTAAACCGGGGTGTTCATAAACTGAGGTTCCACTGTACTGCATAGTTCTGAAATACAATGTAGACCAGGGGCTGGATGCAGCCCAATCGCCTTCTCAATCCGGCCCACGGACGGTCTGGGAATCAGTGTGTTTTTACATGAGTAGAATGTGTCCTTTTATTTAAAATGCATCTCTGGGTTATTTGTGGGGCATAGGAATTCATTCATATATTTTTTCCTCCTATAGTCCGGCCCACCACATGGTCTGAGGGACAGTGGACCGGCCCATGGCTGAAAAAGGTTGCTGACTCCTGATGTAGACTGTTTTAGGTTTGCCTGCCACTTAAAGAACTTTAATTCGCCTGTTTAACTGGTTTTATTTAAATGAATTTACATGTTTCCAGGATCGTAACCTTGGTACAGTTTTATAAAAGGGAGCTCGTGGAAACGGAAGTGCTCAGTGTTAGAAGGAAAGGCCATCTTTTCCCCATGTGTTTCATATTTCAATATCACAGAAGAATTTTTGATATATTTATGTTCATCCTGTGTTCTTGTAATCTGTTAGAGCAACACTAGCCTAAAAATAACAATAATGAGGAAGTAGGCATTTAACCCTGCTGTGTAAATGTTGCCCTCACTTACCAAAATTGATTCCTACTAATGAATCAACTAAAGGTTACTAGCCAGTAACAAAACCGGGACCAGTTTGAAGGTCATATGAGGCACAGCCCTACGTTGTGGGATTCCACAAGGATGCTCTCCTAGTAGTCCAAGGGGAAGCAGGATGAATTCAGGACTGCAGAAATGAAATGAGCTGTGTCTTCTTGAGGTGCCTAGAAGGTCTGCTTCATGTCTATTCTGCAACACCCATAGGCTTAGCTACTTCTAGGGGCACTGGCGGTCTTTATGTTCATTTCCAGGAGAAAACAAATCATTACAAGCTTGCGAAAGCCTCTCCGTTAATGGCCTTCTGAGGTAGGACGGTTGCCCATTCCAGACAGTTTCCTCATGGAAAATCTGGGCAGGAAGAGGTCGTTGACAACATTCCTGGGGACTGAGGCACTGAGCTTTACTGCTACTAGGGGATTGTGCAAGCTGGTCTTTTGGAAAATACAACTTTGAGAAGGGATTTGGGAGTCTGAAACAAGACCACACACACACAGTCGTACCTCGGCTCCCAAATGCCTTGGAAGTCGAACGTTTTGGCTACCGGATGATTGAAAACCAGAAGTGAGTGTTCTGGTTTTTGAATGTTCTTTTGGAAGCCAAATGTCCGGTGGGGCTTCTGTGACTTCTGATTGGCTGCAGGAACTTCCTGCAGCCAATTAGAAGCTGCGCTTTGGAAGTCGAACATTTCGGAAGTTGAACCACTTCTGGAACAGATTCTGTTCGACTTCCAAGGTACGACTGTGTGTGTGTGTCTGTGTGTGTGTACACAGACACACACACACATATAGAAAAATAAAGAATAAGAAAATAAGAAGGATAAAATTATAAGTGTGCAAAGTAAAATGACATAAAAGAATAAAATAACAAAAAACTTATAAGCATTACATGAGTGTTATTGCAGTTAACCTAAACTTAACTTTAATACAGTGTATATAGAAATGAATTCCTAATATCATTAAATTTGTCCATGGCAAGTTTACATTTGTACGCAACTTGCTCATGTTTTTTTTTAATATATAAATATGCTTAATGAATAATAACAACAAACAAGGTGAATGGAAGAGGTGGGAAATAATAGTGGGAGGGGACAGGAATCTGCAGAAGGAGAAAGCGGGATGTTAGATCTTTTCTCCTCCCGCCCCACTCTGACATACCCATTTACAGGTTTGGCGTGCATCTTGGAGAGAAATGGTCAGCAGCTTTCTGAGGGAGAGCTTCCCTGAAGAATGGACAGGCAGGAGACAGGTTAAGCCCTTGCCTCCTGCTCTCCAGTTCTCCCCCTGAAAGTGGTCTCCTGAGTCCGGACTTGCATTATGAAGGAAACGTGAGCTTAGGCTTTAATGCTTTCCTCATAATATGTCGTTCCAACTTCATTCCACAAACCAAATCTAAAGAAAAGAAGAACATTTAAAGGCCTTCAATGAGGGGAATCATTCATTTGGACCTCCTGCTGTTTTGATGCCTTTTCCTTGCTACACTCTGATAGGCTATTTTGGTATTTGGCTTTGTGGCAAACGAAGTATTTGCATAAACTGCTCATGAATCATTGATAGATACGAGAGTGGAACAGGTTAGAAAGCTTTGATATTAGTGAATTTCGAAGAAAGAAGATCTACTTTCCAAAGCTGCTGATATTTCAGTACAGACTACCTGTCAACAGGCAGAGCTAAAAACATAAATCTGTTTTATTGTGAAACATTTCTCCAAATTAGAAACCTTGATGGACACTATTATCATTAAAGCATTAACGAAGGCAAGATTACCTAGATAACTCTGTCGCAACAGAAGTAGAGATCTGCTAAAGGAGGAAAAGGACATAAAAGATACAGTGGTACCTCTACTTACGAATTTAATGCGTTCCGAACGCACATTCGTAAGTCGAAAAAAATTGTAAGTCGAATCCCATAGGAATGCATTGGGAGAAAAAATTTGTAAGTAGAAGCAACCCTATCTAAAAATTCGTAAGTAGAAAAAATCCTATCTAAACCGCATTCAAGATGGCGGACGGAGCTCCATTCGTAAGTAGAAACATTCGTAAGTAGAGTTATTCGTAAGTAGAGGTACCACTGTCTTTTTGTGTACACCTAAAAGCATTATGTGTGAGTGTGGAGCTCTAGACAAGAGATTTCGACTTGTCTAGTGTGTGTCTGTTACAGCAGTGGTCAGCAAAATGAAAAGCAATTTTGCGTTGGGCAGATCTTCCTGGCAACCTGCCTAGACATTTCTTTTGAACTAAATGTTGTCCCTGGACATTTGAAGGGAAATCTGAAGAGATTAATTTCCATTTATATCTGAAAAGTGTCTATTAGAGTGTGTCCAACAAGCAGGCAGACAAAAGGAAGCGATAGGGCTGCTAAGAATTTGAAATCGGTGGGTGACAGAGGGTGTGACAGTCGTCTGGGATCCCTGGGGGACAGGAGAGGGTTCTGAATACTGCGAGAGAGCCGATTCTTTCATGTGCAGCCTGCAAATATTTCTACTTGGTACTCTGGGACAAGTGGGAGGAATCTTTTGATTCCCAGATGTTGTTAACAGACTCCCAACACTAAACAGCTCCAGCCAGCATGGTCAATGGTCAAGGATGATGGGATCTGTAGTCCAACACCCATCCTGCTCTAGGATATTCAAGCATTAGACATAAGCTGAGATTTAATCAGGTAACCGTGCTGTGTTTCCTTATCCAGAACGGTAGAAGGCGAAAGACATTGCTGCTGGTAGCACGTTCTGCTTAAATCACACGCCATTAATGCAGATGTGCTTGTCTGTTCCACTGGCTGCAGGTAGGGGAAGTGTCTCTTGTAAAGGCTAGAATAACTGGTGAGATCCAGCAAATAAGGAGCCAAGGAAAACAGCAGCAGCACTGCAAGCAGGTTGGGTTGGGTTAAATGGTACGGCAAATGTAGATGACACGGTATCTTTTATTTATTTATTTATTTATTTATTTCATTTATTTATTTATTTTATTATTACGGTCGAGGACCAGCTCTTAGAAGTAAAATTTTTAAAAAATAAAAATAGAAATAAAATGGATCCCTTTGAAAGAACAGTTTCCGGGAGCGTAACGTATATAAGACGCTTTGGACAAGATTTAAAAGAAAATTATTAATTATATAACAATGCTAAAAGTTTAACCCTTAAAATAGTGGTTGCAGAAAGCTGAGCCTAGCTCGCTCGGGGTGCCATTGAGGAAAAATTCAGACGGGCTGGGAAGAAAGTCTGTGTCTGCATATTTGGGCACAGAATCTGGCGACCGCCCTGGTTATCTTCAGGTCTTTGCCTAGCAAGAGCATGTTGTATAATTGCTTTTCCGGGAGGCTTGCTAACCTCACCAGTATGGGATCCAGGATCTCCCTTCGAGCTTCTTCATATAGGGGGCATCTAAAGAACAAGTGCTCAGGGCTTCCTATTTCCCCTAGTGGGCATACGCAGAGTCTTTGGGCGTATGGGATTTTTTTGTAAAGCCCCTCCAGCACAGGCGTGGGCAATGCTGCACTTCTGGCAAGTGTAAAAGCCCTTCTTGTGTTTTTTGACAGGAGAAAGGAGAGGTAAGGTGCCGGGGCGGCTATGTATCTCTCGATTTCTCCAGTTCTGTATTCAGGGCATCTTGAGCAGTCCTGTTGTCTTTCGATATCAATGAGTCGTTGTCTGACCGTTGCTTTAGCTTGCCTTAGATCCATCCTTAGGAGGCCATGGGGGAAAAGGCCCATATTCTGGAGAGAGTTCAGAACCGCTAGCTGCCAACCGGACTGGAACTGGTCACATAGGATCAGGGGCGCAATCCCTTGGGGTTTCAAATTTAGAGTGACACGGTATCTACATAATTCTATGATGCCAATGTGATATGGTAAATGCAGACCACTAGAATTTCTCCCACTGTCTTATGGATTATGAGGGATTTGAGAAAGAGATCAGATCTATCACATTCACCAATGCCGGCTTCCCACACCAGCTGTTTCACTTACCAGGAATGTGGTGAAGGGGGGAGCTAGATCTTCGGAGCAAGCAGGGGACCAGAATGAAAAAGGCCCTGGAATCTGGTACGTGATCATCCAGATCTCGAATAAAAGAGGCTCACAGAGGATGCATATGGAGGGAAGCATTACTTCTGATAAAACTCATTTCTCAAGAATCATTAAAGTAGCCAAATCTGTCCGTTTCAATTCCTTGTTTTCCCCAACTTAAGTTCAGTTCTCCGTGTTTCCACATCAGATTGCGATATTTACCTAGTGAAAAGTCATCAGCATTTTAGTGCAAATTTCTCCAGATAGGGGCATGCTTGCAATTTTGCCTACGACCCGCATTTTCGCAAAGCAGATTTCCCTAACACAATGCAGTTTTGTATACTGTGTCCACCAATATATACATTTACATGCACATGCACATTTTACTCTAGTATATGCATTTTTTGTGGGCTGGAGAACTTCACTGCAAAAGTTACAGGATGGCTGTGTTTTGGGCCACATATCACTTTGAGAAGGGTGGATTAGGTAGGCTTGCCTTTAAATGTAAGTGCATTCAAATCCCCACCACCCCCAGTTGTTACCCAAGATGTCACCCACCAGAATGACAGAAAACCAGACAAGAGATCTCCTGAAGTCTCCTGAAACAGTGGAAGAAAAGGCAGCTGCAGATCCCACCCACCCACTCTCTCTCCCTGTCGCTGCTGTTAGCCCCTTCCATCACCTGCCACACGGCACATCTGGATTTCTGTTCATCACACAGCAAGGGAAGGAGGGTGTGGAACGACATGTGCAGAAACTGAAAGGGTGTGGAGGAAATGTATGGGAGGCACAGTCCATGCCTTGTGTTTTCCACAACTTCGGGAGACTGAAAGACCTGTTTCCTGTTTCTGGTTTGCAAGATGGAAACTTAAGAGTTTCGCCGACTTGAAAGGGATTTGTCCTAGAGTAAGCCATTTGAGGCTGATCATTTCCCTCCCTTTGGAATATCACTTTAAGATCTACCAAAGGTTTTCCTTTCAGATTTAAGGAGAAACACCACAGACAAAGGCCTTTGCAAATATTGCCAGTGAAATGCAGTAATAACAGGGTGTGTGTGTGTGCGTGTAAGGTGGGTCTTTTACGGTGCTTTTTCTTCCAATAACTAAAAGCTGGTTAACGGCCAGTTTTGTGGCTTAAAAAAAGAAAGAAAAAAACCCCACATGCAATTCAATCCTTGGAAAATGTGATCAGTAATGGTTTGGTGAGTCTAATACAAATAAAATCCAGATAATTAGCAACTAGAGCTACCATCTACCAGCTGCACTGACTTACAGATACAATAGGAGTCATATATGCAGCAATTGCTGAGTTAGCCCAAAGTAGCTGATTTTAATTTGATTGACAGCAAAATGTTCCCTCCGTGTTACATTCCTCTTTCACCACCCTATGTTCCCTGCAGCCCAAATAAGGAACTACCATATCCTGAGTCAGGCTATTAATCTTTACTGGCTGTAGCTCTCATAGAATCAAAGAACTGTAGAGCTGGAAGGGGCCACGGGGGTCATCTAGTCCAACCCCCTGCAATCCATGAATCATTTGTGATTGCTTGTTTACATCACATAATAATATGCTACCCCAGCCCTTAAGGCTGTTAAAACATGGCAAGAGAAGTGGCAAATGTCACACATTGTCAGAGAGAAATCGCCCCTGCCCCCACCCCAAATTTAAATGGATTTCAAAAGATGAGCACAGCCTGGTACTCACCATAAGAACAATTAGTGTTTTCTCGTAACAATGAAAGCATGACACTATTCAGGTTTACTGAGAAGCCCCATTGATTTCAATGGGATTTACCTCCAAGAAAGTATTGTTTAGTACTGCAACCTTTGATGAAAGAAAGAAACAGAAACAAGCCCCCAAACCAATAAAATGATAATGAAGGATCTCCCCCCTCCCACTGCCACCCCCCTGAGAGCTTTGTATGTGTGGGTCTATATACAAAACAAATTAAGCTAGGAATTGCTTTTAACAGCTCTTTTGTGGCGTTCCTCTTTTGGAAATCTCTACCTTCATATACTAATTAACCTCTGGGTGACTCTGTGTAAATTAGATGATTCCTTTGCCGAATTCCTGCGGTAGTAAAATAAGACATCTGAAAAGATTTAAGGCTAGCCAGCAAAGTTTCTTTTCCGGTACAGCATTAAATAATATACTGATACAGGTGCAACATGGCTGGGGAAAACAGATTAATGTCCCCCTGATATAAAGAGGGGATGCTGGGGGCAAGAACTGGAATAGGAAAGAATGATGATTCTCCCCACCCCTAAAGTTCAAGGGCAAAAACCTTGGTTGACCTTATCTGCATGGCTCCATGAATTTCGAGATGCTCCTGCTGATTTATACTCATTTGTGCTTTTAGGCCTATCCCTCTTGCAAAATCCAAGTCCCTGGAGTTCAGGGGTGTGGTTCAATCCTTGGGGATGTCTAGCTAAGGCAAGCATCCCCAAACTTCGGCCCTCCAGATGTTTTGGACTACAATTCCCATCTTCCCCGACCACTGGTCCTGTTAGCTGGGGAAAAGCATCTGGAGGGCCACAGTTTGGGGGTGTCTGAGCTAAGGACTCCACCCCACCCACCCCCTGCTGCTCCAGAGGGTAGATCCTGAACCAATGGATTCAAATTAAAAGAAAAGAGATTCCCACTAAACATTAGGAAAGATTTTCTAACAAGAAGAGCTGTTCAACAGTGGAATGGACTCCCTTTGGAGGTGGTGGGCTCTCTTTCCATGGAGGTTTTTTAATCAGAGGTTGGATGGTCAATTGTCATGGGTGCTTTAGCTGTGATTCCTGCATTGCAGGGGGTTGGACTAGATGACCCTTGGAGGATCTTACATCTCTACAATTGTATGATTCTATGATCTCCATTGTTCCCCATCCCAATGCCTGGTTCTTGGTGAAGTGGTTAAACCTGGCTCTATCACTGTGGTGTCTTTCATGAGTGGGCCGCTCCTTCATAATGAAACGTGTTCTGCGCATAGAAGACCATGTGTCCTGGGAATGGGTTTTGTTTTGACGTGCCCTACTGCGTTTTAAGCCTTTGTGAAGTGTCTTCCACGTGAGATTTAAGGGAGGGGGTTGAAATTCCTTCTCCCCCCTCCCATCATCTGCCCCTCTAGTAATAGCTGAGTTTTGTGCACATGCCCACTAGGGGGTGGGAGAAGGGTGTTCGGCATCCAAAAGGGGTGCAATTCCTGTGTGATTTAACTGTGATTCCTTGCCGAGGGTTGGATTAGAGGACCCCTGAGGTGCCTTCCAACTCTACGGTTCTATGATTCTGTGATTCTATGAATTTTCAGTCATGTACATCCATGCCTCCTTGCTTCACCGTCCCAAATGGTACAGGCCATTTGCCATTTCTATGAAAACTAGCCCTCAATGTGGGAGTGTTGTGGGTAACAGAAGAGGATATATTGATTGATATTATCCTTCCTAACTCGCACTAGCAAGTTTATTCATACAGCAGAGTGCATTCCCCTATTACACAGCAGGAAGCTGGTTGCAGACTCGTTAGAATCTCTTAAAACAATGAGCAATTCAATCTGGCTTGCCCAGATTGGGATATGTTCCTGGTAATAACACTTGAATCCCTCCTAAAAGAATAAAGACACAACAGTCTTATTCATAAGTAAGAAAAAGAAGTTTACAAATTTTCCCCCCCTTTTTTGCGAGAAATTCCCTTATTCAGTGCCCTTACTTTCATATCCGGGAGTTGACAGCCCCATAGGATTCCTTATCTTCAAATCCGGGGGTTGACACCTATGGCTTTGGGCTTAAAGTTAGAAATATGTACAAATAGGTTGACCCCATATGGGAGATAACCCAGGGACTGCTGGCTAAGAGCCAGCAGTGTAGTCCAGGTGAAGCAGGAAGCAGGCAGGACAAAAAAGAAGAGCTGTCAACTTTCAGATTTGAAAATAAGGGATCAGCAACCTCACCTGTCCTGGGGACAGTCTACAGTATATCTAACAATCCAGGATAGCAGTGGGAAACGGCGCTGGAATAAGGGAATTTCCAGCTAAAAAAAGGGAAGGTTGGCAGCTATGAGAAGAGGGGAGGTGGCTACGTGACCTGGCCTTTTACCAGGTCTGGAAAGGTCACACCCACCTACTGGTTACATGCAAAGGGACGGTGCCCCAGCCAGGTGTAACAGGACGTTCAACTGGCTGGACCAACATCCCCTGCATGTCCACTCTAGCAATACAAGGAATGTTGTACTTGACTGCTCCAGTAGATTATATCCCACACGGAAGAAGTCATTACCCTTGTTTCTGAGGTCAGTAAGAATTGCTTTGAGGCAACCAGTTTTCTTTCTTTCTTTTTGTCACAGAGGACTACCACAGATATGGTTGGATAGGCTAGCTAATATGGTACATAAACCAAAGTGTATCGGGAGCGGTGCCAAGATGCCTTTGCACCACAGGGCAGCTCTCAGAAGGGAGTGACTGGCCTGGTTTCTGTAGTGCCACCTAAGGAGGCCATTGCTGTTCACCAGACCAGAGAAAACAACTGGGCCTTGGCTGGCCCAGTATATTATTGTTTCTGGTTTGGTTGTTCGCTCCACTCCTCTGCACTGCCACCCTTTGCAATCTCTCCCATACCTATTCGCCTCTGCCTTATCTGATCCCCAACCTGAACCTTGATTTTTGCCTGCTCAGGGAGACATATTTCCTTCTGGCCCTTCCGCCCCGCAGCCTTCAGGCCTGACCTACCTCATACAGGGTTCCTGTGATGATAAAATGAGGGCCCTCTTATGTGTCTTGAGCTGCTTAGAGGTAGGCAGGACACAATGGTAATACGAAACTCTCTCATTTTGCCCAGAGGGGACTGGGCAGTGTGATGTTGGGGGCAAAGGATGAAGTCTACAGGATGGGAATTAGACACACATTAACAGCTTAAAACGCAGCGTGGTGCATTTCAGGTCACATTTGCACATTGCTGTACACACTGGAGAGGAGGCAGAGACATCTTCATACAAAGCAGTTGCATACCTCTTTGTTGAGCTTTTTTTTTTTTGCAAAATCTAGAGGAGGAGGAGGAGGAGGAGGAGGAAGAGGAGGAGAAGAAGAAGAAGAAGAAGAAGAAGAAGAAGAAGAAGAAGAAGAAGAAGAAGAAGAAGAAGAAGAAGAAGTTGATGTTTTTGAGCAAAAAAACAACACTTCCGACATGGGTTTTCCTGGACATTTCACTGTTTTTCGGAAATTCCGCCCAGACGCTATTTCCGACGGACAAATCCCAGATCTGTCTGAGACATACGGCAGCTCTGCCTGCTCATGTGACCCCTTGAACTATCTGTGCATGCGCAGCCTCAAACATACGCACCTCAACTTAACAGCAACATGAACGTGGCTCACATTTCCATATCGAATAGAAGCTGGTTTGAGGGGGAAGCTTAAGGAAACAGCAATGTTTCCTTAAGAAACCGCGGGATGGCTAGAGATTGCAGCTAACGCCATGTGTCCGTTGCTTTAAATGCTGGCAGTGGGAGTGCGCTGGAGACGGACTGAACAGTCAGGTGGCAATGGATTTGCCGAGTTCAACAGGGCTGTGGATTACTGTCTTTTTAATTATAGGAACCTTTCTGAAAAGATGCCGCTGTGACTTGGAGAATAAGAAAGAAATGTGGAAAAGATAGGTACTCGGTTAAAAAGAACAGCAATGACGTAATGGTAGCTAAGTGATACCTTTTCCCACCTTTTCCACTCGCCCTTTGGTTCTTGGGGTTTCCATGGCAGCCTTGTGCATCTCTACATGACCTGTGAAAGTGCCTCTTGCTGTACAGCAGCCAGTTTGACAAGAGCAAAGATAAGAAAGCCAGTTTTCAAATGGGCAGTGAGCTGCATATATCCCTCTCGATTTCTCTCTTTAGTTGTCCAGAATAACACATATTCCACATATTCAGATTTTGTACGTCAGGTCCAAAAATGAACAGTGTAGCTTGTTGTTTGAATTGATGTTCCTCTTTATTTAGATATTCTCTCGGTGACTCCCTCTGAGGTTTTAAAAAAGTTGTTGTTCATTTTGTAAGTCTGCTGTTGTAGTTGGTCCTATGTGTTTGGCATTTATACACAGATGTGTTCCAAAGTGTTTACAGTAGTACCTTGGTTTACGAACTTAATCCATTCCCGAAGTCCATTCTTAAACCAAAGCATTCTTAAACCAAGGCGTGCTTTCCCATAGCAGCGGGGGACTCAATTTACAAATGGAACACACTCAACAGGAAGCGGAACATGTTCTGCTTCCAGGGCAAAGTTCACAAACCAAAACACCTACTTCTGGGTTTACAGCGTTCTTAATCCAAGTTGTTCATAAACTAAGCTGTTCTTAAACCAAGGTACCACTGGAATGACGTGGGTGGCACTGTGGTCTAAACCACTGAGTCTCTTGGGCTTGCCAATTGGAAGGTCAGCAGTTTGAATCCCTGTGACGGGGTGATCTCCCATTGCTCTGTTCCAACTTCTGCCAACCTAGCAGTT
This sequence comes from Zootoca vivipara, assembly GCF_963506605.1. Classification (NCBI taxonomy): domain Eukaryota; kingdom Metazoa; phylum Chordata; class Lepidosauria; order Squamata; family Lacertidae; genus Zootoca; species Zootoca vivipara. Next base: position 9,300,052 of record NC_083279.1, on the reverse strand, counting down.
CGAAAGCACGCCAGTGCAAGTAGATAAATAGGTACCGCTGTGGTGGGAAGGTAAATGGTGTTTCCGTGCACTCTGGTTTTAGTCACGGTGCTCCATGCACCAGAAGTGGTTTAGTCCTTCTGGCCACATGACCCAGAAAGCTGTCTGTGGACAAATGCGCGCTCCCTCAGCCTGAAAGCGAGATGAGCGCCGCAACCCCAGAGTCGCCTTTGACTGGACTTAACTGTCCACGGGTCCTTTACCTAATGAGAATCCTATCATCATCATCATCATCATCATCATCAAATGTTTTTCTTGTTTCGTATCAGTTTGTTTGTTTTAATGTTTGACCATAATAATAATTTTAAATAATAATAATAATAATAATAATAATAATAAATAATAATAAATAATAAATAATAAATAATAAATAAATAAATAAATAGATAGATATTCCACTCTGGGCTAAAGTTCCCCCTCGATCCCTTTCACTAAATCTCTCTCCCTCCTTCAGCTCCCCCCCCCCATAATACAGCCTCCATCTTTAAAGTTTAAAATAAAATATAAAGCTTGCTCTGAATATCTTTTTGAGGAAAATTCTGCACTGAAACAGCCAGGGCTTCAATCCTAACTTGGGAGTAAGCCCCATTGAATTCAGTAGGGTTTAGTTTTGAGTAGACACGGTTGTGCTGTGCTGTTTAACTCAAGATCTTCCTCACTTCTTCTGTGAACTGGTAAAATCACAACGTCTAAGATGTGTGGACATGAAAACTGCATTAGCTTGCCCTTCTGCCAATAAACTACCTCATGCATTGTGCCTTCAGGCACACCTCTCTCTGTAAGTCAGTCTGATTATTATCGGAAAGGTCTCTTATTAGTTGGACCAGCATTTCAGCCTTTAAAACCCCCCAACAAAAAAGGTGCTTTTCTGCAGAGTTTTATGAACCTGCAAAATTCTTATGAGTTATTTATTATTATTATTTACTTGCTAGCTGCTTGTTAAACAAAGGTCTTGAAGCGGCCACGTCTGAAAACACCAACACAGATGCATATGGAGCTGTGTGTTATGGAGCTATGAGGTACAAACCGAAAAACCAAAGTCCCTTCTCAGCTAGAATACTCTCTGTAAAATCCAGGGCACCTTGGAGACAGGCAGCAGTCTTATGAACTGGTTTGAGGTGCAACAGCACAAGCCATCAATGTGCTGAAATGCACTTAACACGCACGAAGGTGTGGGGTGTCAGAGACCCCTCTCCCACAGGAAAACCCTCCCCGTATGCAGAGAAATATTTACCTGCCTGCTCCCGTATAGAAAGAGACAACTTGGGGCAGCCTGCTACCCAAAGTGACACAACCGTTAGTTGGTTGTAGAATGCATCTCCTGTGTCCTCCTCTCTCTCTCTGTCTGTGCCCTGCCTTTTTAAAAGCTTCCTGCGTGCTTGTGCTGGGGATGTGCAGAGCTACTGACATAAACCCCATGTGTGTCAATTAGGTCTTGCCTCTGAACATGTGCAGAGTGCCTCTCAAATGGTGCAGAAACAAAAGTGGGGGAGAGGCATGGAAGTGGGTAGGGAGTGTCCAGCTTCAGCATGTGATGACACCTTACGTTTTTATGTATATAGGAAGATAATTGGGTGGAAGAGGAGATTTATTATTAATTATTAGATTTGTTGCCTGCCCTTATAGCATCGCCAGCGTTTAGGGTGCATTCTGTTGTGATCACCTTCAGAACAGTGATACCTCCAGCATTTTTTTGTAATGCACTGTTTGTTTGTTTGTTTAAAATAGCAAACCCAAAAACCTCAAAGTGGTTTAGAAAAAAGATAAAACGAAAAAATCAAGGGGGGAAATCAAAACCCTACTTCTCAGGCTTCATTTAGGATGAAGATCATGAAATCTTAGTGTCTTCTTGCCTTTCTATCTTCAGTGGATTTAAACAATTATAAAACCGAATATGAAAAATTTCAGTGAATTCAGATTCATGATTTATTAAGCATAGATTAGGTCTTATTTCAAGTGGGCATCTCTGAAGAAGATCAATAAACCTCATCCCATGGTTTTAGATAATGGAACAGAAAATCATCCCATAGTTTTAGGTAATGGAAATGGAGATACATTTATAAATCAACCAATCTCATGAGCCCTGAACTTTTGGGGTTTCATGCTGGTACATGATACGTTTCTTTCATATGTGTGTGGGGTGGCACTTGCTAAGTTCATATAAACTTCTGTCCTAGCCACCAGCTGATCTTCTCATCAGCCTTTGTTGCTTCATACACACCCAAAAACTGGCCTGCTTGCTCATCAGTATTTCTTCTTCTGCTCTTTATGGGTACAAACTGCACGTCCACAAAGAATATCAGAACAAAGAGGAAGGAAAAAGAAGGACATTTTTTCCCTGCTTCTATATAATAATAAAAAAATTACCTGGTCGGAATCAAGTGCCTTCTGTTAAACTTTCCTATAGCCACTGTTGAATTACTGTTGTTGATTCATACGATCCACAGGGGAGTGATTAGTTGATTGACTTTGGATGCTGCTAATTATATTATCGCTGAGTTTGTACTTGCTATGAATATGATTCTAGGATTTGTTTTATTGTACGTTATCGACTTGCTTCTAAGTACGTATTTTATTATTTTGAAGATGTTACCTGTCTCCAAGTCTCATTGTGAGCCAAAAATGGGATTCAAATGGAAAGATTCCAGGTGGCTGATCCATTCTGTAACTGGGTTCAAGGGGTTGTTCCAGGTGTTGAACCTGAGGGACAGAAGAAGGATGCTGCTGGTGCAACACCTGCTCAGCAGGCTTCCTGATGACCAAGCTGGTGGAGACTGTCTCAAGCATGGTGTTGGAGGCTCCCTCCCGTATGGTTTTGAGAGACATCAGTATTCACACTGAAGTTGCCTCCTGTGTACCAGCTTGGGACTTCATGGCCTCCATCACAACCATGCTGCTGTTTCAGTTCAACATAGGTTCAAGATAAGTGACTGGGCATAGCTTCAATCGGGTTTTTGCCATGGAGCATGCCAGTGGGCATCCATTGATGGAGAGGGGCTCGTGGCATGCCTGCTGTCTTGGGCAGATCATCTTCTGGTGAGATTTGGACTGATAAGTGGCTGTATCTCCCTGCGGGGATGGTCAATTCATTGAGTTGGTATGTTCTTGGACACATGGAAGCCAATAGATTCTTGAATGTTCTGGGTGATTTTGTTGTTGTTGGCATGGCTTGTGCATCTATTGAGACCCTCTTCTTCCTTTGGAATTGTGAACTAGGCAGATCCATTGGCTTGAATGCACCCAACTGCCTTTGCCAATGCTGTGTAGACCACAGAGCTCCCTGTTTTCCAAGGAATGATGACCAATGAAGCAGGAAGGGTGGAGTGTGGAAATTATCATGCTACCATGAAGCAGTAACCAAGATGACATAATTCTCTGCCACCATTCCATCCTCTAAGAGCCATCCAGCAGATCTTTTGTATGTAGGAAATGGTCTAGTAATATCTAGCCAGACAGAGATGAAGATACCATCAGATGTCTGCTCTGACAAAGTTGCAAGGTGCTTCAAGTCTAAAAACACACAGATTAACATGGAATTGGATGCCACAGTTAGAGAGTCCTGGGGAAGTGTCCAGAGCACAATCTGGCCTGGTTATTTTTTTTATCGGTTTCAACTGCTGCCATTCAATGTGAACAAGCTGCTTGAAGGAGTTTGGGCAAGCATATGCTCTTTTGACCTTTGCCCATCATGGCTTCTAAAAGCAAGCTGAAGGGGTGTGGCTGGGTGGGTCCAGGAAGTGGTAAATGTCTTGTTGTGCTGGTGATGACTTAAAGAGGTGGTGCATACCTCCTTGGACATAGAAGAAGTGTTAACCACCATCACTCATTCAACATTGCTTCCTCTAAACATGCTCCAGTTACAGATTTTCTGGTAGGAAACTGATTATCTGGACCTATTTGAATCCAGTTTCAGGCCCTGACATGGTGCTTAGACTGCCTTGGCTGCATTGGTTGGTGACCTTTGTCAAAGGAGTAGAACCTTGTTGTTTCTTCGTGACCTCTCAGTGGCCCTTGATACCAGTGACCACTGCATCCTCCTAGAGTGGCTTTAGGGGCTGGGCGCTAGGGGCACTGTGTCACACCAGTCCCATTCCTACCTCTAAGCCTGATTTCAGAAAACAATGGGGGGTGGGGACTATTGCTCAGTGCCTTGGGAGTTGATTTGTGAGGTTCCCCAGGGGTCAAACTTTAACTTATACAGTCATACCTCGGTTTAAGTATGCCTCGGTTTGAGTATTTTCAGTTTAAGTACCGTACTCCGCAGACCTGACTGGAACAGATTAATCCACTTTCCATTACTTTCAATGGGGAAGTTCGCTTCACGTTAAGTACGGACTTCCGGAACCAATTACACTCATACCTCGGGTTAAGTACGCTTCAGGTTGAGTACTCCACGGACCCGTCTGGAACAGATTAATCCACTTTCCATTAATTTCAATAGGAAAGTTCGCTTCAGGTTGAGTACTCCACGGACCCGTCTGGAACGGATTAATCCACTTTCCATTACTTTCAATGGGAAAGTTCGCTTCAGGTTAAGTACGCTTCAGGTTAAGTACAGACTTCCGGAACCAATTGTGTTTGTAAACTGAGGTACCACTGTATACAAAACCACTCGGACATGGGTGGAAGTAGACATTGTGCTCAGGGCCGTCTTGAGCAGATCGCGCGCCCTGGTGCTGAGGGGCGGAGATCGCTCCGCCGCCCGCCCTCGCAGGGCGCAATTGGTTTCCGCACGGCTTCGGCGCGCGGTGCCCTCCTTCCCAGGCCGGCGCCCAGTTTACCAGCCCCGCGCCATGGTGCACTGCGCCACCGGGGGTCTACGACGAGCCGGGCCTGATTGTGCAAAGGCGATTGTTGTAGCAGCACAAGCCTTTCCACTTGCCAGATGAAACCAATTCCTCTCTCCTTCTCACATATGCTGTTCTGGGGGTTCTTTCAACCCTCCCAAGCAGATCTGGGGATGATGCAGGGTCGCATCTGGGTGGGGGAAGGGGGGAGGGAAGTCTGGATGCACTAGTAGGACTTGCTGTGCTGGCTTCTGCAAGAGCACCAACTTAGTTGAATCTGCCCATATAACTCCACCCAATACTCGTTTTTTTGTGTGAATGGGGAAAGTATCTGACCCACCTCTTTGGTCTTGAGCTCCCACCCCAAAAGGAAAAGAGAAATACCACTTCTGAGAGTGTTTATATTTATGGTCACTACTAGCCAGAATTTTGTCTGCAGTGAAACCACTGGAGATGTAGCCTTCAATATGTTTATACTTGGTATAAATGTTTATACTTGGTATACTTGGTATAAACAAACCTTGGTTGGGAGAGCATGAGACTCTTAATGTCAGGGTTGTGGGTTCGAGCCTCAAACTGAGTGGGGCTCAATTTGAGCCCCATGTAGAGTGAAAGATTCCTGCATTGCGAGGGGTTGGACTAGATGACCCTTGTGGTCCTTTCTAACTCTACAATTCTATGATTCTATGAGACATTTAGATCAGTCCACATTTTAATATTAACCTTCCTAATTCACAATTCTTGAAACAATATGCAAACTGAAAAGCAGCTATCCTTCAACATTCACTTCTTCAAATTTCGTGACGTAGTTCTCCAACTTAAAAAAAATAGTGCAAAAATGCATATATTGCTGCAAATAGCATACAAAATGCATTATATTAGGGGGAAATATTTTCAAAAATGTGTATATTGTGGAAAATTGCATACAACAATTGTATATTAGAAGAAACATGTGCTGAAATCCTGAATTTTTTTCATGAAGACTTAAAAAAATTCACAAACTGTGGTGGAAATGTGCAATCTTGAACTTGACTGAAAAATGAGAAACTGAAATTGCCGTATTCGACCATCGCTAGTATATAGTGTAACCTCCTAAGACCTTAGTTATCCAAATCTGTATGTGATCAGAACTGTGTGTCTCTTCCAAAGCTCCCTCCATGTCACAGGAACTCTAAGTAAACAGCATTTATCTAAGCTTCTGATTGTCCAAATATGTTGACTTTTCCCAGTGGCTCTGTATCAAAGTAACTCCTGGGACTGCTTGTGCCTCATGAGAAAGCAGTAGTAGCATATGAACAAATGACCTTCGACTCTTTCCCCACCCTCCTGAGGTTCAGACAGAATGCGGGGGACCTACACATCTCTCTGGTAGTGAAGCACAAAAGCTCATCTGCAAAAAAAGGGCATGTGGTTCTCCCCTAAGAGAAAATGTACAGAGATTTCCCCTTTGCGAGACACCTCAAATTGGGGAGGCAACGTGCAGGTCATTTGTTCCATCTTCTGTTGCCACTTTTTTGCAATGTGCAACGAATCCTTAAGGCCTGTTCTAGGTAAGGGTTCTTGGAGTATCCCGACATGCTGGTCCCTGATTCCAAATGCCACTATAGGGACCTAGCAGTATCAGTGTCGGTGGAGGCACAAAAACACCCCACCCATGTTGGCCTTACTGCCCCACTTAAATCAGCTGAGAAATATGTAGATGTCCACACAAGGGACTCTGTTTTATATACTCCTCAGTTGTTGTTGTTGTTTAGTCGTTTAGTCGTGTCCGACTCTTCGTGACCCCATGGACCAGAGCACGCCAGGCACTCCTGTCTTGCACTGCCTCCCGCAGTTTGGTGAAACCCATGTCCGTAGCCTCGAGAACACTGTCCAACCATCTCGTCCTCTGTCGTCCCCTTCTCCCTGTGCCCTCAATCTTTCCCAACAACAGGGTCTTTTCCAAGGATTCTTCTCTTCTCATGAGGTGGCCAAAGTATTGGAGCCTCAGCTTCAGGATCTGTCCTTCCAGTGAGCACTCAAGGCTGATCTCCTTAAGAATGGATAGGTTTGATCTTCTTGCAGTCCATGGGACTCTCAAGAGTCTCCTCCAGCACCATAATTCAAAAGCATCAATTCTTCGGCGATCAGCCTTCTTTATGGTCCAGCTCTCACTTCCATACATCACTACTGGGAAAACCATAGCTTTAACTATACGGACATTTGTAGGCAAGGTGATGTCTCTGCTTTTTAAGATGCTGTCTAGGTTTGTCATTGCTTTTCTCCCAAGAAGCAGGCATCTTTTAATTTCGTGACTGCTGTCACCATCTGCAGTGATCAAGGAGCCCAGGGAAGTAAAATCTCTCACTGCCTCCATTTCTTCCCCTTCTATTTACTCCTCAGTATATGATGTAAAACCAGCCAAAAGACAGAGAGACAGAAGCAATCAAACTAGAACAGCATTGACTGTGGCCCAGGTGTTCTGAACGTTTGCTGCAAAAATAAAATAAAATATTTTAGCGGGTGTGATTTTACGGTGTGAGTTTCTGGCACAGAGCCTGTGTGGAGCCATGATTTCTGAGAGAGTCAGAGATTGAACACATAACTGGGTCAATTCAGTGCTGAGATTCCTGTGCACGCACACCCTGGGGATTGCGCTGGTCAGATTGGAGCTGCGTCAGGGGAGCGCCACGTTTTGTAACGTTCCACCACCATGCAAGCAATCCATGCACGTACAAAGCAAAGTACATCCAGAGGGCTAGGCTAGAAACCTTCGGCACAACGTGCTTGTTTTGTGCATGCAAGGAGTTTTGCTAACGTGGAGCGTGGGATCTGGAGGCCAGGAGCTTACCTGCCTGCACACCTGGAGGAGCCTTGCAGGTGTCTAAATCAGCAGCAGGCACCATCAGACTAAGGGCTACCAGAAAGCCTCAGGAGCAAAGTTGGAACAGAGATCTGGCATCCGCCTTCAAAGAGGCACTGAATATACCTGCAATGCTGTGGCTTGCTTCATGAGAAGCAGCGAGGGAGGAGGGGTGTGAGCAGATGCAGTGAGAAGAGACCTGTCCGAGGTCCTCGCCTCACAGTAGACAGCCACTCCCCAAAGCCTTTGCCGCATTTGTGGTGCAGGGCAACCGGCCATTGCCTAGGCTTCTGTGCTAAAGCGTTTCATGTGCTTGTTGACTTAATATAGAATTCGACAGTAAAATCTCTTTCAAGGTTATGGGGGGGGGGCAGGAAACAGTTTGGTTAATCTGCCACCTGGAGACTGTAATCTATAATGATTTTGCTGTATGGTGGCATGTATGCATGGTGACATTTCGGATAGATAAAGGGTGGTGTCTCTAGACCAAACAAGCTTGGGTCCTACTATCAGATCAATGTGGACAGACTCAGAGGCCCCTCGAGGTCCGACTGATATCTAATGGATTCTGTGCTGATAGACGGCAGAAGCAGAGCCTGTGTTATCTCTATATCAGAGATTAAATGGGCGCTCATACAGCTGATTGGCTCGGCAAAACCCAGCACCTTTTCTATGCTTTTAGTCATCAGAGAAGGGTTGAAAAAGGAATTAGTAACACAATCTCTCAGTAGTAGGTATTTAAATTGATTTCCTGTCAACACAAAGGTTTCTCCCAAGTTCAGCAAATGAGCACAAGACCTCTGCGAACTTGTAGTTTTAGGGCCTTTGTACGCAATCCCTGCAGTTGTTCCACAAGCACATTTTTGGTCTGATCTGGCTCATACCAAGGTAACATTCTGTGACAAACCTCCCTATACCAAGGGGGAGGCAGATGCAAATCAAGGCAGGGTAGGGACAAAGCAACACAGATCTGTGCTAAGGAATTGGTCAGCGACAGCGATGGATGTTTGTGTGTGTAGACAGCTATAGGTCACAGGAACTGAAGGACAATCCCAAGTGAAAAGGGACTCAAACATGGTGAAAGAAGCCACCTGGTGGTCCCCAAGTTGGAGGTGGAAGGAGCTGAACATCTGGATCTGAGACCACGTAAATCATCTGCGGTGGAGAACAGGACTAAAGGATCAAGGCCAGCTAAGGCCAGGACCCACAGGACCCAACTGCTTTAACTGATAGGAGATTCTGACAGGAGGAGGGCAATAAGCAGTTAAGTGAAAAGAGTCTTTGTAGATAAACTTCAACCATCTCTCCTCCTGTAAGCATGTCTCTTCCAAGGACGAAGTTTCCCTCCACCTTTAGGCAAGATAATTGGAAAAGGCGATGACAACGACAATGACAACAACACCTTCCAATTTTTGTGAACCTGTGAGGCTTGAATGTAAAGGAGGGCAAGTTCAGTGGTACCTCGGGTTAAGAACTTAATTCGTTCCGGAGGTCCGTTCTTAACCTGAAACTGTTCTTAACCTGAAGTACCACTTTAGCTAATGAGGCCTCCTGCTGCCGCCGCACCGCCGGAACACGATTTCTGTTCTCATCCTGAAGTAAAGTTCTTGACCCAAGGTACTATTTCTGGGTTAGCGAAGTCTGTAACCTGAAGCGTCTGTAACCCGAGGTACCACTGTAGTCCCTTTGTCAGGGTAATGGCACTGGCTGCTCAGACATCTGCATCTACAGAAAATGAGCACATGGCTGGGCCTCCCCCCCCCCCAACCTGGCTGTTAGGTAGGACAATAGCGAGAGTTTAGTGTATGCTGAAAGCGGCATACTGGACTCTGGAGAGGGTGACCTGTCGTGCTCTGTGCTGAATCTAAGCTCATTTCTCTTGCAATCTAAAGCAGAAGCAAAATCTGTTGGAGTGTTGATGATGTGAGCCCCGACAAACCATATACCCTAATGACGCCACAGTCTTCTCTAACCTTCGTTCCAAGGAAAGCAAACCCTGGCTATGCTCTGGAGTCTCTTGCCCCTTGGAGATTGGGGTGACGTGCAGCAGTAAGAATATCAAGTGTTTGCAAAGGCCAAGGTGCTGCATGGGGAATCAGAATAAAACCTTACTTGCTGCGACCTTGCAGCAAACAGAAGAAATGGAAAACGGAGGAGAACTACCGTAGTCTGGGAAACTTCGCTAAGTTGAAGGCTAGTTCAAATAAGAGGGTTTGGTGTTTTTGTTTTTCAAGGGAGAAGGGCTCGATAGATCAGTTATGTTCAAAAAATTCAAAATGGAGACAATGACTGGCTGAATGCTCATCACGACAGCTAAGCACACCTGCTCACCTTTCTAGCAAAACTGCCTCTTTGTATGGGGTGTGCAGCGTCAAGATATGACATGCATGCAGGAGAGGAGACGAGATGGGGAGAACAATGCCTTGTGGCTGGAAAATAGCTCCCACTCAGAAGAATACTTTTTGGCATCACGAGGTAGACAAAAGGAAAGGAACTCTAGCTCATTTAAAAATTGGAAAACAAAGCTGCTATGTTATTCCCTCCACTTTTTTTAAAAAAAGAATCCCCTCTCTTTGCTTTCTAACATCCCTCTCTCTTAATGTAAGTAATTAAAAAAGAAAAGAAAAAGTAGGTGCACATAGGGAAAAGAAAAGGCTTAAGGGCTGATTGCATTTGAATCTAGCATAGGACTCAGAGGTGCATGAATTTATATTGCCAGTTGCAAAGCCGAGCTCAGTCTGCAAGTGAAGAACCTTCTGTCTTCTTTCAAAATACTTCAGCTGTCTTCAACCTGTTGCATCTTGGCACTTTGAAGTACTTGAACTGTGGGTGAATGCACTGGCTCCACAGAGCAGAAACAACAGCAGAAACAACAACAACAACAACAACAATTAGTGTTATTGTTATTATTATGGTTCACAGAATAGCCAGGGAGTTGCATTACTTGTTGCTAATTGCTTCACCGAAAATACAGTGGCCTGCTTCAGCCATCACATAACTATGGTTCCTTCCTGACCCCTGCTACCACCAGGAAACAAGCCAAGTAGACAAACCAGGGCTAGCGTTTTTCTCCCTCTGAAACAAACCCTGAGCAATAAGCCAAGATCAAACCTTGGTTGCTCCTTGTGGTTTGGAGACAAAACTGAGCCGGAAGTTGCCTGTGCATTGCCACCTTCACAGCAGTAATTGAGTTGAGATCTGATTCAAACTGTTCAGACTACTTTTTCAAAACATCTACTGACCCCAGATGGGAATGTGCATGAAGAAGTGCATCTAAGCAGTTCATTAAGGCCTGAATGAGCACTGAAATAATGCATGTTTCGCCCTCTTTAACAACTGGTTATTTATTAATGTATGTTGTCTTGCTTTTGTAAGCGACACTGGAAGTTCTGCTGAAGGGCAGGGCAACAAATAAATCTTTTAGATAAATATCCTGCGCACTGGCTACAATGCATGGAAGCCTCTTCCCACACAGGGATCTCATATCAGGGCAATTATCTAGACTAGGGGACAAAAATTGTATTGCCCGATGTCCTGAAATTGTTACCTGAATTTATGCAATAACAAGAAGTCTGTAGTACAGCCTGCTAAGTAGTGATCCAGAACGAAGATCTTCTATTTAACCACACACTTAAAGCCCATGATGCTCAAAAAGTTATGTGAAATGTCTGCGTTGCACAGTTATCTTCTAGGGCAGGGGTAGGCAACCTACGGCCCGTGGGCCAGATGCGGCCCAATCGCCTTCTCAATCCAGCCTGTGGATGGTCTGGGAATCGGTGTGTTTTTACATGAGTAGAATGTGTCCTTTTATTTAAAATGCATCTCTGGGTTATTTGTGGGGCATAGGAATTCGTTAATTTCCCCCCCAAAAATATAGTCCGGCCCACGGCTGAACAGGGGACTGCTCTAGGGGCTCTCCTTTTCCTGGAAAGGAGCAGCAGCAGCTTGATTTCGTTTTTCTCAGTCAGGAATAACATGAAACTTTCTCATTCGCCACATTTAGTTTTCTCTGCAGGCAACTTTTGTGTTTATTTAGGCCTAAGTACATAAGAGGTACATAAGGGGACCCAGGTGGCGCTGTGGGTTAAACCACAGAGCCTAGGGCTTGTTGATCAGAAGGTCGGCGGTTCGAATCCCTGCGATGGGGTGAGCTCCCGTTGCTCGGTCCCAGCTCCTGCCAACCTAGCAGTTCGAAAGCACATCAAAATTCAAGTAGATAAATGGCGTTTCCATGTGCTGCTCTGGTTTGCCAGAAGTGGCTTTGTCATGCTGGCCACATGACCTGGAAGCTATACGCCGGCTCCCTCGGCCAATAATGCGAGATGAGCGTCACAACCCCAGAGTCGGTCACGACTGGACCTAATGGTCAGGGGTCCCTTTACCTTTTTACATAAGAGGAACCTTCTAGATCCTGTCAATGGCCCATCAAGTCCAGCATTCTGTTCTCACAATGGCCACCCAAATGCCCACGAGAAACGCTCAAGCAGAATTTACTTCCCATGATCATGAAAGGTCAGCCAGCTTGATGATTACTTGCATTTCTCAAAATGAAACTTCTTTTAAAAAAAACAAACCCACTAACAAGTCCCCGTCCCCTTAACAAAGGAAGTGTAATGTCTGATAGTGATAGCAATATGGATGACAACAACCTGTCAGTAAGAATTATTTTTGGCATAGGAGACAACTCCTAGTTCCTTTCGCCCCCCCCCAAACAAAAAATATTTGCGGGGACTGGGCCCCTCCGAAGTTGATGGGCATTGTCATTCAAATGGCGTGTGCATACGATGACATGACATCAATTAGGTAGGAGTCGGCATACCTGCACTCCCCGCAAATATTTTATTCAAGTTGGCACCCATGATACTAGGAATCAATTCGAAACTGGGATACAAGACTACGCAAATTTATTAAGACCATGGGACTGCCACTGAAAATGGCAGCCAAGTTAAGCATCCCAGCTCCTCCAGGTAACATCTTAGTCAATATATTACTTGTTCTGGCGTCTGACTTCCAATAGACTGGGGAGAGGGCCACATGCATCACCGCATCAAGACATTTTCAAGCCCACCTTTTATAGTCAAAGGGAATAGGAAAAAAAAATGCTTTTTTAAAAACCCTCACTGAGATTCTCAGGATGCTGAATTCTGCCCCCCAATACAACACGCTTGCAACATATCACTGATCTACAGTGCCAGCCATCAAGAACAGATACTATGGGGCCCCTGATCTTCAGCAATGCCTATCAGAAAATGTGCCGGGGAGTGGGAGTTTGTGGCTCCCAGCGGAAACAGTGCCATTGAGACTGCCTCTCTTGGAGGCTAATTTTATGGGGGCTGGGTGATCCGAGCCATTGTGAGACTTCAAGACGGCGGACCTCACAGGACTTGGATTTCTGGCACACTGCAAGATTTCTGGGCAGGATTCTTGGGAACGAGGCAACTGTATATTGCAATGGTTCAACTGGAAGTACAGCAGCGGTAGTTAAGATGATTTAATACCTGTGAAAATACAGCTCTCCTGTTGATATCGTAACAGAGTTTGTATTTACTTTGTAAGTAAGAAGTTGCACCCTGAACTTTGTACGGTTCAGCATTAAAGCCCTATTTTATCCTGCAAGGGGTAGGCATGCATGGTGTATTTTTGTATCGCTGCTGCTTTCCCTTCCCTTGGTTTGTTAACCTCCCTTTCTTTAGTCTTGCCAAAAATGGAGTTGAAAGCCGGAGACACAAACAGCTGCCGATGTAACAAGCTCGTGCCAAAAGCAGCCATATGGAAGTGGGTTACAAGAAACAGCGTGAAAAGATAACCCTTTTTTTTTTGCTTTTGAGATGTTGAGATGCAAACCTCTGTAGGTTTGCCTGGGGATCTGCAGTAGTGGGGGTTCCTGGCTGGGCCCCAGGGGCGGGTGGGAGCAGGGGGGGGTTGTTGCAAAGTTTTGCACCTTATCTGCATGCTGATTCCAGGCCATATGTTGGGGAGATGTCCCATCAGCGTGAGTTCATTGGCTCCCTCTCTGGTTTATTTTATTTTATTTATTTATTTCAACAATGTATACACGCCACTTAATACCATAGTCTCTAAGGGGTCGTACAGTAGGGTTACAAAAGATACAATGAAATCAGCTGAAATGAACCTTTACATTGGGGAAACTTGCTTGAAATGCCTGTGGAAACAGCAAGCCATTCACCAAGCATTGAAAGTTCAACAGGGAGGAGGCCAGGCTGATCTCAGCCGGGAGGGAACTCCACTGAATTGAGCCCACAAAACTGATGGCTCCTGGTGGATCCAAGCCACGGGCAACTCTCCTGAAGACCTCAGTAATGTAAGGGCAGGGATATAAGGTGATGTTTCTGCAAATGCTTAGGGTGCTTCTTTTACCAAATGTTTATGTATTTTACTTATGTCTCTTTTTTGACTGAGTACCCCATGAATATGGTGGCTCTTCTGCCACTCTAAGGGCACATATTTCTCTGCCAAAAGTGTGTCTAAGCACTGTTGTCGAAGGGAGGCTTCCCTTTACTATTGATGCTTCCAGATCAGTCACGGTCTTCTGTTATCACCTGCTCCCTGCCTCTTTTAAACTGGAGGTGCCAGGGGTTGGACCTTCTGAATGCAAGCATGTGCTCTGCCTCTGAGCTACCTGTATGTCCCCTCCAAAGCTCAGGAGGCTGCCTGATGGCATCTCCTGGAATACAAGGGGACACCAACCAGCCCAGAGTTTGCTAAGCTGCCACTAATCACTTTCTCTCCGAAAGCACAGGCAGCAATTCTCCAAACTATTTACATAACTGAGCTGGCGCCTCTGGAATTCCATAACTCCAGGCAGTTACCTGATTTGCCTCTATGGTTGGGACGGCCCTGAGGCTTTCACAGTATTTTGCACAATAGGAGCAAAAGCACACTTCCCCCAAATCATATTTTAATAGATGCACCCTTTCATTTCCCCATTTTGGCCAGCTTCTGATTTTCCCACTGTGAGGAGGAGAATACTTGATGGCTGCTATTTGGAACAAACAAGAATATTGTCTGTGGGTCTTTTCTAAATCAATGCAAACAGCCCTTTCCTTATGAGAGCTGCTGGATCCTCCAGATGAGCTCCAGTGGTTTCTGGGGTGCAAGGCGATATTCGTGGCCTCATGCCAGGTACACAGCCTGCATTTGGTCAGGGACCAATTCAGTGTGCGACTCTGTTTAAAGCACTGGCTGCGGCCTGCATTTTCAGGAATCACTTAACAGCTGGAGTTGACCAGAACGCAGCTGCTCTCTGGCTACACCCCATTTACTCCCCACATCATCATCAAGGGCTGTGAAGGGAGGAGGCGCATGCCAATGCCTGACCACCCAGGGATCATATTCTTTCCACACTCTGGAGCCAGGCAGCTTTGTACATATTTTGCAATGCTAGAGGAATGAAAGTGGGCCACACAAAGGTCAGAGACTGGGCTAAAGCTGGTGTATAAACTGGTGTTACGCCCCATCTGTACTCTGGGGAGCTTAGGGCAATCTGTGTTGCCTCTCCAGACACCAGCCAATCCCAGTACTTCTTAGCTTCAATAGGATTGCTTTCTCATGTGCCACTTTAAACCAAGTACAGCCAGGCCACAAGGCTTAAATTTCAGTAGAGCCACAAGAAAACATCTCAGTAGATTTAAAATGCTCATTCGCTTTTGGCATTCATACACCACCCAATCAACCAAGTCTTTCGGTGGTTCACCAATTTAAAAAGTGAACTTAAAAACTATCAAACCAATAAATAAATAAATAAATATCTTAAAAACCCTTTTATCTGGACAAAAGGTCAGTGTAAAATCAGCTTAAAACTATCACGAAGCAGCATAATATCAATAAAAAGGAGGAAACAAAATTTAGTCCTCTGATTCCACTGGCTTTATTAAAAAGCTCAGAATAATAAAAAAAGGTTTTCACTACAAAATCCAAATGATCCAAATGTAGACTCCAGATGAGCCTCTCTAGGGAGAGCATTCCACAACCAGGGAGCTACCACTGAGAAGGCCCTCTTCCTAGTAACCACCAGCATTGCCTCTTTAGGCTTAATATATTGCTTCATTATTTTAAAATATATTAAGACAACAATCCAACAAAACAGAAACACAATTCACCCTTTTGCCCTGAGTGCAGCCAGTATGCCTATTCACATTGCAGATGGCACTATTTCACCTTGTATTGCTTGCTTTTGTATCCAGCAAAGTCGGTTGCTTGATCATTTTTCTGAAAACATTTTCCCACTTACACAAGCTGTCCTAGGATAGCATTGCCAGCTGAATCGATTGCCAGATCATCTCACTCCACAATCGGCAAAACCTTTAACCACCTACAGAACAATTTTCTGCTTTCACGTCTCATATTTCTGTATATATATTTAGCTTTCCTTTAATAAAAAAATGGAAGTATACTAATCACTTTCGTTCTTACCCTCCCCCAAGCTTCGCATTGTTTTTATGGATATTTTATTATGTAATGTAATCTTGTAAATGCTCTGGAGCTCCCTTCTTGGTGGGTGAAGCAGTAAGTTTAATAAAGGAACTTAACTTTTGGAGTGCTGAGAGTTAGTTTCCTGCCGTCAGAGGATCCCACTTCCTGTGGGATCATAGCGCCCTAGAAGCGACCCTAGGCCTGCCCAGACATCTGCAGCCAGGCAGTCCCCCCATGGAGAGAGCTTTCCTGGGGCAGATGTGAATGGGCAGAGGTTGTGGCTGGGTCCAGGAGGCAAGGCTGGACCGACATTTTGGCATGTGAGAACCACAAAGTTGCACCTCTCAGGGAAGAAGGGGCAAATAAAGTTCTACATCAGGAACAAGAGGGAAATAAATCTCAACCTCGGGAACAAGGGTGGGAGAAGACCAGCAATGCCTCTTGTTTGCCAAGAGGCCGCTGCAGAAGTGGCATGGGGTGGAAGGGATGGCCGACCACGGCTGCCATTGTGGCTATGGCACCAAGCAATGCATTGCTTGGAGGCAGATCCACTGCCCCCGTGGAATCTGCTGCCTGAGGCGGTTGCCTCACCTTGCCGCATGGGTGGGCAAGCCCTGCCAGGAGGCAAAGCCCCCTTACCCTTTTGCAGCCCTTCAGGTCGGTAACACATGGAGGGGTCGCACCTAAGAAGGCTGGCGATTCCGAGGGCGACTCTGGAGCCGTGGGGTGAGTCACTTGCACCCAGGGCCTGCCCCCAAGACACTTTGGCAGACCCCCAAATGGCGCCCCCCTCCCACCAGAAAAAAAATGGGCTGAGGGCAGATGGAGGCAGGGAATGAAAAATAGACATGGGGTCTACCGTCCCAGGCGGTTCTGCCGCCTGAGGCTCTCGCCTCAGCCCAGCCCTTTGGTTAGGTCGGCTCTTCTCGCACGCAACGCCGAGGAAAGTGGCGTGACCCACTCGCGAGGATGGCGGGCACCTTCCCCGCGGATGCCTCCGATGCCCTTCCCCCCCCCGCCCCCATCCCCCAGCTTGGGAAGGGTCCCTCGCTCGCTCCTTGCAGGAGGCTGCTTCGGGTCGAGCGCGCCCGGAGAGCCCTTCCCTCGCTCCCCGCGGCCTACGGCTCCAGCCGGCCGCCCAGTGCCCTCCTCGGCGCTGCCCCTCCGGCCTCCGCCCACCCCCGGCTCCCCTTGCGCTCCTCTCCTCCGCTGCCGCCCTTTACATTCAACCGGGAGGCCGAGGCTGGGTGGAGAAGCCGGGCGTTTCCCCCGCAGCCTCCCCACCCGCTTCCTCGGGTGGGCGTTTCCCTGGCATCCACCCACCCACCCACCTCTGCCCGTGCACCGGGGACCCAAGGCCGCCGCCCACGCGCGCCCCCTCCCCCTCCCCCCCTCCCTTCCTCTCCGCCCACTGATGGTGGGGGGGGGGCTCTGCCCTCCCCAGGCAGTAAAGCTATTCCGCTGGGGCTGGAGCAATCGCATGCATTCCAAGCCGCGCTTGCATTGCATGGTAACCCCACCCCACCCCACCCCCTCCACCTTTTGGGTGGAGCAAGGAAGGAAGGCAGGCCGTGGGGCGGGGGGGCTTTTGTTTGGGTTTGTGGTGCCTCCTCCCCGCCCAGCCCAGCCCCACCGCCCTCCTCCTCCGCCCACCCCCACCTTGAGGGCAAGGAGAGAAGCCGCCTCTGCCGCATCGCATCTCTCCTTTCTCTCTCTCTTCCCCCCCGCAACCAACCACCGCTTTCTTTCCCCTCCCATCGGCCCACCCTCACCGGGGCCCCAATGCAATCCGATGCGTCCCCGGTAAGGTTCCGCTGCTGCGCTACATTGTGCCCTCTCTTGTTTCGGGAGCCTCCACCCACTGGCCCACCCTACATTTAGCACATCATGTGATCCGGGTAAGTCATTTGCAAGTACAACAGTTCTCTGTGTTGGCCCCCCTCCCCTCCCTTTCCATCCCCCCCCCATTCATTTCCTGAGAACTGCATAGAGCTGATGAGGGGAGACTGGGAGTGTGTGCGTGTATATGAGGCACCCGGATTTTGTGTGTGTGTGTGAATGTGTGGGTAAGTGAGTGAGAGCGAGAGAAAAAGAGAGGGGACCTTTATAAGGGAAAGAAAATTTCTTCTGCTCTGCAGCTCCTGCTCAGGTTTGTGCCTCTAGTTTCTTCTCGAAACAAACCTAAAGAAATATAATCTGGATCCCTTGTGCTGTCCCGTCCAGTCACTGCGTTTTGTCTTTGGGGAGGTGGTTTGGGGTTTGGTTTGTTTTTTCAAGAAAGAAAACCTAAAGAAGTGTTTGGGTTCTTATTGGAGGCGTGGGTTTTTAACGAGGCAAATAAGGAAGGGAAAAGGGGTTTCTTTCTTCACCTAGCCAAGGAAAACACACTATATTGGGACATTCTCAGTCCTGCTAATGGGAATCCTCTTCAGATAATGCATGCTAGCAGTGTAAATTGACATTGGGGGAAATTGTTGGCTCAAATATTGGGGAAGGGGGGGCGAGGTTTGAGAGGGAAACAAAAACAGCAGGTTGAATTGGGAGTTGTGATGCACTAGTTTGTCACTCAGTTGTTTGCCTGGGTGTCTGTGAGGGGAGAGATCGGCCAGCAAAGGGTTAAGGTTCTGATGACACTTTCTCGGTCTTAATTGTGCTACAACCATTATTCTGGTAATAATGGTATGGAACTGTCACTTGGCACAATATTGCTCATGCAATGGAGATTTTTTTTCTCTTTTGGGTGGGGGGAACAGATGGTTTCTGACTGGCAGTACCCCCCCCCCTTTCCATTAAGGTAGCCCTGGCTGGAGTTGACAAAGGGAGAAGTTTGTGTTTAGACTACTAGTGATGAATATTTGAGATCCAGCCTGGTAACTGTGCTACTTGTCTCAATATAAGCTTGTGGAAATGTGAGAGTACTGACCTGGGTGCCATGAGCTGGTGTAATTGCTGGAAGTTCATATGCAGAAAGAACCAATTCTCATTTGGCTCTCTGTCCTTAGAACTTCTGATGAACTTTTTTTAAAGTGAAAAGTGGAAGGAGGGGAGCCAAACACTTAATGAAAAAAAGCAGATCAAGCATGCTCGCCTTGTATTGCTTTGTGCAGCATTCTCATTCTCTTAACATTTTCCTCTCTACGGACAAGATGCATACTTTAATAATAGTTATGGAAATTCAGCTGATTTCAAAGCTTGCAGTGGTGGTCTCTTAAATATATAAGTACAGTAGAATGCATAATCAATAAACATGCTGTAGTTGGCATTGCCAGTGCTCAATACAGGTTCTGCTTCCAGCTATTTCAAAGCAATGTATTAAATGCATTATTTAATTTCAAACCTGCTTGTATGTATGTATGTATGTTTGTTTGCTTGTTTCTCCCCCCATTGAATAAGCATTACCAAGCTCTTCGTGGAAGCATTTGTATTTACATCAAAAGCATGTGCATAAGCTGTTACGCCAGACATATGCCAATCAAGCCAACGTCACGCTTTAAAACCACCTAGGCTTGCTCCATTCCCTCTTTTTACTGGAGGACAGAGTTGGTTAGCTAAGTAAATGGTCTGATCTGAAATGCGTGTCTCATAATGGGTGGGACGAATGGTGCTTCACTTTGCGAAGAGGAGTGGTCAGCTTTTCAATGCAGGGTGTAACCCTTTTTGTCAGGCTCCTATTATTTTTTAAGGATGTTGCAACAGAGAGAGAGATTGGGGGAGAGAGAAACAGAAAGCAACTGTTCAATTTTAGCATTGGCTGCGTTCTCCTTGCTGTGCTTCACTTCTGAAAGTGCTTAAGATGGAGTTGCCTGCTGGAGAACAAAGATGTGAGACTGAAAAGATGCTGAAGGCTAACACCTTGTTGTTCTGTGCCATGAGTTAGGTCCTTTGGCTCACAAAATCCTGCTTTGATTGGCTGACAGCCGGGGAAACAAATTGGCCCAATTTAAGAGTCATGTGGTGAGGAGTGGGCTGGAGATGTCGGTTTCCATGGTGTCCTCTCTCCCCCTCCCCACCCCAGGCTCCAGTATCTTGGCAGGTAGGAATTCATGGCAGTCTTACAAGGCTTCTTTATATGGCCCTGGTATGTGAGCTCCATTTTCTGCCTAGCCTTCAGCCTCAGCCTTGAAATGAAACAGGAGCAGTGAAGTGTGTATATGTGCGGGGACACACACACACACACACACACACACACACACACACACCCCTCTAGTGTCAGAGCAAAGGCACTGAAAAGCTTCAGAGATGGGATAGCACAGATACTTCCTTGGGTGTGCAGATAAAGTAAATACAAGCTGAATTCCTTCCCTTATGACACAGCACACTTATGTTTGTCAAAGTGTATTGCTGGTTGGAAAATGGAGCACCGGCACATTGTTAGAAGTGTTGGGCATGCTCTCGCCATACCTGGCAAAGTGAGGCAAGTATTCTCCCTCCCTCCCTCCCTCCCTCCCTCCCTCCCTCTCTTTTCTGTTCCTTCACTGTATTTGAGCGCACTGGAGAGCTAGCTTTCTGAGCAGCAGTATTTTCCCTCTGCCTCATGCGCAAACACAATGATGTCACTTTCCTTTTCTGCTCTCGGGTGGGTGGGTGGGGGAAAGAAGAGGGCTGGGCCACTCCTATTTGCTCTCAGGTCACGCATGGTGTTTCCTAGGGCTACTGCGGATACCATTGTCGGGGTCAGGAGTTTCTTCTACGGAATCGAAGGTGACGCTGAGGAAGGAACAGTGGGTGGCAGCGGGGGCAACTTCTGGCCATGTTCTGTGTATCTTGGATGGGTTGTGTAAGAAGAACTCTCAGGATGAGGGGGAAGATGTTGCAGCCTTATTTTACCTGTGCCAGGCAGGGGTTAAGTGATTTTTGTCAAATGAGGGATTGCAAAAGCAAAAAAAAAAAAAACCTCTCCCCCAACCCAGCCACTCCCTCTGGATTTCTATACGAAGCTGAGAAGGCATAACCACTCGTGTAATGTTATATTTAGGATTTATTCCCTTGCTGCTTTGGAACGCATATTTGCGTAATTCCCGTACATATGCACTTGCCCTCCCCAAATTGCAGTCCTCTTCTTAAAAAAATCCTCCGAAATGCAATGTTGAATGTGCACAACTGCCTTCTAAGCAGCTCTTCGCAGGCTTTAATGGACCTCTGGGCGAAAGGTATTTCTCCCCCCCCCCCCAGCAAGAACATGCAGTTTACTTACTCCTGCAATCGTTAATCCACCTTCTCGCCTTTGCTCCCAAGCACCAGGACAGCTGCAAGGATTGTGAATTGGGATCTCCTCCAGGGTGAGCACTCAGTTTCATGGGTCTTTCTAGACTGGGCAGGGGTGGGGAGGAGCTTCACAGTGGGGCTACATCACCCCTTTTGTATGCCAAATGCTTCCAACTTCAGTGCCATTTGAAAGGATCTCAGGCAGTAGCATGTGGGGAAGGATCGTGACCTGCTGCTGCCAGCCAGAGAATACCAGGCTGCCAGATGGACCAGTGGTGCAATTCTCTATAAGGTGGTTTCATGCCTTCATCCACAACGTATAGAGCTGCCTAGTCTTCCCAGGTGCTCTCATCGGCTGCAGTAGCTCATATGGGCAGCCAGATTCCAACCCACAAGTCACAACGCACTCCCTGTGGTGTTTGCATTTTTGCTTAAAATTGCAATTTTATCTTTGCTTGCAAGTGGCCTTGCAAAAGTGTGGGTGGGATCGGAGGCAAGGTAGAGATTTTACCAAAAGTAGAATGCGGTACGTACCTCGAGACTGGATCATGAAAAAGTGGCCTTGAAGAAAATCGGGTTGGCAATTTTAGTTTTTTCTGAGCCGGACAGTATATAACAAGCTATCTAAGGCACCCAGGCATAGCTGCCAAGTCTCCCGCTGAAAAATGCGGGATCAGCAGCGGCGCGGCACTGGAAGTCACTGCCCAGACATGGGCAGAGTGGCACCGGAAGTCGCTTCTACGCATGTCCAGACATGCGTAGAAGCGACTTCCGGTGGTGCTCTACCCCATTTCCGGTGCCCAGACATGGGTGGAGCGGCACCCGAAAGGGAGCCTCCCTGGCAGGTAGGAAATCTGGGGGGTTTCCGGGATTTTTTTCTATTCGGGATAACAGTGGGAAACGGATTAAAATCTGGGGGTTTCCCGCGAAAAACGGGAGACCTGGCAGCTATGCACCCAGGTGAAGTGGTGAAATAAGCCCCTGTGAAAATAATTAATTAAAAAGATTCCAGTACGGAGGAAGCAAGGACAAGACCATGTCCAGGAAGTACGGCAGTGCAAGGCAGGCCCCAAACAAAATTTGCATTGCTTGAAGGAAGCACAAGATGATGTGTGCGAGACTGGAGAGGATTGGAGGGAGTGGAGGACAGGAAATAGAAGGCAAACTCTGACATATCTCAGGGTGTGGTGTGAACGGTGCCCCCCTCCCATTAATCGCAGCAGATGGTGTGAAAAACAGCTGGTCTGAAGGCACCGGTGGAAGTCGAGAGCAGGAAGTTTCCTTCTGAATGCAGCAGAGGGCTTTGGACTGGAGTTGAGAAGGAGGTGGGGAAGACAGCAGCAGGAAGGAGAAATTCTTTAACCAGTGGGGGCTCCTATGTTGGCTTGGAAAAGGAGTTCAGAAATTGGAAAGTGAACAGTACTGCTGTTATTTATCTGAAAGTCTTGTCAGCCGGCCAGGCATGCAAAGGGAGGGTGGGCTGAGGGCTGAGGCCAAGCATATAAAGTGATATATTCAGGCTTCTCTGCTGATTTTTTTTTAAATGATAGCCCACCAATATAAGCAGAAAAGCTTAACTCCCCATAACAAGCTTTTCCTTTAATTTTGTTAAGAGGGGAAGGATATTATATTCAAAGGCTGCTTTTACCAAGGTCCCCTTTGTAGAGCAGGTGAAGGGCTTTCTGACCCCCTCTTAAAAGTGCACTTGTTAGTTTGGAGAGATCCCTTCCTCCTGTTGCACCGAAAAGGTCGGGAGTAAAGAGTCATTCTGGGGCATTCTTATATGATGCATGATCTTTGTTTATTCCCTCTCTGATGGCATTGCCTTGGGTTGAGAGCGGAAGACCCACGCCTTTTCTTAGTGATTTCTGAGACAGGAAGACTAGACCCACAGAATGCTAAGTCTTAAAAGATGTGTGTGTGTGTGTGTGTGTGTGTGTGTGTGTGTGTTGTCCAGGGGACATGCAACATCATTTTGCAGTGCACCAAAACCTTCTGGGACTGAAAGCTTTCAGCTAGGAGGTTGCAGTGGGTCTGCCCTGTTTGTCCTGGTCTGCACTGAACCTGTGGTTGCCAGCTAGGCATGTTTGCTTTCCGCACAAGCTCTGAGGCTGGCACAGCTGCACATCATTCCTGCTTATGGAGAAGGCTGCCTTTTGTTCAGGGGAATGCAGTTGCTTCAGCTATGACTCTTCTCTAAGGGAGCCTTTAGGACAGGTCCACAGGAAACACTGGCCCATTTGTTCCTCCATATCTATTTCTGTGGGGTCAGGGGGGGCAAGGAAAGGTACTTCAAATTCTCTTTTCCATTTTGCAAAACTTCCCAGCCCTGTGTGCCTAGAATAAGCCTTACTCTCTTTGGGAGTTCAGGAAAGTGGATAAGCACCAAGCTAGTTTTAGCTTAGTCCTGTATTGGGAGAGAACAAGTGAAGTGGGTCTGCTGCCTCTCTGACCCTATTGCCCCATGTATGGAGGCCACCTTTACAGTGTTAGAAACTCAGATATATAAGCTATGGCTCTTTAAACCAGGGTTCCCCGTCCCTCTGCCCACCACACAAATATTGGAAGCCCATTTGCCATGTTTTGGGGGGTTTTTTTTGAAAAAAAAGATGGCATAGGACTGATGCATCGTGGGATTAAATGCTTCCATATTCAAGACTGGCCCGGGGTTAAATTTTAGGAGTGGCGAATTTATTTGGACAGATACAAAAAAAAAACCCACCAAATTTAAGCATCCAAAGCAATCCAAAAAGAGAGAGATAAAATCTCAAGCTGGAATTTATTAGTTAAAAATGTGAATTTATTATATTAGTAAACAAAAAAAAAGGCCCAACACATTTTGGCCTGTAGTTGTTTTAGGCCAGGCATGTCCAAAGTCCGTTTTGGGGGCCTAATCTGTCCCACCGGTTGGTTTAATCTGGCCCCTGTGGCAGTTTATTTTCTGGATAAAATCCTTTAAAAACCTCGACAACTTCAATCCTAAAAAAAGGTCAACAACTTTGGTCACCCCTCATGGCCCTTCACTTAATCAAATCTGGCCCTTTGAAAAAAGTTTGGACACCGCTGTTTTGGGCCATTATCAGGAGCTATAAAATGAACAACACCTCACATAAATTGTAAACAGTTAAAACCCAATCAAATAACTTTTGAGTAAGTATATATAAACATATACATAAAGTATATATAATTCGTTTACTTGGTTTTAAATGGTTGACTTTTTTGTGATGTAGTGTTTCTTTGGCAGCCCTTTATGATGGCCTAAAAGAAGTGTTGGGCTGTTGTTGTTGTTTAATTGGGTTTTATAAACAAGAATAATATTATACAAATAAGTACTGGTACGCCAGTATTTTCTCATGTCATTTGTATATCACAAAAATAGCACAATAAATGTGGGAAAGTATCTAGAAGGTATGTTTCATTATTAGTGATCAATGTATCAATTCTTGGTTCATGAATTGGTTTGAACAATTAGGAAGAAGAAGAAAAAGGAGGGGAGCGGTGAGTGGGTTGGGGTGGTTATGCTTCTATTCCTCTACTTTGTGTGTGTGTGTGTGAGGGGTTGTGCCAGCGTTACTTGTATGAATTCTCTTACTATTCACTTGTATTTCCTTGGCGGTGAGAGAGGTTGGGTGTGGCTTAGGGTGTGGTTGGTTGGCTGTAGTGAGAATCATTTTTGTGTGTGAGTGTGTATTTTTAAACCAGGTTAGCCAGATTGATTCGTATGCTGTCGGGGAATACTTGTTGTCGTCTTGTCTTGTTGTCTTGTTGGGGAACCAAACTGGGGTGAAGGCGTCTTCTTCTGTTTGTGTTGGGCTGTGTTTTAACCAAACAAAACCAGCTGCAGCATCTTCAGATTTCATCTCTCTTTTTGAGGGGTAAACCATTTTGGAAAATAGTTTAAAAATTGTGTCCAAGATAACACCCCTCCTAAAGCTACTGAAAGCCTGTTGCCACTGGTATCTTGCAGGTCTTTTTCTTACACCTTGGCCCCCTAACAGTTACTGGAGGAGGATTCTGATTAGTGTGTGGAATTCGTCGTTTAATGTTCTCTGAGCAGTGAAAAGGCCATAGGGATGCCTGTTTGCAGTTATTAAGTGCTTGCCAAGTGCTTCCTTCCTCCCTTTTTTTCGGAAGGTTCATTGCAACAAAGGCAGAGAAGTTTGCGGCAAGTTTGGTTGTGTTGGCTTTCCCGTCGTAGCTGGAAATGGCGGCCACCTCCCAAGTGGTGGCGGCTTTCCTTTTTCGTTGTGAGCTTTGTTTTGGAGCAGGAAACTCGAACACTAGATCCTGCAACAGTATTAGGCTTTTAACCACCTCATCTCAAAAATTCTGACACAAAAAAGGGCTAGCGGAGTCTGGAGGTATGCATCAGGTGAGAAAGGATACAGGACACAATCTGATGAGGTGTAGGTGGGGCCAGGTGAAATCTGGCAGAATCCTGAATTGTACTGGCTTTTCTGTTGTCAGAATTGGTTGCATGTTAGAATGCTTTATTTACTGGTGAAATGCTGGCTGTCTGGCTGCCCTATTTGCTCCTGCATCCATGTGGAAAGGGGAACCTCCAGCTATTGTTATGGGCTCTTTTGTCGAAGTGGGTTGGAGTGTGCCAGATTTAGTTCTATATTTTTAATTTTAAGTCTGTTGCGCGGGACTCTGCAAACTTCATTTCGCAAGGCAAAGCCCATGGTTTAACTTTCTCTCCAGTAGAAGGGGGAAATATAATGTCCCCCTACCCCAGGAAATGAGGTCTTGTTTTGGGGGAGGGGTGGGGGTGGAGTTAGAAAAGCACTGATGGAGCAGTGAAACCTTGACTTTCTAAACTCTTGGCTAATGGTTGTACAGCTGCAGCCTTCATGAGTGGTGGAAAGATGCAAAGAGATATGCATTTTCAAGGAGGAGACATAACACTGTATAAAAGACATACAGTAGAGGAATGGGATTAAGCCATTGCTATGGCTAGACTCTGACACGAAATATATGTTGTCTGCAACATGAAAACTCTTGGTTTTAAAGGATAACTTTCTGTGCAGTAAAATATTTGCTTTCTGGTGTTTAACCTTGTAGGTGTGTAATAGATAATCTCATCTTTTCTTTTCTCCAGTAGGAAAATATACTTTTAATATAAGTCTTATGTTCTAGCTTGTTAAAAGCATTGTGCACTTGAGTGCCATGGGTGAAATTTTGTTGGTATGGAAGCACAGAGAAGTTTCTCGTGGCTTTAAAAGGGGGCTTCTGGGAGCAGAGATCAGGCAGGAGTGGTATTTGAGCAATCATAGCGCCAAAGCGATTGTTTTACTTAACATCACTAACACCGCTCTGTTGAAGTCTTGGCAGAAGTTGTTGTTTCAGTTAATAGCATGTGGTTCCTGAAAGTGGTATGCTGCATCTTTTAGTGTGGGGAGGGGAAAGGAGGGTAGCCACAAACGCTGCAGCTGTTGCTTAAACTACATTTCTTGGCTAGGAAATTATCCATTGGGAAGGAAATGATTGAAGCCGGGTGACATGGCAGGCTTGGGCGGAACCCTTGACCTGATCCTCCTCCCATTTCTGCCCCATTTAAACACTTCTTTGCCCCATTTCCTCTTCAGCCCATTGTTGATTTATATTCCGTTGCCTCCAAAACTATATTTCTTACTCATCTTAAGATGCAAGTGTGCAGGACATGTATGGCAACACTGGGCCTTTGTGTCCATATACCACAGACACCCCCCCCCAAAAAAGGACTCTAAGCAAACCCAGGTTCTAAAGTACTTTTGCTTATTTTGAGCTATGTTAGAATTACTTTATATAACATTCATGTTTCAACGTTTGGGAGTTTATTTTTGGGGCAAATAAGACCATGGTAGTAATGTGTATATAGATGGAGAGAAGTTCATGGGAAAGGCCATGCTTTGCATGGAGATAGATCGGTGGTCTGATAAGACAGCTTCCTGTGTTCCTACGGAGAGATGGATTGGGAAGGAGCAGTGCCTGTAGCCGTAGGAATGAAATCAAGAACAGCAGAAAAGAGCAGGGTTCTATACCCACTAACCGCTGAAAGCCCTCTTCTATAGACCTCTGTTGGTTCTGAATTGTCACCAGATATGCTTGGGTGTTCCTAAGCCTTCTCAGATGTTCACGACAGCTAGGAACTTGTATCTGGAATGGAAAGGGTTATACCAATGGGGATAAATTCAGCGCTGGTAGGACAGAACTGCAGTTGGGATTGAAAATGCAGCTGTCCCAGCCACGTCAAGCCCGGAAAGTACCACACATAAGTACTAACTCCATTTATCAACCTCTGTCATTGCAATGACTTGGGCTGGCTGGCGTAATAGCAAATGGAGCCCAACTTCTTGTAAACAAAATTTCTCACGCATGCTGGGATTTCCCAGCTTGACACACATGGTGCCTCCAGAACATTTAGCATTGAGCACTATTGGGAATGACCTGGGGCCAAGGGTGGCAAATGTATTGAGTACCTACAATTACATAGGCAGGTGGACAGCTGTGGCCTCCAACATCTATTTCGGTGGCCATTACTCTTTCATTCGGATTTGTGACTGTTTTCTAAGTAGCAGTGCCTTCTATCACTCCTTGAGGTGGGCCAGGTTTCAATTTCTCCTATTTTGAGCAAGTTGTTCCATTCAGTGGGCATGCCCATCCAGTCTAGATTTGGTGCTTTTCACTGTTGCATTGAAACACCAGACCACGTATGTGTTGACTTCAAGGAAAATCGGACAAGAAATCCCTTTTGTATATGGCAGCCCACCATTCGTTACTGCACCATGAAGTCATCTGATAGCAATGAGGAATGAGGCCCTCTTCTCCCCAGTCCTTTGAGGGTCCTTCATGCCCCCACATCTAGGAGCAGATACTCCTTCCCTTGCAACTCTTTCCAGAGAGTTATTTCCCTCAATGAAGACAGGTGGCCTGGTTTCTCCATACATGCTACAACTGGAGGCATCTCTGAACAGGGACATGGGGATAAGGAGAAAGGAGGTGCACAGTCTGTCGTCACCGTGGCACAAGTCAGCAGCTTCATTTTCTGTGATGAGGAATCTCCATGTGATCTGACATGGTACAGTACTTCTTTTTAATGCTTTAGGAAAGACCGGGCTCTGAAGTCTTCCGTCAAGGATGCTTTAGTTGAGATTCATGTATTGCAGGGAGTTGGACTAGTTGACCTTCGGGGGTCTCTTCCAACTCCACAGTTCTATGATTCTGAAAGTCTGTAGTTTTTTTTGTAACTTAAAATGATAAGGAAGACCAGAGTCAATAATGTGTTCAGTGTTTGATAATGATTTGACTGGCAGAACAAAGCAAAACAAATAACTGTTCTGCACCTTGTAGTTGCTGGATCGTCCTCAAGTTGTTTTGTGTTTTCTTCATGTTGCTCATTGGTTAACAGAGAAGCTGAACCACACTGGGAGCCAAAATCCAGGTGTGCAGTGCCTCAGACCCCAAAGGCTCATCTGCCACAGTGTTATCGCACTACGATCTGTTTTACAGCTTCCTATCAAACACCTGTTTTAACTTACTGGAGAAATAACAGATGCTATTGTGTTTTTTTCTTCTTTATTAACTTTTGTTCCTGCTGCATTGACTCAATGAAAAATAATTGAAAAGGTGAGGGTTTAGAGTCCTTTCTGAGAGGGAATGCTCAGAGCATCTGTGCAGTTCTCTATGTATGCTTAAATAGCTTTTGTTTTTACAAAATAGTATCTTCAGGTATTGGTTTTTCAGTAGCATGTGCCGCCTGTAGTGCTTTTTCTGTACATTTAATGTTAAGGAATTTATTTGCACAAAAGTTTTATTTTTCATTTAATTCACTGTACAGATGCTTGGCTGTTGAGCAAAGGGATGAATATCAGAAATGTGATCTTCATTGTAGCTGCAATCCTCTTGTCATTTACCTGGGAGTAAGCGCCATTGAAACCAGTGGGACACTCTTCTTTGGAGACAGATATAGGATTGTGCTCTGAGAATCTTGCTTTGATGGGAGAAAGTGTAGAATAGGCACCATCCCATATTGCTTTTTTTCTACATTGGAGATTTGTATGGTCTTTAATTGTACTTTTCCCCCTTTGCAGATTTGGAGTGGGTTAGAATACTGAAACACAGCCTAATAATTACGATGGAATAACCAAAATATGATGGCTGGTTTTTAATGCCATGCAGACAACATGTTTCAGTGGCCTTCAGACAAATTAATTGGGGATGCCTTATTTTGTGCTGTTTTAGAAGATAAGTAAGTGTCTGTTTTGGGATATCCATATCAATAATGGCACCTGAACTTCATAGGCTATCTCCATTCTCATTTGTTTTATAATCAATAATGTGTTCCAAGTTCAAGATCTTCCCTTTTTATGTTCACTTGAGGAGTGTTTCTCATCTGTTGATATTGCAACGAGTGTTTAGAATGTCCAATTCCTTTCCACTCCCCTACCCCAAATCCATCTTTTGGTTAATTTCCATCTGAAAAGTAAGAATAGACAGCGAATTAGTTAAGCTTTCTGAAAAATGTTGGAGAAAGCAACTCTCAAACAATCTCCAGGAGACTTTGTGCTGAGAATTGCAGCCATTCCTTTTAAAGTCAATAAAAAGCTAATTGAAATCCCTTCCTGATGATTATCTAAGCCTTTTAACACACCTTCCCATGGCACATATATTTTTCCTGACATGTCTCTTTTCTATTGGAGGGATGTTCACTTTGCATTTCTGAAATTTCAGTATTTTCTTGGAGACTGGGTTGCTATGCTTACTAAAATACAACAAAGAAAGGTCTCCAAGAAAAGGCATATTGAAATGTGATGTAGGCCAAGACTTGACAATGTGGATTTTGTCGTATATCTTGCATTCTATATCCTCAGGTATTTCACTTTCCCCGCTTGCTCCAGCCAGCCACCCCCAGTCCAGAAGTGGGGTTTTCCATGAGTAACGCATGACCTGGTCTAGTCTTATGACTAATATCCAGTCTTTTAATGCTGAGTGTTCCAATATCAGGTACAGGGTTGTTGCTTTCTGAGCAGGGTATAGGATCTGATTTTGAACACTCAGCAGTGAGAAACCAGTCATGAGACTAGACCAGGATCATATAATAGGCAGGTGGCTTTGTGGTCTAAACCACTGAGCCCAGGGCTTACTGATCGGAAGGTCAGCGGTTCGAATCCCCACGACAGGGTAAGCTCCCGTTGCTCGGTCCCAGCTCCTGCCCACCTAGCAGTTTGAAAGCATGTCAAAGTGCAAGTAGATAAATAGGTACCACTCCGGCGGGAAGGTAAACGGCGTTTCCGTGTGCTGCTCTGGTTTCACGAGAAGCGGCTTAGTCATGCTGGCCACATGACCCGGAAAAACTGTCTGTGGACAAACGTCGGCTCCCTCGGCCAATAAAGCGAGATGAGCACTGCAACCCCAGAGTCGTTTGCGACTGGACTTAACTGCCAGGGGTCCTTTAACTTTACCTTTAATAAAATTGTAGGGGCTCAGTGATCTTAAACAGTATTCAATAATGATTAATCAGTATACAATTTTGTCTTTGAATTTTGTAAATGATAAATTACTTATTTAGCAGCTTTTAAACTTATTTTTACTTTGTGTGGGAAGGAGTAGTAGATGAGGGACCTGTTCCCAGATCCATCAACCAACACGCCCCCCCCCCCCGATCTAGACTATCTCTGAGATATGCTACCAAAGGGCTGTGCAACCTAATATGGACTCGTGTGTCTGTCTCTTAACTCGACAAAATAATTAACCTGTTCTCTTAACATAAATGGTAGAAAATTGAATTATGGAATCTGAAGGGGCAAAGCTAAAAGAAGCTTTGCAATAGAGCACAATTTTTTATTTAATTTTTTAAAAAGATGACCAGAATCGTGTGTCCTAGACACAAACTCTTTTTCCAAGTGCTAATCTTTTGTTGTCAAAATGGCACCATCAATGGACAAAAGGAACTCTATAAGTTCTATGAGTTTATGAAAATGTCATTATTAGTTCTTAAAGCAGCATACTGAAACACCATTGAGGTCCCCCCCCCAGCTCTATTGCTGGAGATCCTTTTTCGCCTAGAGATATCAGGGATTAAACCTGACTTCTTCATGCAAAACTTGTGCAGTATATCTGAGGCCCGACCTGTGGTCTGCTACAGGTGTTGAGAATGGATGGGAGACCCCCTATAACCCCCAGGAAGCTACAATTCCCAACGTTCCCTTGGAAGTGGGGTGGACTATTAAACCACTTTGGGAATGGCCTCTCTCTGTGGGGAACAGAGTTGTCTGAGTCATTCTTAGCACTCTCCAACTATGGTTCCCAGGATTCTCTGGGGGAAGCCATGAGTGTTGGAAGTGGCATGATACTGCTTTAAATGTATAGTGTAAATTCACTCATGAACTTTAAAATAATCACTGCTTACATCTGAAGGAACTAATCAGGGCTTTAAAAAAATACACCAATCAATATACCGTAGTTCATTTCCCCACCCCACTTTTCTTCCTTGGCTCCTCCCCCTCCCTAACCTGACACCTTTCCCAGCATTCACATTTATTTGGCTACGAAAGGTCTGTGCACAGAACTGGCTTTCAGAGCACACATTTACATTTGCAGTGATTTGTGTGTGCATATTTGCATGTTATGGATGTGTCAATATATAGGTCCTTGGAGTCCTGAAATGGAAAATTTCTAGTGGAAATATATTACAGTTGCTGTCAGAAGCACTCCTGTAAACCAGTGAGCAGAGTTATTTTCCCCAAGTTAGTACTTGTTTATGTAGTGAAATTTCATGTGGGAGCTGAGGGAAAGCTGTCGAGTACAGTAATTCCCAAACTATGAGTGGCTTGCAAGGAATATATTGAATAAATAAGAGTTCCTGTGAGGCCAAATGGCACAGCCCAGAGAAGATGGTCCATTGCTTCTCTGCATGATTCAGGGTTCTGAGTTTGCCTCTTTCAGGCTAGCCGTAGGGGTGCAATTGTGCCATGTTTGAATACCATCCTGTATTCTAATTCTGATCCAGTTCTCTGAATGAGCTTGCTAAAGTATCCAAAATGTCAAAAAGCCTGGGGAGGTATGAGTTGGCATCCGTCTGTCTTGGGAGACAACGTAAGAGTGTGGCTTCAGGGGTGAAGTCCAACCGTTGGAGAGTTACAGCGCCTGCTGTGGCTGTAGTGACCAATAGGGGAGAGAGATGTGTTGTTGCGGCTGGGGCAGATGAAGACATCCGGTTTTGCTGTTGCTGCTGCACCATAATGTTTCTTCTTTCTACGCTCCTCTCAGTGGTCATTCCTCCTCTGGTCACCACTGTAGACGACCTGACTGATTGTCTCCATATAACCCCAAGATTTGCAGAAATACAAAAATATGTATTTCTGCTGAGGGTGGGCAGCGGGGAACTGAACACCCAAAGGGAGGAGAAATGGAATGGACTGGCGGCAGGAAAAGAAGGCAAGAGGAAGAGAAATGTGGATGTAAAGGGCTCGTGCCCAATCTCTTGTTCTCTGGCCAGCCATCAGAAACCACCAGTTCCTTACTCTTGCTCTCTGGCCAGCTGGGGTGCCTGTTTGTGCCCTTGCTTTCTTGCCACCTTGCTCTGGGCATCCTTCTGCCTGAGAACAGAGAACATTGAAGGTTGAACACAAGATTTTGTTTTGAGGCTCAACTGGTCTATACCAATAGTCTACCCAGGTGCTGAGTGATGATGGCTAGGCAGTCATATGCTGGGGTTACTGAGAAGCAAGCGGCAAGTACTGGCATGTTCAGCAAGTTGGGCAGAAGTGGAAAACAAACCTTTTTTGGTGAGGGGATCCTAAGCAGGAGAAAGCCAGAACCGCAACAAAATATCCCGATGAAGGTTGGAGGTTTCTCAGTGGCTGCAGAATGCCTGTTGGGCAGATCTGGAAACCCAGGGAAGGGGGAAAGTAATAGAGTTCTGTTCAACTGTATTCAGGCAGAGCTGACAGGAACCTGGAACAGGAGCACTGCATACTGCAACATTTTATTGCAGGTCCCACTTGTTCATTTCTAATGAAGAGTTGGATTGTGCTCCCTCTAGAGGAGGCTACCCATTGCATTTGCATGAGTCACTTCTCTGGATTTCGTCTCCTTCCAATCAGGAGGCACACCCAGATGCTTGTGTAGTGCAAAAAAACAAACAAACCCAAGAGTCTCCTCTGGGATAGGTAACTTCTGTACTTTTCCATACTTTCCATGTATATATTTCTAAGTGCAAGAGTGAAGCGTGACTCCACATTCTAATTCAGAA
The DNA here is from genome assembly GCF_963506605.1 of Zootoca vivipara. Lineage (NCBI taxonomy): Eukaryota > Metazoa > Chordata > Lepidosauria > Squamata > Lacertidae > Zootoca > Zootoca vivipara. Next base: position 9,266,511 of record NC_083279.1, on the reverse strand, counting down.
TAAACTGTGTCTTGGCTAATGGGAGCTTGAGAAACACTGTTGCAGCATTTGCCATGGCATTTTGGAAAGAACTCTCTTTCTCTTCCATTGGTTGATTCTTCCAAATGTTGATGTCATTTTTACCACCCATTCATACGGCTGATGTATAAAATTGCTGAGAGTTTTCCTCCCCCTTTTAAAGCGATTTAGTTATTGATTTTGTTAGCCTTTGGGACGTTGATTTATTTATTTAAAGCATTGCGACCCCCACTTTCCCCACCATTAAAGGCACAACACATATTATTTATAATTATTTTATATAAGAATATTATAAAAATCAAGTGGACTTTAACATTACTACCACATACCGTAACATTCAGACCAAGTAGGTGGAAGCCGTGTTTTCCATTTTCTGTCAATGGCTCTGAGCGCTAGAACTGTTATAGAAAAGAAAAGAAAGCCAGATGCTCGCTTTTATATAATTTTTGAACAAAAGGCATATAAATGTGAGTACATGCATAGCTTTGACAAATAGAAATTAGGGCTGCCAGCCTAATTAGTTAAGTTTGCATGAATCTGTGAATGCATAAAACCAATAGTTCTTAAGAAAAGTAACCAGCTTTACAAACTGCTCAGAAGACTTGCAGGCTGGTCTTTCTATGGGTTCCTTCCAGAGGCAAAGCAGGGGCCAGCAAAGATGCCAGCCGCACCTCTGTCAAATTCCTTTCCCCAGCTCTGTTGCCTGAGAAGGGTGAGTAACATAGCAGGCAACAGTTTAGAAATGGAGGGAGAAAGCGGGTTAATTCTGCCTCTCAAATGGTGCCTGGTTGATTGGATGCATCTTTAAAACCATTGGGAAGTTCTTCAGACAGTTTGAGCAATTAAACGTTGCAGTCCTAGAAATAATAATAATAAAAAAATAATAATAATTTATTATTTATACCCCGCCCATCTGGCTGGGTTTCCCCAGCCACTCTGGGCGGCTTCCAACAGAAAAATGAAATAAAATAATCTATTAAACATTAAAAGCCTCCCTAAACACAAAATGAAGCACACCACAAGGAAAAAGTTGATATTGCTTTACAAAAAGAGAAGCGGAGTACCCCTCCTTCGAGGAGGGAACGACAGGAACCAATGGAATTACAGATTTTCCACAAGGAGAAGGACATGAATAACTTAAGAAGGGGAGAAACTCAGGGGGGCCCCATGGATATCTGGGGGACAAAACATTGGAAAAAGGGGGTGGGATGAAGGAAAAATGGGAGTGTAATTATTAGGACGGATTATCAAGAGCAAATTTGGATTGTTGATTACGGAACTTGCTGGGTTGGAGGGAGGTAGTCGGAATCTGGGGAAGAAAGGTTATATTGGGATTTTTTAGAGTGTAAGAGCTAATTATGGGAAAAGTTAAAATAAAAGAAGTTTAGGGATTTAAATTTTAAGAAGTCTATTGAGGGGGAAAAATTAGGCAAGGGAAGAAAAATTGGATAATGAATTATAAGGATTAAGAGATTCAGTGAAAATGGTATTAGCTAAGTTTAAAAATTTTATGAAGAGGAAAAGTAAGTTGTTTATAGATATGGAAACTGTTAAAGAGGATAGTAAAGGGATGAAAACTGGGAAAGGGGGGAGGTAGGGGAAGCCCACAAAATATGGTTTATCAATGTAAATTTGAAAAAGATTGTTTTTATTATTGTTTTTTGTCTTTTTTTCTTTTTTATTATTCCTTTTTTGAATTTTTTTTCTCTTTTTTCTTTTAGTGTAGCTTTTTTCTTTTTGGATTGCTGGGTGGTTGTCTCTCTGCTTTCTGCTCCTGGAGCTCTCTGGTGGCAGGGGGGGACTCTGGGGGGTGGGGGAGGGGGGGACATAAACTCATCTACAAAATGGAACATCTTCAACTGCCTGCCTGCATGGGATACTCCTGTGGCAGGGGAGGGCCCATGGGAGGGGGGGTGGAAAGAAGGTGGAAAATTTGTTTATGAAAGTGTTTCTTTTATATATGTTTCTTTTTGTAATCTGTAAAATCAATAAAAATTATATTAAAAAAATAAAAATAAAAGCCTCCCTAAACAGGGCTGCCTTCAGATGTCTTCTAAAAGTCTGGTAGTTGTTTTCCTTTTTGACATCTGTTGGGAGGGCGTTCCACAGGGCAGGCGCCACCACCGAGAAGGCCCTCTGCCTAGTTCCCTGCAACTTGGCTTCTCGCAACGAGGGAACCGCCAGAAGGCCCTTGGTACTGGACCTCAGAAGGGACAGAATCCCCCCCCCAAGAACCTTAACAGGTGGCTCAGCATTTTTTCTTTGTAAATAACTCTCTCAGACTCTGTTGATGTTTCCTTGTGTGTTTCCTTTATGAGAGAGAATTGCCTCAGAGAAAGATGGCTGTAAGTGGTCTGGGAGTGGGGTGAACAACTGAATATGCTACCTTAGGTGTTTCTTTCTAAAGCACATTGCTTTAGATTGGGCTGGTGAACCCACTGGTGATCTTGGACTAAAATTCCCAACACCCCTAAGGGCAGCGGCTGAAGGGACTTCAAATCCCACAATATCTGGAGGATCACAGGTCCTCATCTCTGCTTTAGAGTGTCCTGCGCACTTTCTAGTCAGTAGAAAGTGTTACAAGGTGCTGCCAGAGGCCATTTTAATGATAGTCGTAAATGCTTCCCTTTGTACTTAATGCGGATTCAGCATCAGTATGGTCCTAAATTTCACAGAGAGAGAGAGAGAGAGAGAGAGAGAGAGAGAGAGAGAGAGAGAGAGAGAGAGAGAGAGAGAGAGAGCGCCAAATGGCTATAGGAATATAACCGTGCCTCTCCCCTTTTATTGGCAAAGAATATAAATTTTACTACAACCACAGAAGCTCTCACCTGCAAATTTAACATAGAAGATTAATATTGAGAAACTGGCTGTTGAGAACAGATGAAAGAAAGTACTTATTCACACAGCAGATTGTTAGGATTCACTCCCCCAGGACACAGTGTGGGCCAGTCCAACTTGGATGGCTTTGAAAGAGGATTGGACAAATTCATGCAGGGAGAGGCTATCAGTGGCTACGAACCACAATGGCTGGTTTCCACCTTCAACTCCGGAGGCAATAGGCCTCTGGACACCAGATTCTGGGAATCACAGGGTGAGGGGGGGGGGAGAGTGCTCTTGCGCTCATGCTCTGCTTGCGGGCTGAAGGTATTCGTTTCTATCCAGCAACAGGTTAAGACTCAGTCCAAATATGTAATACAATTCTCTGAAGTATATCAGATATTTAACACTAAAAGCATCCCATATGAGCTAATGTGCCCACTGGCAGGCTTCTTAAATAACTACCCTGGCTTTTTTTGGGGGGGGGGTGTCACTTCAACCAGTGTTGATGCCTTATGTGGTACCTGAAGGTTGCTGAAGCTGCAGGCAGGCATATAATTTGTACTTGGGAATTAGGATGGAAGGCTTGGTAAAATAGTGTGAAAGGAGTCCTAGACAACAAAAAGGCAAAGGAGTCCTAGACAACAAAAAGGCCTTGTGACACCATACACAGACTAGCAAATTCATTGTGGCACAAGCTTTTGTAGGCCTGAACCTGCTTAAGTCAGATCTGGCCCACAAAATATAATGCTTGTTAGTCTTTCTTGATTGTACAGCAACAGACTAACATGGCTATCCCTATTTTGAATTCCCATTGTGCTTCTTACACCAGACACTTCCTGCTTACTTATTTGTTTCTTCTCAGTTTTTATTACAGTATTACGATTGCTATTTAATATTTGGACCACTTAATATATTTAAAAAATATTTCTAAGCAGTGTACAGAAAGCTGAAACAGCAACAGACAACGTAAACAAAAATTCTGCAAACATACAGAGTTACATATAAAAATGTTACATTAATACAAAGTTACTAATAAATATATAAATCGATTTCAGTTCAATTCAATTTACTTGTGAGGCTTTCAGGACTTTTCTAGACATTTTCTGTGAGCAGTTCATTGTGATATGTGTGCTTTGGCTCCAGTCCATATAATATTACAACAATTAGTGTGTTGTCTCTTTTTGTAGAAAGAACAGAGCTGAGCTGTTTTTCGGAGCATAGCTCCTAGGGCAGGCATAGATCTTCGAAAGACAGTTGGGAGCAGTCTTAGCCCAGACTGAGGGACTGGAGCAGATCTGAGAGATGGTCCTTTTGATGTCACCTGATCTCTAGGCCAGAAGGAGTCCGCAAATTCCTTCTCTGACCAGAAGTCCTGGTAGCATAAGGAGCAAGAGAATCTCTGCCTGATGTGGTTCAAGCCCTGTGGCCCCATACAGGTGTACTAACTTTTCAAACTGTTTGAGTGTTGGGATTCTTCTTGATGAATGGTACCAGAAGACCAGGTTGTTCTCAACTGTTTGTCGACTCAAGTTTGTTCAGACTGTAACAAAACTTGCACTTGTCGACTGAGACTGGCTGCTCTGATCACATGTAACAACGCATGTGCTTGTCCATGCTTTGGCACATTGCCACCTCTTCTTTCATAATACTAGAACATTGAGCTAGCCCAAGAAGCTGGAATATTCAGGGCAGACAAAAGAAAGCACTTCTTCGCACAGTCAGTGTTTGAAATTAGCCAGGCGCCAGGCACATGTTGCACCTAGCTATCAAAGGTACCAGAATGACACCTGACATCTTTACCATCTGAAGATGCATGCCTGGGGATCCTTGGATCTAGACCAGGCATCCCTAAACTTCGGCCCTCCAGATGTTTTGGACTACAATCCCCATCATCCCTGACCACTGGTCCTGCTAGCTAGGGATCATGGGAGTTGTAGGCCAAAACATCTGGAGGGCTGCAGTTTGGGGATGCCTGATCTAGACTGTTTTCACACACTAACGACACATCCTGTAGAATTCCATCAGTTATATTTCATCTGTACAATCGGAACGAATTTAAGGAACCAAAATGTGTTTTTTTTTTTGTGCAGCCTGAGTCACCATTGGGAAAAAGAGGTCAGATTAGGCCAATATATACGTGGACTGTCCCTGGATCAGGTGACTTTTCTTCTTTTAAGTTCTCAAAATTCTTAGCTCAAGGTTGTCATTTGAACTAGCCAGTTGTTTAATTGATAATCAATCACAGTCCATCCATAGTTTGGAAATTAAGACTTTAGAGCTGCTTTGCCCCAAAATGGCAACTAGACATTCCTTGGTTTCAGAAGCCATTTTGCGCCTGGCTTATATAGCCCGAGTTTCTGCACACAGCACATAGTTAAATTAGAACTAGTTTCCACAAGATGTAGTGATATTCACCAATTTGGATGGCTTTAGAAGATGATTAGACAAATTGATGGTGGAGAGGGCAATTGCTGGCTACTAACCATGATGGCTGTGTTCTGCCTTCAAGTTCAGAGGCCACATGCCTCTGCGTAGGATTCACAAGTGTGCTATTGCCCTCAGCTCCTGCTTGCGAGCTTCTCATAAGCATCCGGTTGGCTCTTGTGAGAACGTGGAGCTAGACTGGATTGTGCTTGATTGCATTACACTTTCCTCCTCCCATTCAACAGAAGGAGAGTGTTGTCCTACTCACACAAGTAGGTCCTTCTAGTTCACAGACTTGTTTCTTGTTACCATTAGGGCAGCAAAGATGGTTTCGCCGTTGGGCTGCCAACCAGAGCCAGCAACAGTGTATATAAGGCGGCGTTATCCTCAGAATTCGGCTTGTGGTCTCAATTTATAGTGAATTCTTCACTCTACTTATCTGTGTGTACTTGACAGGATGATCTTATCTTGAGCTGAAACAGAGGCAAGTTTGAGTCCCTAATTATCCAAGGGCTCTTACCCCATAGCCTCTGATTAACCTTTGGGTCTTTGTAAATATATTGGAGATGAAGTGAGTTGAAGGATTACTATTGCTTGGTAACTGATCATATGAACATGAATATGGCCTTTCCCCGTGTAATCCCATATTTCTTGTCTCTACATTTAGGTAGAGATGCTGCTTTTCAAAATGCGCTTTCTCTCGTAAAACAGGCATGCAGCAGGGTTTATTTCCTGCTTCTCCTAATACTGTACTTTTCTCTTTGTTCAAACAGTGCTTCTCAGCCTCCCCTTTTCAGATTTCTGAACTCTGAACGCCAAATGACCTCTGCAGGTTTTGTGCTCAAGCTTATCAAAGTAACAAGCTGGGGATCACTCAGCTAAGCCTAGGTAGGAAAAACGGATGTGTATGCTGTCCTCGTGTGTTTTTAAGTCACAGTTATGTCTAGCTCAAGCTTAGAAGTTTGTTTGGGACAAATAGTGGGAGTAAAGTGCTGCATTCATGTGCTTATAATATACATTACTCAGTTCCTGAAGGAAGCATAAGTCATCAGAACTGTAAATGTCTTTTCAACCTGGAGTTAGGAAAATTGATCTTTTATTTGGACGGTCTTCAGTGCTGCTCACATAAAATATTGTTAAGAGTCCTTGTGCATAAACCTGGAAACTCATTTCCCACCAGACATTTTTATCCTTCTAGTTCTTACCTTCTATCAAACTCTCCTTTTTCAATAGTCTTCTCTTCCGCTACTGGTTCAATGATGACCTTGCTTTTTCTCAAAGACGCCACCAAGCAAAATCACTTAAGATGTATCTCCTGCTCATCAGTGTTAATTATGCCTCCAGAAAGCTGATGAAGGCAATCAAGCTTTATAGCGACTAGCTGGCAATAACAACGTAGTTAAAGTAAGCTCTTAAAAATATGCCCCCTGTGGGCACATTCACAAAACACTTTTAATGAGTAATTGGGGAGGATCATTAGTGTAAAACTAGTAACTGGTCAAGTTGGTTTTCCTCATGCGCTAAAAGCTTTCATCATTCTTGCCATTTCCAGCATCTCTTAGCGCAGGCATCCCCAAACTGCGGCCCTCCAGATGTTTTGGCCTACAACTCCCATGATCCCTAGCTAACAAGACCAGTGGTCGGGGAAGATGGGAATTGTAGTTCAAAACATCTGGAGGGATGCCTGTCTTAGCGGATTCTGGCAAGGATATTCCAGGGACAGCTTGGTCTCAGATCACCTGCATGTGTCTACTATGGCAGGTGGGCTGGAGGTGTGTTGAGATACTTAGGTGACTGCTTCACAAGCACCACGCAGATGGGTTCTAAATTGTGCTCTTCCAAAGCGCTCATTTTCATCACTTAAGAACACCGCTCTCCAATTCCCCCGCTTTTGTATTGTATTTTAGATTGTAAACTTGAAGGTGTGGACTATCTTATTAGGTAAGGTCAAGGTCAAGGACCCCTGGACAGTTTACCAGTCAAAATCCAGTCAAAGGCAACTATGGGGTTGCGGCACTCATCTCGCTTTCAGGCCGAGGAAGCCGGCGTTTGTCCACAGACCGCTTTCCGGGTCATGGCCAGCATGACTAAACAGCTTCTGGCACAACGGAACACCATGACGAAAACCAGAGCGCACAGATACGCCGTTTACCTTCCTGCCACAGCCGTACCTATTTATCTACTTGCACTGGCGTGCTTTCGAACTGTTAGGTTGGTAGGAGCTGGGACAGAGCAACAGGAGCTCACCCCATCGTGGGGATTCGAACCACCAACCTTCTGATCAGCAAGCCCCTAAGGCTCAGTGGTTTAGACCACAGCGCCACCCGTGTCCTTACTGTCATGTGATTGAGTGGAATGGGCTTAGAATCCAGCCCTAAGCACACACCCTGCCCCCATCCCACTGATGCCCCTTTGGGGGACTTACACTGGCTTTGGCTCAGCTGAGCCCTGGCTGATCTGGGGTGGGCAAATGATACCAGCTGAGCCAGGCTTGGGGATTTAATGCTGGCAAAGCCTGGCTGAGCCAGAAATCTGCTGCATCCTAAACTGTTCATCTCAGCAGATCTTGCCATAGGATTTCCCCCTTACAGTAACAGAAAATCACGGCCAGGCAGTGGTTCAAAGTGGGAACAGAAGGTGCAACTGAAAGCACGATGCTGAATTTGAGTACGGTACCATCTAAATGCAAACAGATTTAAGTGAGAGAAAAACCTCTGAATCTGTCTTAATGCTACTTGTCAAATGAGTCCTTTAATTAGGTGCTTCATCTTTGACACATTTTGGGGAATCAGAAGCAGGCAAATGTCAGTTGTCTGTCTGCGCAGTTTTAAAGCAATTTGCATTGTTTAACAGCTTTTGCAATTGAATAGTATTGAGTTCTAAACGGTGTGGCACTTCATTGGAAACAAATCAATTTAATGTCCATAGCAAAATTAGGAAAACCCTCCAGATCAGGCATGTCAAACTTGCGGCCCTCCAGATGTTTTGGACCACAATTCCCATCTTCCCCAACCACTGGTCCTGCTAGCTAGGGATCATGGGAGTTGTAGGCCAAAACATCTGGAGGGCCGCATGTTTGACATGCCTGCTCCAGATCATCACCAGTTGCTGAATGAGAAATCACTCTAGCAAAGTGATCTGAAGGGTAGGTGGTCCAGGCCTAACACTTATATCCATTTTACATGGACCATTGGTAGTGAGGGCAGTGGAGGTGTTGCTTTCAGGATCTGAGGAACCAAAGAATTGGCCTCATGGTCAGAGAGTTACATTTGCTCATGAGGCTATCCAGGACCAAAGGCCTTAAGGAGAGCTGACCAAAGGTATCTGAGCAACGTAGTGACTTTATGACTGCCGCCCTGGCCTTGTCTTGCACAATTTAATATTCAAGGCGGTGTGCATTCTGTGGGAGAGGAAAAAGTGCAGGCACGGCTTCCTGACCCATCTCTTAAGAAATATTTAAAATGTTTTTTAAAAGCAAGACAGAATTCTAGTCCTTATGGCTCTAAACATGGGTTTGAAAGTATGTGACACTGTGTTTGGCGTATGCCATCCTTTTTTGCTGGTTTAACTTAAACTGGATCACTAAGTCACATGAGCAAGCGGAATGGATTTGGGATCTTGCCTAAGTCCACAACACTCCTGTAGCTCCCAACCCAATAATTTTAAGGGCTTTCACCAGAATCAACGGATCTCAATTCAGTCAGCTGATTCCTGGGTAAGTTGGGAAGGGGGATATACTGTACGCTGACATCTATCCAGCTGAGCCAAGGATGAGCGAGTTGAGCTGGCCTAGCCCGGCTGCTCCAGGAACCTCCCAGCTTAGACAGAGATCCACTAGAGCCTAACCCGCTCACTCTGGGTGGTGTTGCTGCAGGATACCTCCCTTAGCATGCTCAGGACTTGCTTCATTGTAAGGCCAAGTACATCTTTTCGGTGGTGTTTCAATTTAATTTTTTTTTAAAAAAATGAATATAGGAAGGTCTGCTCTGAAATGGGAGGGTGGTCTCATCAAAGGAAGGATTACTCATTTGGTTGCTTGGGTAACGCACAGTGTGCTAAATATTGACTTGAGAGGACCACGGCTTAAAGGAATCGCAACTGTTGTTTAAGTTTCTTAACATATCCCCAGGGTGTTTGGGTCTGATAGTTTGGTGATGCATGCCCATAATGTTATGATCATAATAATACTAGGTTGAAAGGAATGCTGATGTGATGCTAATTCTGAATATCTGCAGGGCCTGATAAGCAGAGGTTGCCTTTCAATAATGTTGAAGAGTGTCCATGCATCTTGACTGCAGATGTGTCGGTAACACCAGCATTCCTCCGTTATTCCAATGTGTGCACACACACACAGCAAAAGGGACACCTGTAGAGCCTTTTCACAGGTCACTTTCCCCTACCCCTAATCTGTAGCATCCTTTTTTTGTGTCTACACCAAAATGGTGTACCCAATATAAAACCCATGGTTCTGTCAGAACCAGAATAGTGTATGCAGTTCTGCTCACTATAGCTCAGAAAGGGCATTGCAGGACTGGGAACAATGCTGGAGCCCAAATAATGATGCTGAATTGGGGCATCTTCCTTATGAAGAAAGGCGGAAGTGTTTGCAGCTTAGAGAAATATATAAAGCTAATCTTTATGTGTAGGGATGATTTTTTTTTCTCCTGCTCCCCATAATACTTGAATTCTGAGTCTTTCAATCACTTCTTGACTTTGTTTTTGCTCCAGACCTACAGTATTTAAGTCTAGTCATTTCCCTTTTTGTAACATTGAATTTATTTGCTGAATTGTTGAGTTTGTCTTAGTTGAATCGACTGTTTTGTCAGCTGATTTCTCCCCGCCCATTCAATGTTTTGTGTTTTGATAATCAATGGACTCTCTTGTAAACCGCTTTGGGCACAGCTCACTGTGGAAAGGCAGCAGATAACTAAACTAAACAAATCTGTCAGTCAGGTTGATTGGCAGTTGTTTGGGGACAGACAAAAGAAAATACTTGTTCGCACAGCTGATATTTACCCAGATGGCTGCAGGATTGGTTGGTGGGCGGGAAGGAAGGAGAGACAGGTTTTGGAGTGTAGATCTATCAATCGGTATTCTCCATGATAATTAAATGAAATCTCCAGACTTAGTGGCGGTATATGTTTCTGGGGTGTGCAGGGCAAACAGCGGGGAAGATATTGCTTTCATGGCCTGCTGTGAGCTTCCTTGAAGCACCTGAATGACCACAGCACAGCTGGAAATTGGTGAGCAGAAACTCCACAGGATGCATTTGTTGCTGGGCTGCACCATTTCTGACTGAAGATGAGGGCATGAATGTTTCAGTTCTCTTCCTATGTATGCAAAACCAGTCAGGGAATAGCTTAGGCTGGAATCTTCAAGTGTTTTACACAGGGATGCATTCAGTCCCCTGAAATGATGTGGACCAGCAACATATCCATCAGTTGTGTAGGGCATCTGTTCATCTGGACCAGCTTGTAAGATTTTTTCCCCATTTAAGTTAATGATGTATTACTTAAGTCAGTGGCACGTTGCTTAATAAGAAATGATATGTTACTACACTTAACCTGCTGAAACACAATTCACAAAAGTGCATTTGTATTCCTTCCACCTCAGCTGCACTTAAATGGGTATAGTTTTAATAACTCACTCCAGCGGAGCCTGTTAGGAGCTAATCAGCTGAACATCTAAAGGATTTGCATTAACATCTAAAAATTGGAGGATGCCACCCCTGAAGCAAGAGAGAGGTACACAAATGTGCAGAACAGATTTGGTTTAGCTGTTGCACGAGAATAAAGTTGTATTTCAGCTAGGAAGCTAGAACGGATCTGTTCTCTGCTTGAGCAACATGAAGAAAGTTCAAATGCCTTTCTGAAAAACGATGTTGCATTGACCTCTTGAAGCACATTGCGAGGGTATTTTTAGATGACGATGAAGAACTTAGCCATTCATCCTGAGGTGGCCACTCCCAGCATGCTAAATGCCCAGCAGCAGAATGATGACCCAGCGCTCTGTTTTCTGTTTTGTTTTGAGTCAGTGCAATTCCTCTGTCTCGCTTTATTTCAGTTTGCTGCCTTGGAACATACCCGTAGGAACACTTACGTGTATAGGTTGGATATATACCGTAATAATAGAACAAAGGTAGATTGGAATGGCAAAAGTGCCATTCAAGGAATAATAATAATAATAATAATAATAATAATAATAATAATAATAATAATATAATCCTGGGTTTCCTATAGTGAATTCTGTATGTCCACTGAGATAGCAGGACAGTTGTGGGAAAAGAAAACAGAAGCATGAACAGAGGCAGCATTTCATAAATATGTGGAAATTTCATTAGAAGCTGCCTGAGCCCTGATAGCGAAATAGAACCTACACGTGGGCCTCGTGCCAGGTGAGAGGACAGAAAAAAAATGCTCGCTCTCAGTGGGTCTCTGCTTGGTCTTCTGAAGCACTTAGATACCAGTTTCAAACTTTGATACCTGTAAAGGAGGACAGAGAAAGGGGTGCTATCCCCCAGGGGTGGGGAAGCTACAGCCTGTGGCTAATTCTGGGTGGGTTGCAAAGAAGGGAAAGGTGGGGTACCAAAGAAAAAGGAGGCTCCCCTCTCACTTTTGCCCTTGCTCATCACTTGGCCCCACCCTCCAATACTCCAGTACTCCTATCAATGCTTTCCCGCGAAGAGGCAGTTTTGTGCAAGTTTCTGCAGGGCCTGAGGTCTCTGGGATTTTGGGGTGCTGCTTGAAGCATTTCCCCCGCAATGGCTGTAGGTCATGGATGTAGCATTCGCATGACTTCCTCTCCACCGAATGCTTGAGAACTATGAGCTAAAAGTGCCCTGTGCAGCAGCTCGTATTAAGGTGTGGTGGCTAAGGATTGCCATATCCCTAAGAGTGAAAATCTGGACAAAGTTGTTGAGCTTTTTTGGGGGGGGGGTGAAGTTCTTGAGCTTTTATGGGGAACATCTCCCCCACCAAAATTAAATTTTGGGAGAATTTTAAAAATCTCCTTACTTGCCATACATCTGGGTTTTCCTGGACATTTCTCCAATTCATCAAAAATTCACCCAGATGCCATTTTGCACCCCAGATGTGTGTATGCCGACCCTAGTGGTGGCCTACTGGTGCCTATCTCACCCATCCTCGCCGCAGCCCTACGTGAGAGATGTCCTGTGGTACCCAGCTTGCTTCGCGGCCAAGCAGTCTGGGTCTCCCTGCATCCAAATGCAACCTCTAGGTCCACTGGTCCTCATCTTTGCCAGCAGCAGATCTTTGCTGAGGAACCTTTGTGAAAGTGGTGGGCTAATGCCAGTTTGCGGGCAGCCAAGAGAGGGGAGAGACAGAGGCATATACACACAGAGAGAGGGAGGGGGAGGTTTTAGAGAACCAAATCAGCAGCATCAATAAGCAGAATCCTTAAGGAGCTCCAAAGAGAGAAAGGTGGTGGTGATGGGGCAGACTGGACAGAGGTAGGTAGGTATTCAGGTAAGTCTGTAGCAACTTCAGATACTCTTGTAGCATGCAGTGGAGCTGTGGAAGTGGAAGATCTAAAACAGTGTCTAAAATAATAATAATAACACTTTACATGTAGCCATTGGTGCAATACTGTGTTTTTCTGAGATGAAGGAATTTGGACAAGGGGAGAGTGGGGTCATCATCTCCTGTCTCCCCCTCTCCTCGCCTTGGATATGTAGAAGGGAATCTGTGTGATTATGTCATCTAAAGGACAGACTTCCTCCAGCGCAGCTCTGCAGTGCAGCAACAGCAGAGAGTCCTGGAGGGGGTCCAGAGTTAATGCCTTTTAATCATGAATGGAATACAGTCACTGGGAAAGTACAGTGCTAACAAATTAATGGGAGGGAGAAGGTCTCCTTTAAAAAAAAAAAAAGTCCCCTCCGTTTATGACAATGTTGCTAATAGCATACAAATCCTAATGCTTAAAAAAGCTTTACTTAAAGTATCAAGTAATATTAGCTACTGAAATGCTGCTTAGCTGCGATGCTATGTAGTATATTGCTGAATAAGTAATATGCAAAATACGTTACTTTTCCAATCTCTTTTTTTTGGGGGGGGGTGAGTGTGAAAATCCCATTAGAGGCTGGATGAGGGTTGTGTTGTTGTTGTTTGGCTGATGGTTTTTCTGCTTGTGTAACAGTATCTTCAGGCAACATCCACTTGCTTGAGTATTTGTTCCACGGTTAAAGCGTTTACTGTCATTTCCCCGTAATGATTTGGTCTTTGCGGTTAAGCTTGTTGGTATTTTGGATGTGTGCGTATGAACTCTTGGAGCACACGGAGCGAGCTGCTGTGTGGCCGCACTTGAAACAAAGCTCCCCTAATTTCAGTGTAATTTGCTCAGCAGCTGCGGTGCTCTGAAAGAGAAATCCGGAAATGTTCAAAGAGTGAATAGAAATGTGGAGCACGGCTTTCTCCCCCTCCCTTTCCTCAGAAAACATAAAGAGCAAATGGAGCAAGATGGGAAAAGCCAGCGCTGATAACGTCCAAAGTTACAAAGCTGTATTTGGGTGTGGGTGGGTGTGTTTGTGTGAGGCGAGAACCGTGGAGTGATGAATAGCCTTCACGCAACTTTGGTATTTAAAACCAGAGCTTGCCTCTGTGAGTTGAAAACATTTGCATGCTGCCCTCCACCAGTAAGAACCCGGGACTGTTTACACAGGGCTGACCCAAGACATTTTGCTGCCCGAGGCAAAAAACAAGATGGCGTCCCGATTCTCATTACACACGCAGGAGCTGGCACCAGGCTAGCACTTGAACCTTTGTTCAGCCCTGGCAAGGGGACAGTGTCCTCAGCTGCACCTGAGGGCAGGAAGAGCTAGCGACAGATAAAAAAGGTTTAAAACAATCTCTCTACTTCACCAGGTAGCAAATTCCTATTCCAGTTGGAGGTGAATCTGAAAAAAGTGATATCCAGGTCAGGCTACTGAAACCTTGCAGAGCTGATGCCAGACAGTGTAAACAGTACTGAACTGGATGGACCTGATGGCCTGATTCTGCACAATGCGGCTTCCAGTGTTTCCTTATCCCCTCTCTCACAGGAGGGAATACCTCTCCTGTGCCCCTTTTCCGTGACACATGCATCCTCTGATCTAGCAGGCAACATTTGTCCCTAGTTTTAGTGGTGTTTAAATTTAGGCAGATACCAATCAATCAATCTGTTAAAATGCTTAACTTTAATTTACTAAGATTTCATTAATTGGGTGTCAGCCTCTTTTTTGCCACATTTTATTATGTTCCAGCAGAAGATAAAGGTCAATATGTTTGCCTGCCGGGCGATCAGTTCTTTTCAAGCTGATAGTAATTGAAATCCCATTTCATTGGGAGAAGACATGGGAAAGGAATGGTTGGCATAGTCAGTAGTTCCTACATCACTCTAGGCAGATAGGATTGTGGATTAGGACAGTGCTGCAGTTCCAGGTGCTATCAAAAGTTTAATCAGGCAAACTCTGTTTTTTGATCAGATGAATAATCTTTGCCTTTAGCTTTCCCTATGACTTGTAGGGTTCATAGAACTGTAGAGTTGGGTCATTTAGTCCAACCCGCTGCAATGCAGGAATCTCAACTGAAGAACAAAACTGTAGAAATAATAATAATAATAATAATAATAATAATAATAATAATAATAATAATAATAATAATAATAATATAATATTATTTATACCCCGCCCATCTGGCCGGGTTCCCCAGCCACTCTGGGCAGCTTCCAACAAAATATTAAAATACAGAAATCCATCAAACATTAAAAGCTTCCCTAAACAGGGCTGCCTTGAGATGCCTTCTAAAGGTGTATCTGAAGAAGTGTGCTTGCACACGAAAGCTCATACCAAAATATAAACTTAGTTGGTCTTTAAGGTGCTACTGAAGGAATTTTTTTATTTTGCTTCTAAAGGTTAGGTAATTGTTGTTCTCTTTGACCTCTGGTGGGAGGGCATTCCACAGGGTGGGTGCCACTACCGAGAAGGCCTTCTGCCTCGTTCCCTGTAACTTGGCTTCTCATAGCGAGGGAACTGCCAGAAGGCCCTTGGCGCTAGACCTCAGTGTCATAGCTGCCAAGTTATCCCTTTTTAAAGGGATTTTCCCTAATGCTGAATAGGCTTACTCGCGAGAAAAGGGAAAACTTGGCAGCTATGCTCAGTGTCTGGGCAGAACGATGGGGGTGGAGATGCTCCTTCCGGTATACTGGACCAAGGCTGTTTAGGGCTTTAAAGGTCAGCACCAACACTTTGAATTGTGCTCAGAAAGAAATCTGAGTTTTGCTGAAACCACAAGTGGAGATCACAAAGATATTTGATGATAGTTTGGGGTGTGTGCTAGACTAAAAGCAAAGAAGTATCATTTAACAAATCTTCTTCTTCTTCTTCTTCTTCTTCTTCTTCTTCTTCTTCTTCTTCTTCTTCTTCTTCTTCTTCTTCTTCGATTCAAGGCAGCTTATGGATAAAAATGAAAACACCTCTTTATTATTTGCACCTGTGGTCTTCACAATTGTGGGGCAGTTTGGGGTTATATTCATCTCATTCAGCCTTGCTTGGCATAGTATATTCATCTGTCTCTGCCACCCTCTCACTACAGTTTGAAACCAGTTGCCTCAAATTGTTCCTGTTTCACCAATGGTCTTCTGAACCCATTTGCTTAAGAAGGCAAAATGGCGATGTTTTAATTCTAGGGTTAAGGTAAAGGGTAAAGGGACCCCTGACCATTAGGTCCAGTCGTGATCGACTCTGGGGTTGCGCGCTCATCTCGCATTATTGGCCGAGGGAGCCGGCGTATAACTTCCAGGTCATGTGGCCAGCATGACAAAGCCGCTTCTGGCAAACCAGAGCAGCACATGGAAACGCCGTTTACCTTCCCGCTGTAAAAGGTAAAGGGACCCCTGACCATTAGGTCCAGTCGTGACCGACTCTGGGGTTGCGCGCTCATCTCGCATTATTGGCCGAGGGAGCCGGCGTATAGCTTCCAGGTCATGTGGCCAGCATGACAAAGCCGCTTCTGGCAAACCAGAGCAGCACATGGAAACGCCGTTTACCTTCCCGCTGTAGCGGTTCCTATTTATCTACTTGCATTTTGATGTGCTTTCGAACTGCTAGGTGGGCAGGAGCTGGGACCAAGCAATGGGAGCTCACCCCGTCACAGGGATTCGAACTGCCGACCTTCTGATCAGCAAGCCCTAGGCTCAGTGGTTTAACCCACAGAGCCACCTGGGTCCCAAGACATTAATTATCATCATCATCATGACTGTCTAAACTGCCCTGCTTCCCCTAAAGCAAACAACAGGCAGTGGTCACTCAACTCTACCCAGCCGAAAATAGGAGAATTGCCCCCATCAACTTCATTTAGCAACCAGTCTAGTGACAAAGGTAAATGTCCAGGTTCTGGGAGTCAGAAGAATTAAGTAGGGTTGCCAGACTCAAATAGAGGGCAGGACTTCTGTGCCTTTAATTGCCCTGCTCTCTTTTGAGTCTGGACACCTTAAGGAGAAACCAGCAGACCCTTTGCTTGGGAATTAAACAAAGGGTCTGCTGGTTTCTCTTTAAGGTTTCCAGACTCAAAAGAGAGCAGGGCAATTAAAAGCACAGAAGTCCTGCCCTCTATTGAGTCTGGCAACCCTACTTAATTCTTCTGACTCCCAGAACCTGGACATTTACCTTTGTCACTAGACTGGTTGCTAAATGAAGTTGATGGGGGCAATTCTATTTTCGGCTGGGTAGAGTTGAGTGACCACTGCCTGTTGTTTGCTTTAGGGCACGGGTGTCAAACACAAGGCCCGGGGGCCAAATCCGGCCCGCCAGACCTCGTCATGTGGCCCGCCGAGCACCCCAGCCTGCGGGACCTAGCAGCAGGACCTTGCTGCTGAAGCGCCGCACCGACAAAGCGCCGACAAACAGCTGGGGCCAGGGGGGGTAGAAAGGTGGCCGGAGCAGCGCTGCACGGAGAGTCCTAAGCCTCTGGGACGCAGCAGTGCTCTGTAGCACTTTGAATCCTCCTCCTGCCACGGCTCGGCGCCTGGAAACGGCTGCTGCTGCTGCTGAAGCACAGACAAAGCACCCAGCAGCGCCGCGTGGAGGAGGAGGAGGATTCAAAGTGCTACAGAGCACTGCTGCGTCCCAGAGGCTCGGGACTCTCCGCACGGCGCTGCCGCCTCCTCCTCCTCCTCCTCTTGCCTCACCTCCTCCTCCTCCTCCTCCTGCCGCGGCTCAGCCTCACGAACGTGCAACTCTGAGGCTTTATGCACTTCTCCTAAAACGGACACCCGCTGCCTCACGCTGCACGGGAAATGCTTTTTGCCCCTGGGTCCCTTTGCGCTCTTTTCTGGCGCTGAATCAAGGCGGTGACCCCCCCTTCCCTTTCTTTCTTCCTCTCTCGTTCTTATTCTTTCTTTCCCTCTCCTTCCTTCCTTCTTTATCTCTGTCTTCTCTCCCTCTTTCTTTTTCGTTCCTTCTTTATTCCTTCTTTCCTACTCTTCTTTCTCTCACCTCTTTCCTTCCTCTTTCCCTCCTGCTCCCTCTTTTCTTTCTTTCTTCCTTCCTTCCTTCCTTTCTTCCTTCTGTCCTTCTCATCTTTCTTCCTCTCCCTCTCCCTCATTCTTATTCTTTCTTTCCCTCTACTTCCTTCCTTATTTCTCCCTTTCCGTCTTCTCTCCCTCTTTCTTTTTCTTTCCTTCTTTATTCCCTTCCTTATTTCCTACTCTTCTTTCTCTCCCCTCTTTCCTTCCTTCCTCTCTCCCTCCCACTCCCTCTTTTCTTTCTTCCTTCCTTCCTTCCTCCCTTCCTCCCTCCCTCCCTCCCTCCCTCTCCTCAGAAACATAGGATGCTGCTTTATACTTCTGGCCCTTAAACCCTGGAACCAGGAGAGCAGCTCCAGTTAGTCAACCTCAGCCAGTCCCTTTGGTGAAGGGTGGTGGCTCACTGGCAGAACATCTGTCCTGCATGCAGAAGGACCCCAGCATCTCCAGGTACTAGTAGCTCTGCAAAGGTCCTGCATGAAACCCTAGCGAGCCTCCACCACCCAGTGCAGTTACCAAAAATCATTTTTCAATAAATTGTACAATAATTGTACATTTGAATATCTACTTGCCATTATTCTGACTATGTTTCTGCTTTCAGAGCTAGTTATTACTTACATTATTACAAAAAACAGTAATAATTGAATGCAGTGACAATAATTTATGATAATAAAGAGTGGACACATAGTCCTACAGATACAACCGGCCCTTTGAGGGTGACCAAACTGCTGATGCGGCCCCTGATGAATTTGAGTTTGACACCCCTGCTTTAGGGGATGCAGGGCAGTTTAGACAGTCATGATGATAATTAATGTCTTATACCCCCGCCCAACTGACTGGGGTGTGTCTTTTTTTCAAGGTTTCTCATTTGAATGGAATTGTTTTTTGGGCAGAAATTCTTTTTCCTAAATAAGAATCTTTGTCATCGTTAACCCTGAAGTGATTTAATAAGTGAAAGCAGAGCGAGACAAAGCTACTTCCCTTCTTTTGTTCAACAAGGAGACATTTTCCATTCTTCAGTAAAAACGTGAAAATCCACATGGTTTGAAGAGGCTGTTCTCCCCAAGAGCAGGCTGCGAGGGCATTGCCAGCTGGACTGTTTGAGACAGCCAGTTCTATTTTAATACATCCACGCAGTGCACTGTGTACAGGCATGCTAAAAGAACAAGAACGGCAAGTGTGTTTTCTTAAGTAACTGGTTGCCTCCATCCCAGGCCACCAGGTGCATTGACTGGGTTCACTGGTGTGAACAAAGGGCCTGCTTTTGCGACTAGGATGAGGATTCTTAAGGCTACTGATACATGGCTGAAGTGACTGGACTGTGGAAGAAAATAGATGGAAAACAAGACGGGGGGGGGGGCTGCTGAAATTGTACAGTGAGATTCTCTTTTCCCACTCCCCCCATCCTTTACACAGGTTAACAAATGGTGGTTCTGTCATTCAATGGCATGGTCCTGCAAGAATTGATAAGCAACATATGAAAGGGCACATATACTGTGCATATAATTTCTGAGTGAGTAGAAAAAAAATATTTTAAGCAACAAAACATGTTAATTGCAGGGGGAAGTGGCAAATGTCTCAATAACAGCAATGCTTAGCATTCATCCAGCGGTTTCACTGAGTGTTCTTGAAGTGGTTCAGGTGCATTGGGTCAGTATTTCTAATAACTCTAGTAACATATCTGTAAGACAGCATTCCTATAGCCTAGGCTACCTCACAGGGTTGTTGTGAGGGTAAAACAGGGGACGCTTTGTAAGCTGCCATGAACTCCTTGGCAGAGGCATATAATAAAAATGTAGCAACAATTGTTACCATGACCTTCTATATAGTCAGGCCATGGCTAAGGTGAGATTTGAACCAGGAACTCTTGTAAATATGTAAGATTGGGAGTGGCGAACCTGAGGCCTGTGGGCCAAATATGACCCTCTAGTCCTCCCCAAGATGTTGCTTTGATTCCTTTACTTTCAGCATTTATCTGGAAAAATGATAAATCTGTATCAGATTCACATATTGTTCATATATATTGTTTGTGCAACAAGCTTTTGTACTTCGAATGTAGGATTGTGATCACAGAAGAGGGAGTTGGTAGTTTTGACTAATGTTTAGTATGTCTGCCAAGTGTTCGTATTGTTATGGGATTCGGAATGACCCCCCCCCTTCCAAACCCTAGAAATTAATAATTGGTAGGATTTTGGTTATTTGGGATATGAAGGGAGAAATACAAGCTGCAAAACTGTACAAGACGAGGAATCCCTGGGCTGGCTTATGCAAACTAGCCGGTCTGGGCTAATGAAGAGCAAATCCATTAACACGACAAAAGGTTTTTGATGGCCCATCGAAGATGAATCTTGGACCTGAGCTGGCAGAGGTTGGCAAGGTGATGGTGTGTGTGTCAGAGAGTGATTAGCAAGGTGTGCTGGGAAGAAGGGGAAGAACAAAAACACAGAGATCCATCTTGAGTTGGAAGGCTGGGAGACATGCCCTGTTGCTCTGTCCCAGCTCCTGCCAACCTAGCAGTTCGAAAGCATGTCAAAGTGCAAGTAGATAAATAGGTACCGCTCCAGCGGGAAGGTAAATGGCGTTTCCGTGCACTGCTCTGGTTCGCCAGAAGCTGTTTAGTCATGCTGGCCACATAACCTGGAAGCTGTACACTGGCTCCCTTGGCCAGTAAAGCTAGATGAGTGCTGTAACCCCAGAGTCGTCCGTGACTGGACCTAATGGTCAAGGGTCCCTTTACCTTTTAAGATCTGGACTCCCTTCATGCAGACTGAAGGTGTAAATATGAGAAGAAACCATATTTCTTAAACCTATGACAGCCTTTGCCGTGTACAGACTCTGGTTGAGAACCAAGACTCGGGAATCCTGTGCACGGCTTGGCAGGGATTGGAGTGACCAGTAACAGTAGGGAGGAGGGCACTTGGTCCAGCCTTTGAAGCTCTGAGCGCTACTCATGAGAATGTATGTAAAGCACATTTTGTCCATTTTCAGGAAGGCATGCCTGCTTTTGGAAGCTTCTCCTCTCCTCTCCTCTCTCCCACCTCAAATGCAATGTGGCATAAATAGAACTAGGCAGCGTTCCAACCTGACTACATCTATAGGTCACAACTGCCTTATCCTGATTTAGAAATGGGAACCCTGAGACAGGAAGTTGCCTTGTTTACAAGAAGCAGGGTAACCACAATTGCAAACAAAGCTGAAAGATTCCACTGTAGCTTTCGCTATGACGAACTGGCTAGGGTGCTGAATGCTCACTCTGGAGGGTGGTGGCGAGGCAGAGAGTAGTGTCAACAGTGACAAACTCTGCAGTCACACAGCTGGGTCCATGACCCAAAAGCACACGCGAATATAAAATCTTCTTTGTTTTCC